>NC_068398.1:28874995-29183858 GCF_023724105.1 Carassius gibelio | reverse complement strand
CAACGGCCAAACATTAAGCACGGCTCAAACGGCGTTTTCCTTCAATAACCCTGACGGCTCAAATCACTAATGCAAATGTCTTTAAAGCCTGGAGCTCATTTACATATAGATGGAGCGATCTGTTTCTTTTTTCTAACAAGATGTCGATATCTTTTCTGCCTCCTTTTGCCTCGGTTTACATTTGATTTAGCCTGTAATTGTAAAGCACTGTAGTGCAGTCTGGGAGCTCCTTGGTTAAATGATTATTGTGTTAAAGAAGAAGGGAATACAAATAAGTGAGTTAAGACTGACCCCTGCTGGTAAAGTCAAGCACTGATCAAATAAGAAAATATTTAATAAAATCGGGTTCCTTTCACTAGTTTACCAGTAAAAAAAAAAATCCAAATATCTTTAAAACGAGGTTAATTAAGTTGAAAAATAGCAAAATCACTTATTTACTATCAAGACGAGTTTGATTTAGGAAATGTGTTTAAAAAAATATCTTAAAAAAACATATTGAATGATCATCTGATCACATGAAGTATGCAGTGTACACATCAGAAATAATTGTTAAAGTTCATTTAAATTAAACTGCATGAGTTCATGTGGATTTGAAAGATTTTTCTTACATAGTTTCTGATTTATTTTCAGTATGTTTATTTTGAAATGCTCAAAACTTCAAGGTTAAGATGAAATCAAATGCTTTAGAAATCTAGGTTTGTATTGTTTTGTTCCTTTGGCAGATTTGACCCCCACTTGGTTTATGCATTAACCACACTACATTTTCTTTTTTTTCTATTTAATATTTTTGTGTAATTAAATAGTTAATTTGTGTAAGTGCATGTGTGATTGTAATGATGTCTCTATGTTTTATGTGAACAGGTGATGATCTGATGCGCTGTGTGGACCTTTACAATCAGGGTCAGTCAAAGTGGTTTGAGGAGATGGTCACCACAAGCCTGGTATTTATTTATATTATTTTATTAATAATTATTTTCTAGTCTCTATAGTTTTCTTATGCAAAATGACACTTCATGCATATTCATAATGCAGTGATGTATGAATTATCTTAATGATTCTCCTTGAGGCTTATTTATCATTATCATTATTATTATTTTTGTTATCTACCTTTTTTAATCAATGTAAAACTGTAATGAACAAATTTGCGTTGCTTTTACAAAGCGGCAGCAACGACAATATGGGAAAAACACACTAATGTTACAATTACTATCAGTAAATATCTAAAATCTAAAATACTATCAGCTAATTCCAAGTACTGTATTTTCCCTCCCTATAGAATCTATATTGTTTTAATAAGGGTTGTAAGCATGAACTTAACAAACCAAGTCTAAGATGATTCATCTCAGATTTTGATTGAAATTTTGAAAGAAAAAAAAATGCTTTTGAGTAGGCAATGAACTACAACTACAATGAACTATAAACTACAAAAGCACTGCAAATGTCATAATATACTGCTCATTATAAAACTAATGGCTGACAGTCATTTATGATAAGTATTAAACCATATATATTAAGGTTTTGATTTACAGAAATTATGTACAGGTTTCTGCTAACATCCTCTTTTCTGATTGGTGGAGCCTGGTGAAGGATTGTGGGTAGTGTAGTTCTTTACACTGAATTTAGAAACATAATGCAGTATTCTGACCAATTAAAATATTGTGACTTCTGTATCTTAAAATTGCGCTCATGATACGTCTGTCTTGAAAGGTTTTACTGTGTTATGAATAAGTAATTTCACCACAAAGAACATATATATATGCAAGGCTGATCTTAAGTGTGTGATGGTCTGTGTTTGTGCTCTGAAGGAGTTGGAGAGGTTGGAGGTGGAGCGGGTGGAGACGATACAGCAGCTTCTGCGTCAGTACACCACACTGCGGCATGAGACGGACATGTTCAACCAAAGTGTGAGTAACAGCAGTGTGTCCCAGCTGAACCCAGTCTCAGAAGCCAACTCTGCTCCACATCCAGATAAGATCTGCAGCTATCTATACTGCTTTACAATTACATTAAAGCGGTTTTCACATTATCTTTTATACGATCTAAGAATCTCATTACGCGAGCTTTATCATGCGCTCTATTCTCAGTGAAAATAAATACTGCACAAGCTTTTCTCAGAAATAATCTGAGACATTTGTGCTCAGTGACTGATCAGCTGGTGTTCTGGGTATTTTAATGTATGTGTGAAACCAGCTGTTATAATGTTGTAAATACATATGTAAAGTTGTAAATAATAATTTTAAAAAGATTACTGTAGCATGTTTACAAGAAAATACTATTTCCTTTTCCTTATTTTTCTTTAAACTATTGCTTAATAATTCCTGTTACTTGCCATAATTACTTGGTGTATACTGTAAATGTGATTTTTTTCCCCTCTTTGCAATAGGTTTTATATATTTTGTTATATTAAGCAGACATTCATGAATTTGTAAGGGTCTGAATACTTTTTATGATGAAGTGATACAAAGTAAAAAAAAAAATTAAATAAATAATAATAAAGTAAGCTGAAACCGTTATCATACAAGCTAACTCAGAAAGAAACTCTTGTAGATTCAAATGCCTCCATTTCTCTGTATTTGTGCTTGTCAAGATAATCTTCAGATAATGCGTGGATTTCAGTCACCTAACGATTTGCCAAATCCGAAGTTAAGAGACACATTAGAAAACCGCACAGCTTGTGTTTGAGGGCAAACAGAGTGTAAACACCTTCACAGGAGCCTAGCTTCAGAGTAACACTCGCCCCAAGTCTGACTGTGTTTAACAGATGGATCTCAAACTGGATCTCAGCTTTAATGGACACGTCAGCCTTAATAGCCGCCAAACTACTATGTACAAAGTACTATTTACACAAATCTTCGACCTTTTCTGATTTGTCTCGTGTCTTAGACGATGGAGCCGGTGGACCAGCTCCTGCAGAGTGTGGATCCTGCCAAAGACCGAGAGCTCTGGGTGAAGGAACACAAGACGGGGGATCTGAGACCTGTGGACATGGACATCTAGACAAAACACACAAACGCACACACGCATTATACAGTATATGAATCTACCTGCATGCCTGTCTACCTGAGTACTTCAACCTCTCAGCCAAAGCCATACAGGTATCACCCCTTGAAGCACTGCTTGCTTTGTGGATCTCCACTGAAAATATTAGATAATTACAACCTCATAGCTTTATAGGAGATTTTTTTTTTTTTTAATGTCATGTGGAACCAGTGGCGGGAACGGACAGCAGCACAGCAGGCGCGTTATGATACCGAGTAGCCATCCATATAATCCTCCATGTCCTCTGAATAAGATGCTACTTAAGACTTCCTGGTATGTCTGTTATTCATGACATACCATTCACTGATATAGATCTGGACGAACACTGTACAGTAAAACAGCTCTTTGTTTATTTCCCATTAAACAAATGTCATCCAATCAAATTCTTTTGATCGTTTTAGTGTTGAAATAGTGTATGCACATTGAACTACACAGCTATTAGATATTTACAGTTGCCTGGACTAAGGTGTAAACCAACGGCATGCCACATGGGTGTTCAAACACCTAAAAAATGATTAATCCTTAACAGAAATGTCCAGCATCAGAGTTACAGGGGGTTGAAATAGGTTAAAGCATATCATTGTTTGGTATTGTTAAATCGGTGTTGTATTTAAAAAAAAAGCAAAGGAATGCAGTGGAAAGTTTTTAATGCTATTTTACACAAACTCCACATAAACCGCTGGCGAATCAACGGCATTTCCTTATGAGCGAGGGGGTCAGGTTGCATCGTTTAGGTATGGAATCGCTATATTTTCATACTTTTGCAGATTTATTTTACAGAAAAGCATGTTTTGTCTAAATGTAGGACTAGTTGTGTTTGGTTAATGGACGTGTTAGTTGAGTGGTGCTGGTTAGTCCATTGCTTGTGTTCATGGAGGACGTGTCAACTAGCCAGGACTCGATAGCAAAGTCATATAATTTTTCCCAGTCGAAGCCAAGAAATCCCCTTATGCAGCCAGGTTTACTCTACTGGCGTCTAAATTTCTTCTGTAGGTTGCCCTGAAGCAGTTTATCGACTGTTTCTCAATGGTGAAATTATATGGTTCGGCTGTAGACTCCGGGTGTCAATCAAAGGTGGAATTTATTGATTTGTGTTGTAATGTACACCTTTTAGTGCCTAAAGGTTAATTGCCTTGGAATGTTCACAATCTAATGTGTTAAGTGTTTGTACATAATTGTAAATATATGCGTGGCGTTTTGTTGTCCGTATTTGTTGTCAGGCTCGTCCTACATCATGCTCATCTCTCTGTAGTCTTCGTCGTATACTGTTTTAAAAGATAAGTAAACATCTGATTGATTGATGCCACAGTTTTCTGCTGGATGCACATTGTCATAGGCAGCTAGTTACAACACTGTTTGAGCCGAAACAGCTATACTGGAAGATAGATGAAACCTTGCCGTTTTCAAAACTTTATACAGTGATATTGAGACATTTGATACATTTATATGGCACAGGAAGTCAGAGCACACTTAAAAAAAAAGAAAAAAACCTGCCAGATTTGTATTTATTTTTACTATCAGTCAGTATGGGAAGAAAAACAGTGGTTTGGGTTTGATAAAAATGTTGCCCTATAAAAACAAGCACACCAGAAATCCGGTGCATGATTTGGATCACACGTGCTCAGCTGAAAACATTGTCAAATGCACATTAGCATGTCCAAACATGTGAAAGTAAATCTAAAATTTATAAGGAAAAATGCTGTACCATGAAAGGTAATGCATTCAGGTTATTATTTACTTTATTATTTGGAAGTTACTAGCAAACGCTCTCTTTTCACCTTATATGGGTATGACTGGTTTACATTTGCTGTTTAGCATGTAACAAGTTTTACTGTACTGCATTGCCCAAGCTATTCTAGAACTACATGTTGCAGAACTTGTATTAAATCTTGATGTCAATGGTGTGCATTCTGTGTATTCTGAAGAACCGTTCAGTTGAATGTCTGTGTTCCGAACTGGATCTTTTATATATATGCATATATATAATATTGTAAATGTTGATTTATTTGCTCTCAACTTAATAGTTTTCATTGATAATATTCATTTATCAACATGTTTATGAAGATATGATGTTTGTTGAATTTGCCCAGGAAATGACTACATTGTGTATAATAATAATAATAATAAAAAAGAACTCTAATTGTTTATCACCACTGAGGGTTTTTTTTTATTTTTACGCTAAATTTCATTAGTAAAAGGACAGCCTCAGGGTGCCATATAGATGCTCAGAGATCTGAAAAATAATTTATCCTTAGAAGAAATGACCACCATCAAATTTATGAGGAGGGAAAAACCTAAAAGCATTTCATCGTTCAGTGGGAATATTGTTTAATCTGTACTGTACTCAAAAAAATAAATAAAAATAAAATAAAAATAAAATAAAAAAACTAACATCTGCCACATGCTGCTTTAGTTCAATTTATTTTATTTTATGCCGCTGTCTTGATGGGCATTCAGTTCAGTATTTTTTTTTAATTTTTTTTTATGAGAAATAAATTGTATCAAAACAAAGTAGGCACGTGCCTGGAAAAACTCTCAAACAAGGTGCGCGACCAAAAAAAAGATTCAAATTATTGCATTTTTAGAGCACTGGTGTGCTAACTTTTTTCTATTTTCAAGGTTCTTTTATTTCTAAACCAATCACTTGAGGCCCCCCAAAATTGGTCAATGAAAAAGTGTCTACCATAATAATTAAGTTTTTATATGTTGCTAAAATGTTGTATTTCTTCTGTATACAAGCCAACTTAAAACATTCTGGGTTAAATACAACCCAGCTCTGGGTAAACTATGGAAAAACCCAGTGATTGGGTTGTTTTTGACCCAGCGGTTGGGTTACTGCCCAGAATGTTGGGTTAAACGTTTAACCCAGCTGTTGGTTGAAAACAACCCAATCGCTGGGTTTGTCCATATTTAACCCAGCATTAATGGAGAAAGAAGATTTTTGCATGCCAAATGTATACTAACTTTTGCAGCTAACCACCCAAATCTTAAACCCCTGCTTCAAAACAATGGCATTTTAAACCAAAAACACATATTTCCATAAAAAGACTTTTTTCATGTTATTTTAATACAACAATTACACTACTAATAATACTGATACTCATAAGTGACCTATTAGCCTCTGTTTTCCACCGAGTCAAAAGCAGCCAGGCTGCAGAGCTCTGGCCATTGTTTTGCAGCTCACTGTCCCACTGCTGAAACCAGGCCATGCATTATCCTGAGCCAAAGACGGCTTTAAGAAAAGAAAGAGGTAAGCCCCTATGTTTCAGGCTTGTCCTTAAAGCTTTGGCCGTAAGCAGCGTCAACATGATAAAGATACACTTGGGGTGAGAGCCCTTAGTATTCAAGTTTAGTAAGTCTAAACTTGCTTAGTCTCAAGACTCTAATCTCACTCTGAACTCAATCAGATAATTAAAGGTCCAGATAAATATACTTTTTGAGACAGCTTTTTTTGTGTGATAATATTGTGTACAAAAGTAGGTCAAAACAAAAAAGTGGTGTTTATATGATATAACCAATTACTTGCTCTAAAAAAGGTAAAAAATATATATTTTTTAATGAATTTGCAAAAGCAGATAACTCCTTTTTTTGACATTACACACACACACATATATATATATATTCTTGAAAATTGTTCTGAACAGAGCTATCTGTTTTTGCAAATGAGCCCTTTATATATTTATAGACACTCATCTAATGCATCAGGTAGCTAAATTATCATAGAACTACACATACAGAGACCACAGTCAATCGTGACAGGCTTGTAGATGGTTATTTTAACAATAATCTTTGATCTGAAATGGGCAGAAACCACTTTTTTTTTAATGGCTTATTGCCATTGGTGGATTGATCAGTAATGACATAGATTTATAAATGTTTAATATGTGTTCCTAAATTTTCACATAAAATTCTCATCACCCATTCTACACATCCTAAGAAACACAATACAAGAAATTTGTTCTTTAAAAACTCTTGAGTCACCTGCTGAACAGATGGTTTCAGTGTCTGATGAATGCATGTTGAGCACTTAAACCACCTTAACCCTGAAGAGATCTAAAAGAGGAGAGCCACTGGACCCTGTGGATTTGTCTTACCCGACCTTCAGATCCTAAGAGGATTGAGCAGAGAGCTGGACTGTTAACACAAGCCTAATTTGATTGGACCTCTTATCGATTGGATTCTAAAACCAATCAAAATATCAGTGCGGCCCTTCAAGTAGAAGTGGTGATGGTCCAGAAAACAAGACTTGTGTGTGTTACAAGAAAATCTACATTGGCCTGCTTCATTTCTCTTGACGTGTGTGTGGACAGAGTGTCTGAATGTCTCCAGACTGTGGCCTGGAGAAGCAGTCTGTATCGTGTTGGTTTAGTGTCAAATCAATAGAAATCAGTCTCATGGGAATGTGGCCATTAATGCTTCTTCTCCTTAAGTTTTTCCTGGATCTTCTTCGGCTCGTCGAACTGTATCAACCTCAAGATGTCTTTGTTTTCCATGACGCCCTGAATGAATTCCCCCTCTCCAATCTTATCTGTGAAGACAATTGTGAAGATGCACGGATTGTTAGAACACGCCATGATTTGTGAAGTCTGCAGCAACGGCGCATTGTGTGATTGAGTTATTACCGTCTTCCTTCTTTCCGAAAAAGTTCCAGATTTTGTCCGCTCGCTTTTCTGGCGTGTCCTCGTCTTCCCGAAGGTTCTTCTGGTCTTCGACGGGAATCATGTTGAATATTGACTGTGACCAGTAGAATGCAATATATTACAACTCTGTCATTCTTAACCTAACAACAAACCAATGCTATATCGAAAACTAATGGCATTGGTCGTGTTCAAGTGACTGTAAGTTGAATTATCAAGTGGGGTGATCTAGCTTCTTGATCCATCTGCTCATAACTTTTGGACTATATTTCGACTAAATGCCATGAGCAATGAATGCAAACAACCTCCATTTAACGAACTTCATTCCATACTCAATCAACAAAAAATGCAAGATGTGCCAATTATGAGCGATACTCACCCGTACAATCTCCTGCACCTCGTTTTTACTGATGGTCCCGTTGCCGTCTACGTCGTACAGAGCGAACGCCCATTCCAGTTTGCGCATGGTCTTGCCTGATGAGGTAAGGTGAAGCGCCACAATGTACTCCTTAAAGTCCAAGGTGCCATCGGCATTAGTGTCAAAGCTGCGGAAGACGTGCCGAGCGTAAGCGGTAGGGTCCGCATCTGGAAAGAAACTGGCGTAGATGCCCTCGAACTGTTCCTTGGTGATGCGTCCGGTAGGACACTCCTTGAGGAAGGTGGCGTACCATGCGCAGAGCTCTTCCTCGGTGTATCTGGTGTTCAGCTTCAGGTCTTCCAGAATCTCTTTGGACAAAGCGCCGCTTTTGGTGTTCCCCATATTCCCAAGCAGAGTCAAAGGGGCAGTTTTGCAGTTTTTGAGTCTCCTTCTGCTTTCACCCACCCTCCTCTCTTGTATCACGTTATCTCAGCGTTTCTTTCTCCGACCAGACAATGTGACGGCGATGTGTTGAGTGCTGTCGCTGGCCCCTCTTTGGGTTTGGCTCCCCCTGACAACTCCTCTAAGTGCTGAATGGGATTATGAATATCTCTATTTAAATCCAGACAGGCTTTCTGAAAGATTAGTTAGTTACGTCACACTACTACTGATGAGTGCTGCATTATGTCGATTTGCTCCTTTACAACTGGGTCTTACAATACGAGGATAGCAAACAGAACTCTGCCCTTTGCTACTGACCTGTGTCATCAAGTGAGATGAGCAATGCGATTAGCGTCACTCAAAGTGTGGGACGGCTGTGCTTTACATTGGGGGTTCATATTCCAGTAAGACCAGCAGCTTACACGACCATCTGCTGTTACTTTAAATGGACTAGGTAATTAACAGGATGCGTAAAATCCCGGAGGTGCATTTATAAATGGGACGACACCCTACATCTTCAGAAATATAAACAGTGTGGTGGTTCATATGACAGAATGGTGTCTCTTCAAGAAACACTATTTTGGGAATCTCACATCTGGCATTGGACGTCATCATTTCTAGGTCCAAAATGCAAATCAGATGCCGAATGCAAACAGCAAATTGTGCTAATGTACACTCACAGCGTGCTGTAATACTACCGAAAAATAACCAAAATCTCAATTGGCCAGATCTATCTTTTAAGAGTGGTTAATTTATTGGTGTCCAGGGCATCGTGAGCCTGGAGACTGTTGAGAGTTTTTTTTAAAGCTTTGCTATAAATAATTAGTGGTCATAAACAACTGTTTGGGATTCTCAATTGAAACGAGTAGAGACTTGGTCCCTGAAATGGTATTCCTTATGTCATGACTTAACAAGTGGATAGAGACTTGAAATCAAGGCACGGGGCCTTGTTTGTTTTTTGAATGCCCCATGAGTTTCAACTATGGTTGTTGCATTTTTTTTCTATCCATCTGAGCAGTTTGGGATGTTTTGGACCTTAAGCTTTGGTTTCATTTGACACCCATCCATCAAATTGGTCATGACCTGTCAGTGACCCTTACCCGTACTTACCTAAATTTGCTTCTTCATCATAATAATAAATCGATTCCATGCAAGACTCAAGAACGGTTTACTGAAAGACTCTTTGGGGATCCAAAACTTGTTCTTCTATGGCAGGAGTGTCCAATCCAGCTCCTGGAGGGCCAATGCCCTATAGAGTTTTTAATTAATCAAGGTCTTATTAGAAACATCCAGGCAGGTGTGTTGTGGAAATTTGAAGCTGCAGGACAGTGTCCCCCCAGGACTGTTTTTGGACACCCGTGTTCTATGTCAACCACTTTTTCTTTTTAAGAATATACATCCGTGGCAGGTTATGCCGAGACAGAAAGTCAAAACTAACTGGTACAGAGCTGATATTACACCACATCTGCAGCTAGCAGAGAATCTGCATGCACTGGAAGCAGCTGTTGTGGTGCAATGCAGTTCCATTTCGTTTATTTTAGGATTCGTCCTGAATTTATGAGGCTTTCTGTTCCATTCAGTTGTGTCAGGCTTTAAACGCAAGAGTGTGAATGCTCGGTTATTCTGTGCTTCCCGTCCTGAGTGGGGTTCAGTGAGGAGAGCTATCTTTAGTAGTATCAGGGGCATGACTTTTCTATATTTATGATAGACAGGCATATTGGATTTTGTAACCCTGTCCTAAAGTGTCATGTCAATTAGTGTTACTTTTTTTGAATTTGATGCGGTTTATTGTGGCGTGTGTGTGTGGTAGGGTTGTTGTGCTTTGGTTTGTTTGGGGAACAGCTCTGACCTCATTAGCACACATTGCCTATTTGTGTTGCCTCAAGTCAATGGAGGTCAATACTGCTTTGTTAACCAGCTTATGACTGAAGACAGATCTGCCAGCCAAAAAAGGGAAACTGATCTTAGTGATAGTGTCTGCTGTCCTTTGATTCTTAGCTTTTTGTTCAGGATCATTAGCATTAGCCTTAATGTGCTGAAAGTGCAAAATAGCAACAAACCTGAATTCAATAAAGTAATGCAATGTATATATGAAATACAGAATATTGTCATACGAAGTGCAAACATATTTTTTAAAACCTGTTGGAAGTTGATAGATATTTCTGGACATGGTGCCACTAGTGGTGAGCTCGCACATATCATGTCAGGCAGATCTAATACCCACATCCTTAACACATCTTACCTGGTTAAACTGCCGTGGTGTCAGTGGGTTAGGAAACTGGGCTTATGTCTGACGCCAGGCACATCCTTATGACTGTTGCGCTGCCTGGACCTGGACTGGTCAAATCTAGGCCACACAGTCTCATCTAATAAACATATTATCTATCACAAGTCAAGTAGCCAGCCAAAGCCTGCAAAAGAGTTAGGTGTCCTTCGAGTTTTTGATTATTAAGGGATAACCGTTTTTCTTTTTCATACGAGCTCTGTGGCTTGGCTTGAGAGTAGTCAAATCTGATTTATGTAATCAGTTGTATTCCATGATTTAACAGGATTATCTAATGTGGACATTGTGATTTTAAAATTACTACAGAAACATTTGTCATTTTGCATGATATGCAGGTAAGGATTACATAAAGCAGGTTTATGCTTTAGCTTCTCTTTTCCAGGACATTACAGCAAAACCGTAATCAAGTGGGCAGCGTGGTCCTGATTACAATCTCAGCTCATGCACTTTAACATTCCACCTCATGCCCAGATATTGAAGGATTAGTTTTGAAATGAATGCATGAAGTGCAACGTACAGTACGAAATAAACTGGCTCATCACTAAAACAGTTTGGACATTTAAAAATGAAACCAAATCTGCTGTGGTGTTCGACTCATTTGCCTCAATTGTTCTCATTGCTCTACTTTATACATGTCTCATTACTTTGATAATCATATTTGGTTGTTTTGCACATTTTAATGAGCATGTCATTTTAAAGTCTAAATTAATATCCTTGCAAAAATTCAGTGCGATGCACCTCAAGCATCTAATACATGTAAAAAAGCGTGGACAAAGTTTCAGCCTCTACCGTATTATGTATGCCAATGAATGTAGTGAGTTGTTTGTGTAGAACGATTAAGTATGTCCTATAAGGTCATAATCCACATCAGATGTCAGATACTGCATCGGAAACTCCTTTTAAAAGATGTTTATGGATCTGTCCCCTGTGAGTTACATACACATATATGTTTGTATTTAAATGTGTATATTACATACATTACATTTTTTATATTACATGTATTTTATTATTATTATTATGGATTTTCAGAAACACTTTGTAGAGGTGGCATGATAAAAATAAAAAAAAAGGAAAAAAGAGGAAGAAAAAAAAGGAAGAAAAAAAAAGGAATATCCGTGACAGAGCATGGAATATCCAGAAACAGATAAACATCTGGATTCCATATTACATAAACATCCACCACTGTTCTGTGAAATTATGAGCCTTAATCCATTCCTGACATTTCCTGTTCAACGGCACCTCTGAGAAAAAAAACTGAGTAATTTCCTTTTTTTCCCCTATATTTCCAATCTTTATCCTCTAGGATGAATCCTTGTCACCTGTTCATGTGAAATGGCATTGGAGGAGAAAAAAAAACTAAATGTAATTATTAGAGCCTACTGAAATGTATTGTTTAAAAAAACACAATTTCTGTTTTCATTTACTCATCTACATGGCTTCTTTGGATCATAAAAACAAGCATTCAGTTGAATGTTCATGCTGCATTTTTCGAGGAGTGAATGAACATTAAGTGATGTCAAGCACATCTAATAAAGCAATGCAACATGTACTATATTCCAAGTTTTCAGAAATCTTCCCATGTATTTTTCTGAGGAACAGATTGAAATGTAGTGGCCAAAAATATTGGCCCCCTTGGTAAATATGATTAAAGAAGGCTGTGAAAATTGATATGCATTGTTAATCCTTTTGATCTTTTATTTTAAAAATTCACAAAAATGTATCCTTTCATTGGATAATAAGAATTTAAAATGGGGGGAAATATCGGCACCCTTTTATTCAATACTTTTTGAAACCTCCATTTGCCAGTTTAACAGCTCTAAATTGTTCTCCTATAATGCCTGATGAGGTTAGAGAACAACTGACAAGAGATCAGAGACTATTCCTTCATCCAGAATCACTCCAGACCCTTCAAATTCCCAGCTTCTCCTCTTCAGTTCACTCCTCTCATTTTCTGTAGGGTTCAGGTCAGATGACTGGAAGGGCTATAGCAGAAGCTTGGTTTTGAGCTCAGTGACCCATTTCGGTGTTGTTTTTGAGGTTTGTGTTTGGATTATTGTACGGTTGGAAGATTAATAGAATAGGTTTAATAGAATCCATGATGCCATGTGTCTAAACAAGATGTCCAGGACCTCCAGCAGAAATATAGGCCCACAACATCAAAAATACAGCAGTATATTTCATTGTACACATGGGGTACTTTTTATCCCTGTGTTCACCAAACCCTTCTTGAGTGTTTGCTGCTAAAGTTTTTTTTTGGTTTTTTTTTTTTGGTTTCATCTGACCATAGAAGCCAGTCCCATTTGAAGTTCCAGTCATGGCTGATAACTGAATATGTTTAAATTAGTTTTTGGATGAGCTAGGATAATTTTTCTTGTAACCCTCCCAAACAACATGTGGTGATTGTAAGTTCTGTTTGACAATTTTTTTAAAGGTTTTCTGAACCCAATTCTCCAGCTGTGATCCTTGGAGAGTCGTTAGCCACTCAAACTCTCCTTCTCACTGCACATTAGGATGATATAGACACACGTCCTCTTCCAGGCAGAACATTTTATGTTGATTGGAAATTCCTAATTATTTCTCTAGCTCTTTTCTTTAAGCCACTTCACTAATTTGTGAAGCTCAATTATCTTTTGATGCACATCGGAAATATATTCTTTGGTTTTTCTCATTTTGATATATGATTAAGAGAATTTGGGCTTTGTTTTCTCTCCTCTTTATATTTCTGTGAAACAGGAAGCAATGGCTGGATAATTTCATGTTTATAATCATGCTGGAGTGCTCAAAATTGTAAATATGAATGGGAATATAGTTCAGAGATGTTTTAATTTCAAAGGGTGCCAATAATTGTGTCCAACGAATATTTGTAGAAAAACATTTATTTCATAATTAATGCCTTGTTCTGTATGGCCATATTTTTGATACGTGTATCTTAATCCTTCCCAATACTTAAACTAAAAACTACCTTACTAACTATTAATAAGCAGCGAACTGGGAGTTTATTGAATCTTAGTTAATAGTAAATATGTGTTTCCTAAAGTCTTATTGGAATTTCCTTGTATGGTTTTTTGCATGGACATTTTGCTAAATATCTCGTTATGTGTTCCACATGAAGGTGAGTAAATAGCAACAAACATCTAAGCATTTAATAAAAATGCAATGCTAATCTCTTTATTTTCCACTGGATTGTTTGTAAATTCTTGAATAATAAATGTTAA
The DNA here is from genome assembly GCF_023724105.1 of Carassius gibelio. Classification (NCBI taxonomy): domain Eukaryota; kingdom Metazoa; phylum Chordata; class Actinopteri; order Cypriniformes; family Cyprinidae; genus Carassius; species Carassius gibelio. The sequence goes on along the minus strand of NC_068398.1, from coordinate 29,169,884 downwards.
ATTAAAATTTATTACATAAGCCCTTGAGGGCTTGGATGAGAGTCCATTTAAGCTGACATCTGTCAGCCCCTAATCATATTTGTCACAGCTGTTTCCCTATATATGTATGAAATATCCTGCATCAGTCATCCATCTGCCAAATAGGACAGGATTTGCTTTGTGTGCAAACACACACACACACACACATATATACAGTATAAGCCGTGTGTGTGCATGTTCGTGCATGCAAAAAAATATGTAAGAGCTTCTTCACAGCATCAAAGATTTTTTTTTTTTTTTTTTACTGTAAAAAACATTGTTCAAAAATCTGTAAGTCTTAAAAAATGGGGGAAGTTTCCACTGAGACGCTGGCAAACAGCCCAGCATCAGATTGAAGAATAATCTGATTGATAATCTGCATTATTGCTATGCTCATGAAAATAAGCTACGGGTTTAGATGGACGAACAAAACCAAGGTCTCACATGTAATTTGCCCTTTGAAATGATAACAGAGAAACGGATGGGGGGGAGGGGAATCATGGGTAGGGAGGGGGACTGTAGGGTTAGTGAGAGCGGAACATAACAGCCTGATAGCATTAGAGATAGACATCAAGTAGTAGAGCAGCTGTCATTTGTGAAAGCTCTGCTCTCGTTCAGTTGGTCTGTCAAGGAGAAGAAAGTACAGATCAGCAAAACCCAATAATCCTGAAGATACCAATTACAAAGAGTTTGAATGTCTGAAGCAAGGACCTCGAAGCCAGGATTGCTTGTCTCCTCGTGCCTCCTGGAGCACTATGGGTATACAGAGTGCTCGGAGAGCATCCCTGGCTCTCACGCTTAACTACGTGGCATTCGCTTTGGCGGTCTCAGCAGTCACCACTAGCTACTGGTGTGAGGGGACCAGGAAGGTAGTGAAGCCTTTCTGCATGGGGCCGGTCAAAGCCAAGCAGACATACTGCATCCACTTTAACAGCTCCAACACCAACGACACGCGGCTGGTGCAGTACATCTACGAGACCGGAGAAGAGAAGTTCCTCATGAGGAAGTTCCACACAGGAATCTGGTTCTCCTGCGAACAATCCGTGGACTTAATAGGTAAGACGACATCGCTGGCTCTTTCTCATGGTTGGACTGCCTGCACATAGGGATGTAATTTAGGAGAAGGTTCCTCTAGTGATTGGTAAAAGTGAAAGCAGGTTTGGACAGTGTTTCTTTGATGGGATACTTGACAGTATCCCATCAAAGACTTGACTTCCCAATGCCAAAATACTAGAACACTACTAGAACATTTTCCAGCTCTGGGACTGGACTCAGGAGAAATGAATGTTTGTTTGTTAAAATCAGTTAATGAAATTGTTAAAGAGATATAGTTAACCTCAACATTTTTAATTTTTTCATCATTTACCCTCAAGTTGTTCTAAACCTTGGTGAGTTTCTTTCTTCTGTTGGACACAAAATAAGACATTTGGAAGAATGTGGATTACCAAAGAGTTGGTGGTCACTAATGCTTTCCGTAGTAAGAAAAAAATGAAATGACTGTTTGGTTGCCCAAATTTTTCAGAATATCTGATTCGCTGTTCAAGAGACGTACAAAATCTTTTTTTTTTTCTTTTTTTTTCTGGGGTGAAGCAGCATTAGTTAATCTTTGTTTATGTTAACTTATACAGTAAATATATTAATGTCTTTCTTAAAGGGGACATCTAATGAAAGTTTCGCTTTTTTAGCTTTTAAGTCAGGTTTGTGGTGTGAATGCCAGCTGAAAAGAAAACACGCAGCCAGTCTGTCATGGGCTCTCTGAGTCTGAAACTGTGTCATGCAGTGAGCTGTTTCATGATTGGTCAGATCGTCTGTCAGTCAATCTGTCGGTAAAGAGTCAATTCACCTGTTTAAACCATGTTCAACTATAAGTTTATCAGCTTATTGATTATGATGTTAAACTATGAGGCTCATAGACAAGTGAAATCACATTTCTGATGCACTTTTGCAATGTTAAAACCATAAACAGTACCACCATGAGAGAAACATGGCTGACACCAACAGTTCATACCGAGACCCAGTGAGCTCCTCTAAAACCACAGGTAGTTCCCAGGAGAGAACACAAACATGCCAGAAGAGTATCAACCATCTTGTCCCCCGCATAAACTGGGAGACAAAAAACTGGGTCCAAGTTACCATTCCCACACCAAGAGTCAAATAGCTTCCATTTGAGAGTACAAAACCTCCTAGTGGAGGGAGCCCTTGTCTCAAAAATGGTCACAGTCAGCCGAGATGAAAGACCAATGCCAGCATCTCCATCTTTATGTGCATTGAGACATGCCCACCGATCCAAACTTTGATGGTTTTGAAGCATTAGTAGACTGCATTATTGTCTACTATTGAGGTGTTTGACTCGCGCTGTCAGACTCTGTCTAGAGAATCACCTCAAATCTCAAGCTGGCATTGTGTCCATATGATGAGGCTCTGATAGCATCTACTTGTGACCCTCATGCACTGAGAAAGCCCAGAAGAGACACTGGTGAAGCAACTTACCCAAGAATATTAAAATCAGACTCCCACTGACATACTGTCCTGTTCTGAAAGTATTCAGGGGGACATGTCCGAGATGACTGAACACATGCAGGATTCAGCCATGTCTGCATTGAGTTTAAGGCTAATACTTACCCTAAACATGGTCTGCTGGCTCTGCAGTAGGACACTCCTCCAGGGATCCAACTTTGGCCCCAGACTTCAAAAGTCTTGACAGCAAGTCCATAGAATGTGCTACAGTTAGCCAATGCAAAAGGAAGGTCTACACATAAATGGAACCAATGGACCATTGTAATTGGGCAAGGTGCTAAGGCTAGCCTGAAAGGAAGCAGGAAGAATTGGTACACTTTAAAGCAAACCTGAGAAACTTCTCTGATTGACCTGAATATGAAAGTAAACGCTCTTCAGGTCTACTGTATAGTGACAAACCAATTTCACGGCCAAATTTGCATTATGATATGTTTCTCCATCAGCATTTTCAAACTGCAATTCCCTCTCTACTGTATATGGGCTTCAGACAACCGTCACACCTGAGGGTGTTCCCATAGCATCGGCTACTAACGCAGCTTTGGGTGAACCTATGAAATAGAGCGTTAGGTTACACATAATGAACATGCATGAATTTACATTCAACATTAGCGTTAATTATTTATAAATTAACATTAACATTTGCTCGATAATTTAAATATTGTTGTTCATTGCTAAATGTGTTATTCACATCTGGAGCCAGTAGCAAGTGTTCACCAAAACCTTTTCTCTTTATAGGGTTTAACTGCAGGAGCTTTTTAGAGATCGCACCAGATCATGAAATAGGTGGGTAAGTAACAAGCGTTACATGTTATTCATATGACCACCAAACATGCATTATCCTTCACAAATTAGCTTCTATTACTGATTGCTGAAAGTGCCCTGGAAAGTAAGAAAAAGAACACATCCTTTTATTGTTATTATAAATATATATTATCTAAGATGACAATAACAGAGGAGGTAAACATGAAAGTATGCTAATCGTGTATTGAAGAAACTATTATTATGGTAGCTTGTTTAATATTTACATCTGATAAATGTAAAAATTTTAATAAGAGATATTGTATTAGCTCTGCTCTTTATTCCTGCTGGCAGTTTATGTTTTGTTGCAGCCAACTTGTAATGAAAGCATATGTTTATGTTAATATATTCAAATGGAATGTAAATGAAATATAAATGATGTGTAAAAGCAGCAGGACATCAGTGTCTCGGATGATAAATCAAGAAATATAATCTCTCTCTCTCTCTCTCTCTCTCTCTCTCTGTGTGTGTTTGTCTCTTTTTCAGGAGTGCTCTGGCTGTGTATTGTGGCTGAGTGTCTGTACATAGCTCTGCTGTTCACCGGTGGAGCTCTGATGGTGATAGAGATGTGTCCATGCTTTAACTTGATAAACAGACTCAAGCTCAATGCCTTTGCAGCACTGTGCACCGCTCTCTCAGGTAACTTATTTCTATAAATTAAAAAACTGATGAGCTTTTTTTTGGGACGGGACATACTGAAGGGCTGTTTTAAACAAACAGTTTTAGTTTAAAGAGATAGTTGACCCAAAAATGAAAGTTTTCATCAATTACTCACCCTCATGTCATTCCAAACCCATAAGACACTTTGTTCATCTTCAGAACACAAATTAAGATATTTTTGATGAAATATGAGTTTTGTTTGTTTGTTTGTTTGATTGACCTTCCATAGACAGCAGTGTAACTACCACATTCAAAGCCCACATATATATATATATATGTTTTTATCCACTTTTAACTGTAGAACTGTAGTATATGGTATGTCCATCTTTTGCAGCATGTAGCACATCTCTCTGGCATAGTCTCAGTATATTTCCTGAGAACTTCAACACTAATGTTATCCCATGCCTTCTACAACTCAAGCCAAAGGCTTTCCTTTAAATGTACAATAGATATGTCCAGTTTATTTTCCAACATGCCCCAAATTTGTTTGTTGGGGTTGAGGTCTGAACTTCGAGGGGGCCTTTCCATCATTTTCAATGTTCCAGCTGATTCCTTCCATCGCAGGTAGTTCAGGCAATAGTTGAGCAATTTACTTTTATGGGTATTGTAATGGCCAATTCAACAAAAAAACTATGGAAACCTCTTAAATATGTCAAGTTTTATGACAATTTTGGCCACCACTGTATATACTGTAAAGTTTATTTTTTCAACATGTATACATGCTCTTTATCACTCGACTAAGCATCCTGAGACAGTAAATCCTCAAATCATCCCTAAATTCTTAAATACTATTCTTAAAAAAAATGAAGGGTGAGTAAATGATGACAGAATTTTCATGTTTATGGGAACTGTTACTTTAATGCACTGATAATGTCACAGGCCTTGCAGCATACACTGTTGTGAAAGAGCAATAAGCATCTTGTTTTCCATGAGGTGACCCTTTAACTAAAACACAACTGCAAGTGGCTGTGTTTCCTAGAAAAGCAACAAATGTCCATTTATGCTTCTTGCTTCCACATTTTCAGTAAAAACAGACAGAGGAACATTAGTCCCTCTTGAATGCTCATTTGGCAGGAAAGCCAAAAACCCTGCTAGTTCAACTCCTGCCAGTCAGAGATTATACAGCACAAATCCAACTCCACATGTTCCCAACACTTTACAGAGAGCAATGATGGGTCAGCGATGCCTTCCTGAGACAAGTTATGCAATATTTTTATTTATTTATTTTGCATTTAAATGAAAAACAAAGCAAATAATAATAATAATCATCATCATCATCATCATCATCATTCTATATGTATTTGTTTGTTTGATGTCTCAAAAAAGGAATCCCACACTTCAGGGCTGCTTACAACAACAAATTAAAGGGATACTCCACCCCAAAATAAAAAAGATTCAGTCATTAATCACTACTGTATGTCACCATGTTAATTACCATGTCGTTCCACACCTGTAAAAGCTTAATTCATCTTTGGAACACAGTTTAAGACATTTTGAATGAAAACCGGGAGGCTTGTGACTGTCTCATTAACTGCCGAGAACTTACACTGTCACAGCCCAGAAAAGTATGAAAGACATCGTCAGAATAGTCCATCTGCCATCAGTGGTTCAACCGTATGTTATGAAGCAAAGAAAATTCCTTTTGTATGAGAAGAAAACAAAAATAAAAACTTTATTCAAGTCTTTTCCTGTGTACGGTCTTCTGTGCCACAAGGATGCATTTGCTATGTGAATTTACACTTCGATTTGAAAGAAAACATTGCATCCTTGTGTCACGGCTGATAAAGAAGAGTGTACGCACTTTGCTTTCAGCAGGTGTTTTCTAAAATGGTGCAACGGTGATGCAGAGAGACAGAGGAGACTACTTGTTGAATAAAATTGTTATTTTTCTGTTCTTCTCATACAAAAATTATTCTTGTTGCTTCATAACATTAAGGTTGAACCACTGATGGCAGATTAATTATTCTGACAGTCTTTCATACTTGTCTTTACCTTGACATTGTAACTAACTTGACAGTGAATGGGACAGTAACAAGCCTCCCGGTTTTCATCCAAATATCTTGAAGCTTTCATGGATTAGAAACAACATTTTCAATTAATTTTCATTTTGGCCAACATTGACACTACATGGTAAATCTTTTTTGTCAGATTGAGTATACAGAAAAATGTAGTGGGAAAAGAATGTGCAAAACATTTTTAAAAATCACAGTAACACTTTAGTATAGGGACCAATTGTCACTATTAACTAGAATCCTACTGAACACATAAACTTAACAACTACCTTACTATCTAATAAGCAGACACTTAAGAGTTTATTAATTCAAAAGTCATAGTTAATGGTTTATTAATAGTGAGAACTGGACCTTGAATAAACTGTGACCAAAATCACTGTACATCTTGTCCTGAAATTTCCTGAATCTTAATTTAAACTAAAATAATCTTAATTTACATTTAAATGTATGCATTTAGCAGATGTTTTTATCCAAAGCTACAGTGCATTGAGGCTATACATTGTTTTTTTTTTTTTGAAAAACAAGAGAAAAAAGGAAACATGATTTAAAGAAAGATGTTTTGCAGTGAATGTATGCAGGGCTGGGTGAGAGGTTGTTCTGGACAGTAGCTGCCTTTCTGCTCTGGTTTGAATGAGCGATCTGTCCCAACAGCATGGGGATTTGGTGGTTTGTGCTGTAATCGGATTGGTGTGGGGGTTAGTGGTTTTGGTACGTGACATGGCCAGTGGAGACCATCCTCCCTCCCCCTATATTTGCACTAATCCTGATGACTGTAGGAATGCTCAGGAACACACCCGATGCACGGCAGAACCTGCCATATGATGCGTATGTGCATGGCCGCAGTGGCAGCAGTGTCTTCTGGAATATTCACTTTTAATGTTTAATGGGTTTCAACCACTGATCTATATATATGTTCTATATTATAGATCAGTGGTTTCAACCTATAATCAACATAACAAATCTGTCCCATTAAAAAGGTTCTAAGTGTTAAAGGCCTCTGCAACTGGACAGAGTTTATTTATACATTTTGAGGATAAAGGCAAAATGACTCTCTCAAAATGCTCTGTACATTTTCTGTGCCCCAGGCCTTTTCGGGATGGTTGCACATATGATGTTCACAACAGCTTTCCAGCTAGCTGTCCAGATGGGTCCAGAAGACTGGAGACCTAAGACATGGGACTACAGCTGGTCCTATCTGTAAGTTTAACACATGACACATTACAAATTAAAAGCCTCTTTTTTTTCATATTGTGAGTTCCAAATACTATTTTTACAATTCAAATATATTGTGATGTTTGCAGACCAAGCTGATTGGTTTTAATACAATTCATCAAACATCACACTATGAAAAATAGTAACCGCTGCACAAATAAATAAATAAATAAATAAATGATTGCAATGATGAAAAACAGCACCAAAAATATGCAATTTCCCTTATAAATGTTCAAAGTTTCAATTCAATATTATTTTAATACATGGTAATAACGTTACATGTGATCATTTATCATGCTCCTCGACTCTTTCGTTCAGTCTGGCGTGGGGCTCGTTTGGCACCTGCATGGGCTCAGCAGTCACGGCTCTAAACCATTACACCAAAACTATCATTGAGTTTAAGTTCAAGCGGAGGACCATTGAGAAGAATCAACGAATCAACCAGAGGATCCTTGAGCTGGATGTGCCAGAAGACTTATGGTACATCACTTCATTACATGAGCAAGCAGACCAACACGCTGCCTTGTATGTGAACAGCAGTGAACAATCCTGCTTCAACCCCACAATACTGGACAACTGGGACAGAGAATACTGCTGAAAATTCACACTGCTCCTCTTGAACATGGACAGTTTTTGTGCATTTACATCATATATCATAGGGCTTAAGTCAACAGAGTATGGACTGAACTAGCAGTGCTGCTTCTGTTCTGACAAGACTCACTGTGTTCTTGTGAAGCTTTTTCATGTGTTCATAATGGATTTTTAAAGGAAACAATGTTGAAAATTCCAGCATATGCTGGTTTAGGTGTGTTTTGAAACATCGCTGCTGATTTGTGCTGATTTTTTTGTTTGTTTGTTTGTTTGGACAAAATCTTTAATTAGTAGGCTACTTTTTCTTTTTTTTAATGCAGTGAATCAGTATTAAACACGCACTTTCTCATTTGACAAAGCTATTAAACAGAAAATGGTCAAAGACAAAAGACACATTATTGTTCAAAGTTGGTTTGTTTTGAAAAAGGTTTGCATTTATTTGATAAAACATACAGTGTTAAGTTTTCATAAAATAATAATAATAATAAAAATAAAAAAAGACACGGTTGTTTAAAAATGGAGTAGCCTAAATCCAAGTGAATAGCACTAAGTAACGAGGCAAATCATTTTCTGTGATGATCGACGGCATGTCACATACTCTTGAACCCAGGGCATTAGCACACATTTTAAAAATGTAGTTATTGTATTTATTTTAAAATTAATTGCTCCATTTATCAATTCGACAATGAACTTTTCCTTATTAGTGAATTTTTCGAGGCGTCGTCTACCACAGTGAGGTAGGACGTCATCTTCTGGACCAACGTCTCAGTGCCTCTGGCAGAAAAAGACCCTGTAAAACACGCTCCAGTGCCACATTTATTACAGACTGATGTCAGCACAAACCGTCTTGTAGGTGCACTTGTTGTATGTATCTCTTACTGGTGTAAGCGTAGGTTTCTGGATTAGTTCTGCCTTTGGTGGAAGGGGATTTCTAAGGCTACGTTTTACTGTATGTGTGATGCAAGCATATATCGCTTCTTTACTCTCTCATAACAATGATCTAACCCACGTACACTATGCACTCATACTTATACACTATATACTCAACCATATATGGTTACTTTGTCATTCATAATCGAAGTAGCCCTCCCCCTTTAGTTACGTAATTAAAGCTGGTTATTTAAGTGCATCATCCGGGTATTTAAAGTGCACTTTTTCTTTTTTACATTTTCAGTGTGAACGCACTACTCGCACTATTCATACTAAAAAACGTAATAGAAGCGATTTGGGACGCATCTATAGATTTATCAGCATTCTCATTAAGGGTCAGTGCACCCGACAGTTTTAAAGATCTGCCAGATGAAAGTTAGAGTACACCATAAAATGCTTCAGTCAAAAATAAAAAAAACCTGCCTAATCTCACTATTACCAAATTGTATATGTAGCTTACTGTGTTAACAGATGGTCTGAACTCTACATTACAGAAAGATATTAGACAATAGTGCAAAGGAAAATCTGATTAAAATAACAGCATTGGTAGAGCACCTTATTTTTATAGTAGTCTAATAATATGAAACTTATGGTTTTGTGAGTATATTAATATACCCTATATTATCTGTCACTTGCAGCTTATGATTCCTATGTTTCTGTGTTTCAAGATCTGAGCTCAGGGGAACTGATTTACATAAAGCTAAAAATATGAGGCACACGGTGCAGGTGTATCCTGAGCGAGAGTCATGCGTTCTGCATGAAAGAAAATGCAAACTAATGTCATGCCAAAGATTTTTAATTGCAGAACCAAAACCAAACATGTTCATAATCATTGTCAGATATGAAGTACTAAAGTCACACAGTTCACATAACATGAACAGAAATAAAGACAAAACATCTGACATTTTCACTCAGACAAGTTTTCAGCACTGTGAAACTGGGATACTTTCGATAGTCCACTGTAGACATTTTATTAATTATAAGCAACTTTGCAACATGTCAAATAATTCTCATTAATTTGCAACCACATGTCTATTAACTCTCAGAGTAAACTGTTAGGGTAAGTTTAGGGGTTAATGTTAGGGGTAGGTTTAGGGTTAGTATAAGTCGACAATAAGAAAGTGTTAGGTGTAACAGTTTCTCAGTGGGACTGCTCCAAACTCCATGTGTAACGGAGCGACCGTTGACTGACCAGGAGACGTGCACCAGAGCTACTGAAATATCCTCAGCCAGACACACGAGAGTAGCTTTACTCTCCTTCAGATATAATCAATATAATATGATATATTTATCACCTGGTATGTGAAAGGATCATTTAAAGGAGAAATGGAAATTGAAAATTATATTATATAGATTTATACTGAGCATATTCTTATTTTATCACTAACCAGAAAATGACATATATGATGATGTGTAAATAATAAGCCTTTAAAAACATCTACACACACTTCAGAATGATTCCCATCAAGTACAATTTTGGAATGTTATTTTGAAGATTCATTTTAAATGTATACAGCATATATATTAACACAGAAACTCAAAAGTTGAGCAAAAATATTATAATTTAAATGGACTTTCCAAAAATAATACATAAAACAGATAAAAATAAATCATGTATCTGAACAAAAATCAAGATTTCAGCTTACTTACCGATCACATTGAGTGATACACCACAGTGATACATTTCACGTCTTCACTTGTACAAAAACCTAGCGCAGTTTCACAGTCAGTGTCTCTTTACTGTAAAACTGCGGGAGGTTTTTGTCTTCAAACTTACATTTTGAAAAGAAGACGAGATGCTACGCCATGATAAACAAGACCCCGTCCCAACAATTTTGAGACCTGCATCAGGCATCACATTTGAAATGAGCTCATTTTGTGCATAAAATTGTAAAATTTCTAAAAGAATATATGTTATCTATGTTCTAATGTGAATAAAATATTGGCTTCAAATGTGATTTGAAATTCTTTTACTTTTAATTTTATTCAAAAAGAAAAAGAAAAAAAAGTCCTAACATTTCCGGAATTTTAGTTGAATGTTTAGAACTGTTTTGGACTGTTTTTGCTTGTAAACGGCATATGACAAATACCTCATTCAGGCAAGATGATTTTTTCACTGGAGAAAGCAATAATATGAATAGAGGACTCATATTTTAGCCATAAGCAGAGGTTTGAAGTTAAAAATGTCTTAATAATGGATTTGTTTCTTACAAACATGCAGATTTTGCTTAATGGAGTGGAGGTGTGTAGATTATTGTGATGTGCTTATCAGCTGTTTGGACTCTCATTCTGACGGCACCCATTCACTGCAGAGGATCCAATGATTAGCAAGTGATGCAATGCTACATTTGTCCAAATCTGTTCTGATGAAGAAACAAACTCATCCACATCTTAGATGACCTGAGGGCAATAATAGTCATAAAATATATAGTATATATTCTGTAAGTTTTCATTTTGGGAAAATCAGCAATAAAACACAAATAAATTCAAATCAAATATGGAATCCAGTTTTTAATGCTGAAAGAATATTCAGATTTTTCCAGAATATGAGACTGGCAGTGATTGGCTGTCTGAGAGGCTCCTCCCACAAACCGCTCTTAAATAATCTCTGTCTCTCTCTCTCTCTCTGTACAGTACTTCATAAAACACTGAGGGTAGATACTCACAGAGAGAAACATGCTGATAAAACTCTGCCTTCTCATCACTTCTTGCACATGTGTGAACCTCAGATCTTTACAAGATTCTTCTAAAGCTTGCTTGTGTTTCAGCTCACTTTCATAGTTTCTGTCTTTTTCAGGTGTCAGTGGTGTAATAGTGGTGACCCAGAATCCTCCAGTCCTCACTCTGAGTAAAGGACAGACGGCCACGCTGGAGTGTAATCTGGACACCGTCACAGATAGTGGTGCTCGATGGTACAAACAGATTCATGGAGGAGTTCCACAGTTTGTCTTAGTTTTCTACCATCCAAACAGTTCTCCTACATATGGATCCGGCTACTCCTCTCCTAAATTCAACTCAAATCACAAAACTAAATCAGATTACAGTCTGATCATCAGTAATGTGGATGTTGATGATTCTGCAGTGTATTACTGTCAGACATGGGACAGCTCTGCTAGAGAGTACGTATCACAGTGATTCACAGCATGACAAAAACCTCCTCACTGCTCACATTCACTTCTGCTTTCTGCCTGCAGATTTGGTCACATTAGATATTGTATGTTATATGAATAATCAAACATTGACAGAAAGCTGATCCGAACAGCAGGTGTTTCCTGTGTGTCAGGACTGAAGAAAATCTCCACAGATCACTGCCTCTGACAGAAGATAATCTTCAACATTTCGGTTCTAAGACTATTCAAAAGACACATTAAAAAAAAACTCAAATTAATACCATTAATATATGAATCATTTCAAAATAACATCTGTCCTGTGGAATTAGCTAACGACTTTGAGTTTCATGTTTCTAGAGTTCAATAGAATGTTTTATTGATTATTATTATAATAATATTTAATTGATTTATATTTATTAATAAATGAAATCATATAATTAAAATTGTTTGTTATTCTAATTGCAAACATGTTTTTTTTAATAGAACATTAAAATAGACATAAACTGATGCTAAAATAATACAGATGTAGAGTCAATTTATCCATCCATCAAAACATGAATTTGAATCATTTTCCCCTTTTATGTATGCATGTATAATAATAATTTAATTTTCATTTCAATATTCATTTATTCATTGTTTTATTCTTCATACATGTTTTCAATTATAATTATTTATTAATTATTTTAATATTCAATGTAATCATATGATCATAATAATCATTATAGCCATTTATCATTGATTCATTAATTGACAACCCAACAAGTGCACTCCCCATAATGTACTTAAAGTGCTGCATTTTAGTGCACTAACTTCTACCCTCTCTTTTTCCTGTCTCATGGTCAGATTGTTTGATGTCACCTATGAGTATCGACCATTGGTGTCTGCACTTAGTTTTGTCCTGTCCTGTCCTGTCCAGTCTTATTGAATCGGGGTTTGGTTAGTAGTTCTCTACCACTGTTGGAATTACTCTGTGCTCACCATTTGCACCCACAGAACCTTACCTGCTGAAAGCTGCTTCGGCATCCCTGCTCTGCGAGCACCGACCGTCGGCTCCTTCATGAATGCAGAGAGCCTCCGCCTTACCAGTCTGCTGGTCCCCCCTGCCACAGAGGTCATCTCAGTTTATTTGTGCTACCCAGCCTACGGGTCATCCTCTGTTTGTCTATTTCTACATCGTTTTTGTCTGTGGCCAGACTTTGTTTCATTAAAAGACAGTTATCATTGCACTCGCATTTGAGTCCTCTCTCTATCCATTATCATCACACTTTCATTTACTAGTACACTCAAGTAGTGAAGATTTAAGAGACTGAAGAGAATGAAGAGGGAGGAGCCTCTCAGTGACATCATCGTCGTTCATCATCGTATACATCATCAACAATCATCACTGAATGATTGACAGACCGTGTATTTACATTAACACATTTATTAAAATACTAAATGTTGTTGTTTTTAATTGTGAGTCTGGACTTTGTCTTTTAGAGGACAGGATCTTCTGGAACCTGTTTGAAAGTCTTTTTCTTTCATTTATTTATTCCTCATGTTCATGTATAACTGACATCTCTCTGATCATTTGTAGTTATGTTCTTGTCTTGTTTGAACATCAAGTGAATCGATAAAAAGATCTGAGAGAAACTGATCATTTACAAAGAGCTGATTATGAGAGCAGGTGTTTCCTTTGTGTCAGGACTGAACTTCCTGTTCTGAAGAAAATCTCCACAGATCACTGCATCTGATACAAGACAAACTTCAGCACTTGTGTTTTAGATCTATTCAGAGGACGCTAATAAATGTAATAAAACAGATGTAATAAACTGATGCTAAAATAATAAAATAAGATATATTTCTGTGTAATCACTGGACACAAAATAATAAGAAAAGTGTTTGATTAACATGCAGTTTATTAGACTTTATAAAGCACAATAATGAACATTTAAATGAAAAATTTATTTAATTCAGAAAATGAAGCAACTAATACTTTATTTTTACTAGTATCTATCCATGTTTTCTTCTACTCTACACAAGCAAACTGAATGACTCTGACATAAATCAAGAGGAGATCACACAGTTCAGTCGCTGCAGTCAGATTTCTTGATGCTTTTGCTGGTGGTTTTTGAGGCAGCAGTCGCTTCACATGTCAGCGGTGTGTCTTTGTCCCACTCTGAGCTCTCGATGCTTAAATAACTGCTGATCTTGAACTTCTTATCCGGCTGCTGTTCAGCAGATCCAGTGAAGACGCCTTCAGTAACTGAGTTGCCGTTCACAAGCCAGCGCACATCAGCAAAAGCCCCAGACACGTGATTGATCAGACACACAAGAGTGAGTTTACTGGAGCTCAGCTCTTCTCTGGACGGACGGAGGATGTTCAGCACAGGAGCAGCAGCAGCAGCATCTGAACACAAATCACCATCAACATCTGAAGACAGACCTTCATCTGCCAGACAACTCAGATATTACAGTCTGACTGCACTTCACACTCTCCACGTCTCTAATATTTCAGCATATAAACAATTACTCCTTTTAATCAATTAATATCATGAGAGTTGCATGGTCAATAATTATAACAGAACGAACAAAGCAGAGTTTTAGGTTTATTTCAGCATGTCATACTGCAGGTCAGTTTCTCATGTGCGGTTTCACAAATAATGTACATAAATTACTTAAATTAAACACAAAGCTAAAGCTCCTCAAATCAGAAATATTACTCCTAATAGCTGAATATAAGACACAACTAATATATAAAACAGATCAAAGTTAAAGCTGAAGTGAAAGACTGCAGGAGGCTCTGTATAAAACTGTCTGAGATGAATTCACACATTTAACTGTAAATAAATAAAAAGGTTAACTAAAAATATTGAGTTTCAATATCTACACTGAGTAGACTATATGTAATAAAGAAATAAACAGTGAAAGATGACTTACCGTTCACAATGAGTTTTGTTCCTTGTCCGAATACCACAGTGATACATTTCATATGTTCAGTCGAACAAAAACCTCCTCAGTCTGTGAAGAGACACAAACAGAAGTGAAACACTCGCTCGAGCTCAGCTGACTGTGTGCTTTACACGTTTATTGATGGAGAAATGATTCAGATTCAGTCACAATCACTCTGTTTCAGTCTTCATGTTAGTTGTGTTTGACTGCTGTGTATTAAAGTGCTTTGAAACACAGTCTCGTATTTGTCTGTTGTTATCTGCAGGTGTCAGTGACTGTGGAGTCAATCACAGTGAATGAAGCACATAAAGTCTCTCTGAACATGAACACATGGATCTACTGATGACGGACACTAAAGGAAACACTCCTTACAAACACACAGGACTTTCTGTCTTCTGAGGAGCACAAAAGGAGAAATTTAGCAGAATTTCCAAGCTGCTCTTTGACATTTAACAATAGCATAAAGTGATCAGTAACTGTCCAGCCAAAAGTACAAAAAAAAAAAAAACCTTAAGCGATGAGTTAAATAACAGGACAAATTAGTATCTGACTAGTTTTATTTTTTCATGAATCTGAGATGTGAAGTAGTGCTCTTGTCATGTGTTGTCTAGAAGCAGAAGTGAATGTGAGCAGTGAGGAGGTTTTTGTCATGCTGTGAATCACTGTGATACGTACTCTCTAGCAGTGTCATCATATGTCTTACAGTAATACACTGCAGAATCAGTCACATCCACATTACTGATGATCAGCTGATAGTCAATATTTGACGTAGCTTTAGATGTGAAGCGACTGGAGGAAAAACCTTCTCCATATTCATTAGGGGAGCTGTGAGAGTGATAATATCTCAACACATACTGAGGAGCTGCGTTTGGAATCTGTTTATACCATCTTACAGAATTTCTCTCGTCCTTTTCAATGTTACAGTCCATAGTCACAGATCTGCCTTTTTCTTCTGTCAGTATCGGAGGTTTCTGTGTGAACACTTTCACACATCTGACGGCTGTAGAATTAATAAAATTCATTTAATCAACATTGACATCCCCGAGAGAAGAACATGTTTAGAGTGAAAAGTGTAACTTACATGACAGAAGAGAGAGAATAAGACAGTAGAATATGATCAGCATCTCGACTGTGATGAGCAGATTGAGTTTAGAGGAGAGATGAAGAGAATAAGAGAGAGTGAGATACTCATATAGAGAAGAGAAACTCTGAAAGAGGGAGGATCAGAGCTCAGCCAATCACTTCTTCCTAATGCTCAAATTAACACTGGTTTAATATAACGAGTTACTTCACATACGGGCAGAAATCATAATGTTTCATCATTCCTACAAAATAAATGTTAGTTTATCACAAATTATCTAATTGACATAGAAAAATACATTTATCGGCTAATACTAATGGTTAATTTGCTCTAAAAAACTAAATACTAAACAGTTTCAAATGACACAGCTAAAATATATAAAGAAATGTTGTTCATTGAATTATTCAAACTTACACTCTTAAAAGTACAATTATTTAGAAGATTTTATTGGCATCTGTGTTTCCCGGAAGATCCTTTAACATCAATGAAATCTTAAGACAAAAAGATATTATAGTGGAAAATGATTCTTTTCATTCATTCATTCATACATACATACATTTATTTATTTATTCATTCATTTATTTATGTCAGAATGAGTTCTATGTCCTTCTTTTGTTGAGCACCACTAAACTCCAGAGCACCTGCAGAACAGTAAGACCATCAATAATGAGAACAGAGAAACCTCACAATTTGCATACAACTATAAATGTCATTATCCAAAACTATCTTTGATCTGATTATGAAGACCAGGATGTAGCTACACTACTCAGGTCCACATTTACTATAATACAGTATAAAGTATAATGTGCAGATGCACAGTACTTACCTGCTACATTAGTCAAAAACATCTGTAGCCTGTAACCTACTGGTTACTGCATGAAACACTTTCCCACAATGCAATGCACTTACAGTAACTAGGCTACAGTTTTGTTTTCCTGGTTTGCTGCAATACTCCATTAGTCAAACTTTTTGTTATATTAAATAGATTTGTTTGAAGGTTATAGTTAAATAACTGTAAGAGCATGTGTGTGTGTGTGGGGAGGGGGGGGTGGAGTGGCGTATTTTTATGACTATCAGGACACAACTCTGTATAATGACATGGGTACATTGGTATGACACAGGTATTACAAGGAGAGGGTGACTTATGAGGACATAACCCATGTCCCCATTTTTCAAAACGCTTATAAATCATACAGAATGAGTTACTTGTAGAAAGTAAAAATGCACAAAGTTTCCTGTGAGGTTTAGGGTTAGGTGTAAGGTTGGTGTAGGGCCATAGTTTCTACAGTATAAATACCATTACGAAAAACTATTATGAAACCATTATAAAAACTGTATATTGCTACTCAGGGCTGTGCACAGACCTTTTGAGAGGCATGTGCTGAAACTGAAAAGGGGCACCCCCCTCCCTTTTTTTTATATCAAGATTATTCAGTAAGCCTGCATACAAGGAAGAAATGGTCAAATCTTCATGACAAATTCAATAACACAAAATAATAGTCTCAAAAGCTTTAGATTTATTCACGATTAATAACAACAATAATAATAATATTAGATAATTCGGTAATATAGGTAAACATAAATATTTGTAAGGTCCTGTGTGAATTGTGAATTGCTCTTGTATACTCCCTCTTTTTTTAAATTGCATTTATAGAGAAAAAAAATACTTGGCTCATACATAAACATGTTAACCAAATAATACAAATTAGCTTATAAAACAAAACAGAAACCAAAATCTTTTTTTTATTGAACTTTATGCAATTTTTTATGAACTTTGCAAAGAAAAAAAATATATATTCTCTTTTTTAGCTATTCTGTTTGGTTTTATAAGCTAATTTGTATTATTTGGTTAACATGATCATGAATGACATTGAGCAGAGGGGAAGGTGAGCAATGAGTCAAGTATTTTTGACAAACTTTTTTGAAAAATAATTTATGTAATTATGTCCAACTCAATTCCAGATTATAAAAAACTATAGCCATTTCGTTACTATAATATATCCAACATGTATCCGCCTACCTGGCAAAAATGTTATACTGTGGTGGACCAGGGATGTTGGTCTCTTGAAGGTCTCTTATTCACTACACTTTCCCTAAAATAAGCCAGCAATGAAAAAATAAATAAAAATGGTGTAAACAGTACAGTTGCAGTGAAAAGCATTTCTGAAGGATTACGTGACACTGAAGAGTACTGAACTGGAGTAATGATGCTGAAAATTCAGCTTTGATCACAAAAATAAATTACATTTTAAAATATATTCAAATAGAAAACAGTTATTTAAATTTTAAAAATATTACACAATATTACTGTTTTTGCTGTATTTTGGATCAAATAAACGAAGCCTTGGAATAAATCATGAATTACATTCTGCATGATAAAATATCAAGATTTCACAGTGATCTGTAAAAAAAAAAAAAAAAAATTGTTACTACATTACTGTAGTAAAACCATGTTTTACTACATTTTATATATGTGAGGACGAGCGGAGAGTATACTATAACATGATTAGCCTAAATGTTAATAAATTAAGTGTATCAGCAATCATAAATCAAAGAAGAAATTTCTTAGAAATATGTTATCTAAGTGACGATGATCACTCGTCGCTTTGTGTAAGTTCCAGTAAGAAACACCGCGGGGGCGCACCTGTTATGATTTTCCGATGGTAAAAACTAATTATATGTTGTTCTATTACTTATCAATATATATAGTTTTTGACCAGCGAATGTGTGAAAATGTGATCTTGTTTTTCGTCATTAAAACGGCGACGGGCATCACATTACATTTTAATCTACAGGTTACAAACTAGTTTTTGTAGCTATATAGACGGAGCGCTCAGTTTTTGCTGTGGTAAAAAGCATTTGGCCAAAATCGCATTTTATAAAAGATGAAATGCTACTGTATGCACAGGCTATATGCTATGACTAGATGGCAAATGCTAGCCCTCTCTCTCAGGCGACGTCCCACATGTCTCAGTCAGTGAGTCAGTCAGACATCAAATAAATAAAATATGAGCCTTTATAGACATAGTGTTTAGTAGTACTTATTCAAACAACAAGATATTTATTTACCCTTCGCAAAACTTTGTTCAGCTCAGCTGTTGTCTACTGTGCGGCTGCTGTGGAACTTCAGTTGATTCAATGAATATAGAGGGGGCGGAGTTATCAGCTTACTGACAGCTTGCTAAACTTTCATTTGCTAAATATTAGTAAAACAAACAGACAGACGTAAAGGGTGACCAATAGCATTGATAAAAAAAAAAAAAAAAAAAAACACCACTAAAAAAAGGGCACTTTGGAGTGTAAGGGACCTAAAAAGAGCCCTACCTGTGCACGTGCCTGTAGCTACTGGTTTGCATACTGTTTTAGCAATAATAGACTTTACTGCGTAGTTTCCTCAGACTAATTGTAACTTTTGAACAGAGTCAGTCTTCTTCAGATCACTGGAGGGCGCCAATCACTGACAGAGAAGTGACGCATGGAGACTTTTATTGTGTAAACACGTCGTTGTCGTGGCGACACAGGAACTCGATCCATTTAATGCTGAAGAGTCAGTCGTTTTTTAAACAGAAACCTGTGATCTCGTTTTGATGAAGTAACTTCAGGTGAAGTGATCGCTGCGATGTGTTTATTGCTCGGTGCGTCTGGAGCAGGAAAAACGCTTTTACTGAAGCGACTACAGAATATCCTTCAGCAGCTGATTGAGTCACACTGACTTAATGTTGTGCTTCTCTTAATGTATCTTTAGTTCAGTACAGTTTGTGCTGCAGGTGTTATTAAGATGTTGATCTGCTGTCATGAGTGTGTCTTCTTTATCTGGACTAACAGTTGTGTCCGATGGGTGCACAGGAGGATTTGGGTGAAGCGCCCGTCACGCTGCCCACGGTGAGCTGCTTCTGCGGGGTCCTGCTCAATAACACTGATACTGTTACTCTGTTACTGTCACTGTCAGCAGGACAGAGCTCTTCTGAGATCACACACACCAAATAAGATCAAGTCTGACTGCTCGAATACAACAGACTGGGGATAAGATCAAATATAACACACTGTGGATCTGAAGTTAAACACGTTGAGAAACACTGCAACTGAGGATCAAATCAGGAGGATTTTTTTTATTTAGTTTAGTTTAATAGTCGGTAAACATGGTACCACATGGTTAATACATAAAGTTTTTTTTTAGTACATTGTCATCTTAAGTGTAAGATTTTGAAAAAAAAAAAAAAAAAAACATTCAAGTTGACTTAAAGATGTCATAAAGATTAATATTGTGTGTGCCTACTTTAACCATATTTTGGAGACAAATCTGTACCCAAAAATGAGTTAAATCTCCAGAAACCTCCCTTTGGGGACGTCTTCTGGTCTTCATTTGTAAAACTGGCATAAAACATAAAGTAAACAACTTTATTTAAATTAATTTAATCATTATTTAAATGATTATATGATCATGAATGACATTGAGCAGAGGGGAAGGTGAGCAATGAGTCAAGTATTTTTGACAAACTTTTTTGAAAAATAATTTATGCAATTATGTCCAACTCAATTCCAGATTATAAAAAACTATAGCCATTTCGTTACTATAATATATCCAACATGTATCCGCCTACCTGGCAAAAATGTTATACTGTGGTGGACCAGGGATGTTGGTCTCTTGAAGGTCTCTTATTCACTACACTTTCCCTAAAATAAGCCAGCAATGAAAAAAATAAATAAAAATGGTGTAAACAGTACAGTTGCAGTGAAAAGCATTTCTGAAGGATTACGTGACACTGAAGAGTACTGAACTGGAGTAATGATGCTGAAAATTCAGCTTTGATCACAAAAATAAATTACATTTTAAAATATATTCAAATAGAAAACAGTTATTTAAATTTTAAAAATATTACACAATATTACTGTTTTTGCTGTATTTTGGATCAAATAAACGAAGCCTTGGAATAAATCATGAATTACATTCTGCATGATAAAATATCAAGATTTCACAGTGATCTGTAAAAAAAATAAAATAAATTGTTACTACATTACTGTAGTAAAACCATGTTTTACTACATTTTATATATGTGAGGACGAGCGGAGAGTATACTATAACATGATTAGCCTAAATGTTAATAAATTAAGTGTATCAGCAATCATAAATCAAAGAAGAAATTTCTTAGAAATATGTTATCTAAGTGACGATGATCACTCGTCGCTTTGTGTAAGTTCCAGTAAGAAACACCGCGGGGGCGCACCTGTTATGATTTTCCGATGGTAAAAACTAATTATATGTTGTTCTATTACTTATCAATATATATAGTTTTTGACCAGCGAATGTGTGAAAATGTGATTTTTTTTCGTCATTAAAACGGCGACGGGCATCACATTACATTTTAATCTACAGGTTACTAGTTTTTGTAGCTATATAGACGGAGCGCTCAGTTTTTCATGTGGTAAAAAGCATTTGGCCAAAATCGCATTTTATAAAAGATGAAATGCTACTGTATGCACAGGCTATTTAAGTGTTGGCTATATATATGCTATGACTAGATGGCAAATGCTAGCCCTCTCTCTCTCGCCCACATGTCTCAGTCAGTCAGACAGACATTCAATAAATAAAATATGAGCCTTTATAGACATAGTGTTTAGTAGTACTTATTCAAACAACAAGATATTTATTTACCCTTCGCAAAACTTTGTTCAGCTCAGCTGTTGTCTACTGTGCGGCTGCTGTGGAACTTTTGATTCAATGAACATAGAGGGGGCGGAGTTATCAGCTTACTGACAGCTTGAGGATCGAATAAGATTTGCACAAGCTCGTTTTAAGAACTTTCATTTGCTAAATATTTGTAAAACAGACAGACAGACGTAAAGGGTGACCAATAGCACTGATAAAAAAAAAAAAAAAACACCACTAAAAAAAGGGCACTTTGGAGTGTAAGGGACCTAAAAAGAGCCCTACCTGTGCACGTGCCTGTTGCTACTGGTTTGCATACTGTTTTAGCAATAATAGACTTTACTGCGTAGTTTCCTCAGACTAATTGTAACTTTTGAACAGAGTCGGTCTTCTTCAGATCACTGGAGGGCGCCAATCACTGACAGAGAAGTGACGCATGGAGACTTTTATTGTGTAAACACGTCGTTGTCGTGGCGACACAGGAACTCGATCCATTTAATGCTGAAGAGTCAGTCGTTTTTTAAACAGAAACCTGTGATCTCGTTTTGATGAAGTAACTTCAGGTGAAGTGATCGCTGCGATGTGTTTATTGCTCGGTGCGTCTGGAGCAGGAAAAACGCTTTTACTGAAGCGACTACAGAATATCCTTCAGCAGCTGATTGAGTCACACTGACTTAATGTTGTGCTTCTCTTAATGTATCTTTAGTTCAGTACAGTTTGTGCTGCAGGTGTTATTAAGATGTTGATCTGCTGTCATGAGTGTGTCTTCTTTATCTGGACTAACAGTTGTGTCCGATGGGTGCACAGGAGGATTTGGGTGAAGCGCCCGTCACGCTGCCCACGGTGAGCTGCTTCTGCGGGGTCCTGCTCAATAACACTGATACTGTTACTCTGTTACTGTCACTGTCAGCAGGACAGAGCTCTTCTGAGATCACACACACCAAATAAGATCAAGTCTGACTGCTCGAATACAACAGACTGGGGATAAGATCAAATATAACACACTGTGGATCTGAAGTTAAACACGTTGAGAAACACTGCAACTGAGGATCAAATCAGGAGGATTTTTTTTATTTAGTTTAGTTTAATAGTCGGTAAACATGGTACCACATGGTTAATACATAAAGGTTTTTTTTAGTACATTGTTATCTTAAGTGTAAGATTTTGCACAAAAAAAAAAAACATTCAAGTTGACTTAAAGATGTCATAAAGATTAATATTGTGTGTGCCTACTTTAACCATATTTTGGAGACAAATCTGTACCCAAAAATGAGTTAAATCTCCAGAAACCTCCCTTTGGGGACGTCTTCTGGTCTTCATTTGTAAAACTGGCATAAAACATAAAGTAAACAACTTTATTTAAATTAATTTAATCATTATTTAAATGATTATATGATTATGAATGACATTGAGCAGAGGGGAAGGTGAGCAATGAGTCTAGTATTTTTGACAAACTTTTTTGAAAAATAATTTATGCAATTATGTCCAACTCAATTCCAGATTATAAAAAACTATAGCCATATCGTTACTATAATATATCCAACATGTATCCGCCTACCTGGCAAAAATGTTATACTGTGGTGGACCAGGGATGTTGGTCTCTTGAAGGTCTCTTATTCACTACACTTTCCCTAAAATAAGCCAGCAATGAAAAAATAAATAAAAATGGTGTAAACAGTACAGTTGCAGTGAAAAGCATTTCTGAAGGATTACGTGACACTGAAGAGTACTGAACTGGAGTAATGATGCTGAAAATTCAGCTTTGATCACAAAAATAAATTACATTTTAAAATATATTCAAATTTATTTAAATTTTAAAAAATATTACACAATATTACTGTTTTTGCTGTATTTTGGATCAAATAAACGAAGCCTTGGAATAAATCATGAATTACATTCTGCATGATAAAATATCAAGATTTCACAGTGATCTGTAAAAACATAAAGTAAACAACTTTATTTTAATTGTAAAAATTGGGTGAGGGTTCGTGTGTGGGATGGGATTAGGGATTATTATGGGATTATCTGTAGTATACGGTGATATAGCTAACTAAACCTGTGTGTTTTTGTTTTGTTTTGTATTTTTAGGTCGGCACCAACCTCACAGACCTCACACTCCGGAAGAGGAAGATAACGGTTCGAGAGCTGGGGGGCTGTATGGGGCCCATTTGGCCAAAATACTACTCAGATTGCAGATCTGTTATAGTGAGTGTCAGAAATACATCAGCTCTCCATCAGCTAGCAGTTCATTGTGTGTTTGCTTTACAAGAGAAGGTCCCTCTGCTTTGACCCTCTACAATATAAAGGAAAAAGAAAATTAAAATTAAGAAATATTAAGTTAAATGTGACACACAAAAATTATATGGACAGAATTTCTCTTTTTATAAAATGTAAAAAATAGTACAGAAATGAAAATATAAGAGAAAATGTATTTTTGGCAGAAAAGAATGGATTTGTTTGTTAAACTGGATGTGAAGATTGCTTTAGTTTTATCTTTATTTCTCTTCATGTCTTTAAAGAGTCCTCAAGAGAGACTATAAGTACATTTACAATGTTTCTCTTCATGTCTGTTCTTCACTCATTTCAGTTTGTGGTGGACAGTGTCAACACCGTCCAGATCTCGTCGTCTTGTGTCCAGCTGCTGTCTGTTCTCTCTGCCGAGCCGCTGCAGTCTGCTGCTGTACTCGTACTCTTCAACAAGAGGTCAGCTGACTCCACTCTCGCTCGCGCTTGTTGATTTAACTGAGTGAATCCAGCGCTCCTCACTCCACTTCTTTCCTCAGGGATCTTCCTTGCACCATGTCTCTGGTGGAGCTGAAGGCGTTGTTCAGGATGGATGACGTCATTAGAAGTGCGCCTCAGTCGGTCTCAACACTAGAGACCAGCGCTCGCTCCGGACAGGGCCTTCAGGAGCTGCTCAGCTGGCTGTTTTCACACCGCTCTCATGATACAGGATAGATGAGAACTAATATTAAATCAGACAGACGTGATGTGACGATACACTTGGTGTTCAGTCCTCTCAGCGCTGTGAGCTCAGCTCGGTCCCACGCCACATGTTTGTGCAAACACACTAATCTGAGAAACAGCTGTGAAAAAATGTAGAAGAACTGGAGAACTTTTGATGACCATCATAAACCTGTATGACTTCCTGTGCGCTGGTTAACAGTTTATGTGGAAGAATTGTTCCAAAATATATATTAAAGTTTAGTTTGAAGTTCAGGAATATTGAGTTTCTTCAAGATAAAGAATCTAAACTATAAGCAGCCGTTCATGTGAGATGTAGTCAGTCGAATGGGGAAATAAAAAGAAAGACCTATAATAAAGCATTAAGCCCAAATTCACTGTGGTTTACAGTGAATTTATAACAGTTAAGGGCATTGTTTAGGCAAGACACGGAGCATTCTCTTAGCTGTTGTAAATTCACTGTAAATCACAGCTTCACAGGGATTATTGCTTTTATAAAACGGTTGTTCCATATTCATAGCAAGGTTTCAGAAAATAAAACGAAGCAAATGAAATGTAATGATATTCATGAAAAAAATAATTCTTCTGACAAACAATGTAGTTCCGAAGATACAGTTGTGGTTGCACCAAAGTGGTTTCCAAGCAACACACAGACGTAAACAAATAGATGTTTGTTTGTAGAGTATTTTACAACAGCTTCAAACGTGGCTCAACCAGTCAGAATCAAGGACCAGAACTATGTCATGGGTGAGATGCTCAAAAAGACACAAGTAAACATTCATCTAGCATATCTTTGCATAGAAAAACCAACGCAGAAGAGCCCAAATAGATTATTAAGAGTGGCCAAAAATATTTTTTTTTATTGAGCACTCCAAGTATTATTTTTAAAAAAAAATCATATTCAGTTATATTCTCTACATCTCGATGCAAAAATAAATGTTAAAAAGACTCTTATGTCTCTTATGATATGATTGGTCAAATCAAAGGGCATCAGGGGCTAAGCTTGGCCCGCAGACCCTAATTAGGGAACCTTCAGTCTAGAGCATGTTTACATAAAGAAACAACAGAAAAAACATCACACAGGGCAGACATGTGTGTGTGTGTGTGTGTGGGGGGGGGGTGATATCTAGAGATTTGTTTTATAAAAGTTCAGCAGATTTTAATTTGAGTGTCATGTTATTAGATCGGTGCAAGACAAAGCAAAAGGGTCAAAGTCTGTCCACTGCATGTTTACAACACAATACAAACCTGTGTAATATCCCTGTGTGATTATGACGTGTAGTGTAGACTATATGAGACATTTTGGTCACACTATTTCCATTCTTCAATTTGTGTCGTTTCATAGTTTTCTAAAATGTGGAAAAAAGAATAAATTATGAGCATCCAAATTTTTGACTAGCATTGTTTTCATATACTTAAGAAAAAGCCATCCAGACGTAGAGCACATGAACCATAAACAAACACAAACCAGACAAGTGATTCATTCTCATCTTCATCCTTGTATTTGATGAGCAACATGTGCAACAGTCTCACATTATTACATTCTGTTAGTATGTGGCATCAGTTCAGTCTGAACACCACGGGAAGTACATTCTCTTGCTGGAAGTCTATTCATTCAACAGTCACTGCCCAATATTAAAAAATCATTATTTATACTTTACATTTTACTGCTTAAATTATTGGCCATAAAATCTAAGTCGCTTTTATCTGTCATTCTGGTGTCGGTGACCCATCAGGATTTCACAGATACCAGTCAAGAAAATAAAAGGACATCACTGAAAGTCATCAGACACTCCAGACCAACAAATGGACACTAAAGCAAGGCTAGAAATTGGTTCAAGAAATCAGAGAATATGATGAAACTGTATGAGAGGCTTTGGACTTGTGCTTGGTTATGTACTGGGTTTTATGGTACGAGTAACAAGTGTGTTATCATTTTCAAAAACTATTATAATACGTAAAAGGCGACACTGATGCTGTTGGAGTTGGATTAAATATTCTTAACCTTTAAATTGTGCAATGTATTTGTCATTTCTTATAAAGCCGACATCGATCTGTATTGCCATGTAATGCATAGTTGACATTCAAACATATGACTACAGGTCAAGGGCGTTCACACATACAGTGATTTTATGACCGGAGGTCGTCGAGTGGATGTATTGGCGGTCGCTGTGGATGTTCTTATTGCTGGAGGTTATTGGTGGGCTGAACAACTGGCCAAATCTTTAGAAAATCTGATTACAAATGAGACGTAGGATCAGTAAAGTGTTTAAACCCTTTAAAGGCCTTTGATATACTCACATCGAAGGTATTTTTCCTTCTTCTCTTAAAAAGACATTTGAAATACCTGAGTTAGGGAACATGCTAAATGCCAACCATGCTTTGAGTGCGTTCAGATGAATATGTAAATATTTGTTTCACGCTTTCAACTCATTTTTTACTATAACGCAGATCTCCAGTGTGTTAGTGATTTTTTTTAGCAATGGACGTCTGACCTTGATGGACTGAGCAGAAGAGATGAACCAGAGAAGATATCCATGTCAGCGACGGCGGAGCCACTTATTACGTAATTGCCATGAACTAATGTAAGTTTAAATGTGTTTTTTCTAACTGGTTTTTGGTCCTGATTTTGTTTAAAATGACACCAGTTTGTCTTTTGATTCCGATTTGAAGTATATCTGTGACACACCAAGCCATTGCCCAATGTCAGGTCATCAATGAGTGTCTGTTGGCTTTTTCTTTTCTTTTTTTTCTTTTTTGCGATATCATTGAATCAACATTTAATTAAATGTCGCTGAACAATGGAGGCACTGTTGTAAAGCTACTATACAGCTGAAATTAACAGAATAGTTCACCCAAAAATGGAAAATCCTGTCATTGATTACTCACCCTCTTGTCATTCCAAACCTGTAAGAAATTTGTTCATCCTCAGAACACAAGTTAAGATGTTTTTTAATAAAGTTGTTATTACTGTTTTTTTATTACTGTTGTGCACAAAAAGGTTTCTCGTAGCTTCATACGGGAGTTACTATTTTAACAATGTCCTTACTACCTTCCTGGGTCTTGAACGTGTCAGTTGTGTTACTGTTTATGGGAAGGTCAGAAAGCTGTCGGATTTCATTAAAAATATCTTAATTTGTGTTCTGAAGATGGACGAAGGTCTTACAGGTTCGGAACGACATTAAGGTGAGAAATTAACCTTAACCTATCCCTTTAATTTTCAAATTAACACATTTCACAATGTAAGAATTTAATATATTTGTGTATATTACGATATATACATTTATGTTTAAATTTAATTTCTGGCGTTGACGGATTTTGGGCATTTGCGCGTTATGAAATGCATGAGATAAAAACTAATGTGATGAAGGCAAGCAAACGACAAAGTTAGGAGGGCACATACAGTAGCCTTTGTTTAAGGTTTGTACATTAACAGCAGTAGCTCTTCCAGTTTTTTTTTTCTTTGAATGATAAATACAGACTACTGACTCCTGCTGGTGTGGAGATACTTCATAATAAGTTCAAGCACAACACAGACGTCAACACAGTTGGTTTTCACTGCTAGTTCTTTGGCATTGGCTTGGTGCGTCTAGGACTTAACAAAAGGAATTGTGTTTTTTTTTTTGCTGTTGTTGTTTTTTTGCCACTAGTTCTTCAATGTCAGTTTGGTGGGTCTGGACTTTAAGCAGTTTCTACATCTTATTGAATCTCACTACAGTATCTCACAGAAGATGGATCACATGTGCACCAGTGTCTGCTGGTCTCCACATTACATGACCGCTTATTTGCATAATACTGAACTTTTCTCAACTTTGTCACATCACAGTATATGGCCACATCGCTTCATCATTTGTAACCATTGTTGAAAATGACAGATTTTTGTCACTGGAAACCACTATATGTGTGAACGCCTCTTACGAGTGACTGCATAGAGCAAAACCAGGAAAACTGTGAAATAAGCAAAGATATGCAAAAATGTGTTCCAGTTTTAAGTCAAGTCGGTGGTTAAATTGTCATTTTAAAAGCTTGTTTGGGTCTGCTCATAGGAACGGGTTCTGATTGTGTTGGTCTGGATCTCCACGCGTGGATGTCATAGACAGGGGTAGCAGCGGCTGCGGCAGGTGTCCGGGGACCAGCGGCGGGACCTGCGCAGACTGTGTGAAGGTAGTAGGCAGGGAGCTGGGCTGGTTGCTGGAAGCCATGGGCAGAGAGGCATTAAATGGGAGGGATGTGGGAACAGGAGATGTGGAGCTGGGGCGCATCTGATTTAGTGTTAGACGGGCCGGTTCCTGTTGGAATGGATTAGAGGCCGATGGAGCAGTTATTCCTAAATGGGAAAGAGTCTGCAATCAGTTCAAATGTTACGGATTTAGATACACATGACAACATGAAGTTTGATATTGATGCGTGCCGACCTGATAAAAACGGGTTGAAGTTCTTGGAAGGAGGGTTGGAGGGAATCAAAGAATCCAGGTTGACGAGTGAAGCTCCGGTGGGGCCCAGAAATGCCTCGGGAGTACTGCAGGTTCGAGGAGCTGTTTTTGGTAGACCGCGGCCAAGGAAAGACATATCAAAATGCTCAGGACTACTGTGACCATTTATATTTGCCTGACCTCCATCCATAGCCTCGTCAAAAAGATTGTCATCTAAAAATATGAATTAAACAAAAGTAATGAGCTAAAAATTTGAAGAAAAAAAATATAAAAAAGTATATAACACAAATGCACATTACCATTTAAAAGTTTGGGGAATTTTCTATTTTTTTATGTTTTTGAAATAAGTCTCTCATGCTAACCAAGGCTGCATTTATTCACTCAAAAATACTGTAAAAACTGTAATATTCTGCAAATATTACAACTTAAAATAACTGATTTTTTTATTTAAATATATATTAAAATGTTATTTATTCATGTGATGCAAAAACTGAATTTTCAGAATCATTCTCCAGAGTCACATGATCTTTCAGAAATCATTCTAATATGCTAATTTGCTGCTCAAGAAACATTTCTTATTATAAGCCAGCTGCTTCAAATTGTAAATGTCTTTTTAATCAACTTTATGTGGTTTTCCAGAATAAAAAAAAATTGTAGACCTCAAACTTTTGAATAGTAAACATAAAATATTTCTGTATGACATAAAATCAAACTGTTCACAAAATATATAAAAGGAAAAAAATACATATTACAATAGCGATAAGTGATTATTAATATTAATATATTAAAATAAATAGAAAAATCAGTTAAGAAGAACATAGTCATTGTGATTGCCTGAGGGACTTCCTGCCCGAGGGGAAGGGGTTTTGAGAGGGCCAATAGATCCTTGTTTGTCTGCTACTAGGGGAGAAAAGGGGTCCACTCCAGTTCCTACAGAATTAACATCAAATCTAAAACGGTTGGACTTCTACAGAATCAGCAGCATCTTCAGTTAGTGTATTTAGTATATGTAGCATCTTTAGTTATAATCTACACTGATATCTAGAAGCTGAAGTTTGTACCAGGTGCAGGGGACATCCAGGTCTGATTCATGGACACAGGGATCGGGGCGTTCTGAGGGGCGTCCCATGGGTCAGGATTTGGCTGTCGCTGAGGCCAAGGCTGGGAACGAACACTGGATGCCGGCGGTGCCATCCACGGGCTTCCATGCTGACGGCTTAAAGAGCTGGGTTCTCCTTCAACACAATCCAGCAGGTGTGTGCCGTTCACATCAATAATGCAGTATTATTAAGGCAATATTGCTGGAAAGGTGCACCAAGTAATTTATTGTTTGTGTTTCATTGGCCAAAACAACAGTGGTGTTGGACTTCATACTGACACACGTCAGTGTGGATCAGTGGTTCTCAGCCTAGTGTCTGACATCCACTAGAGGGCCCAAGCACACTACTAAAGGGACGAATAATGGATTAATATTTATGAGACAAAACAAGGTTTAAAATAGGGATGTGAAAGATGACTAATTTCAAAAATATTTAAGCTGAACTTTTGTAAATGACCAGTCTAACAAACCAGTAGAAGACGGTCTGTATTTCATGTAATGCAATGTAAATGACTAGTGTTTCCAAAGTCTATAGCAGACTTCGGTCACTTTCCTATTTTAAAATAACCTAAAACACCTAAAAACAAGATGTTACCATGTTTCTGATTTTAATTTGTTTTCTTACTAACTGCCATTTTAACTTGATCTTGGACAACCTGGATATCCAAATGTAGATACATTTGTCAATTATAAACAGACTACTGCCACCTGCTATATTGTATCTTTTACTGGGTAGAAATTGCTATTTGAGCGTAAAAATCTGTTATGCCAAACTAGGAAAGTATATTATTAAAGTTATTTGGTAATAAAAAGTGTAAAAGTGTATATATGAATTTTAATGATTCTAGTTTCTGTACATAAAACGTTTGAAAATGAGCAGCCAAGCTCATTATAGCAGAAGAATCCTTAATATATCTGGGTGCCTTTGAGTAAAATAGGTTAAGAGCCACTGGCATAGTTGAAGCAAACATTTTTGGTTCCCAGTGTCATTGAGGAACGCCTATACTAATCTCTATTCACAGGCGGATTCGTCATCCATGATTCATCTCTTCTGAAAACTGAAAGAGTCCAAATGCAAGTAAAAACTGGCTATGACAAGTAAATGAATTCTTACTCCAGTTTGCCAGCGGCTTTTAAGGATATGAGAAAAAATTATTTCTATGATGTGACGATTGACAAAAAAACCTGAGCAAAAATATTTAAGGCAAAAATGTCATTTTAAATCAAAATAAAGATCATATTGCATTATCTTGGCAACCTGAGTTTAAACCCCATTGGTTGGTGTGGCTAAAAAACTCATTTTGGTATCGTAAGTTCACAACAAGGCAGCCACCATAAAAAGCAACATCCTATGTAGAATATTACATAGAATAAAAGCCCCTCATTATTTTCAACATATCTGTCTAAAATAAATACTTGGTGGACCTTTAATGTTTAAGAGTGCAAACTGCTGATATAGTGTACAATCATATGAGCTTACCCAGACTATCCCAGGGGTCAGACCTCAGAGGACCAGCCTGGGCTAAGCCACTTTGGCCTCCGGACGAATCCCAAGTATCGGCAGCAGAGGGCACATCAGGAGCTGGAGCAAAAATATCTGCAAGATCCAGCATGGCCGACTGCCAAAGGAGAGGACAGGAAAGCACTTTCAGCACATTCAAAAGGATTTTTTAGGTCAATACGGCAAGCGTTCACAAAAACCTTGCAGTGGGGACATTTAACTGCAGTACAGTGCATTGAAATTGTGACAAGCTAAAAATGAACCAGCTTCAATTAACGGGCCAAAGCACATTAAGTCTTCTCAAGTAGTGATTAACATTTTTGACAAGAGAAGCAGAATGGTGGTCCAGACCTCACTGTATCAGTCTGTGTCAATGTCTGGTTTTATCTCTTTCCTCTTATTTACAGTAAAAAATGGCTACACATGATTTATCAATCCACAAATAGCGAACATGTTAAGAGTCTCATACTCTTCCTCCTTTGGCCTCCAATTCTCGTTTGCTCTCTTCAAGTGCTTTCTGGAGCAACGACTCGTCTCCCTTCCGGCTTCGCTCCTCCTAGAAACCAACAGACATAGAAGACGTCTCAGAGTTCATCCTGTTATACTTTTTTCATTATTTCATTTAGTTGTGTATGGCCATTTAGTTTTATATGGCCATTTTCAAGCCATTTGTTTTTCTTCTGTACTCCTTTTGGTAAAATGCAAGTTTGTTGTCAACTCCCTCATCCTCCACAAAACAATCCGCAGTGAAATACACCGTTAAAACTGATAGAATCAGAAGAAAATAACCATGAAGGTTTCTTTCCTGATGTGACATGCAGAGCTGTAGGTGCTACATACAACCAGGGACAAACTAACTGCAGTTTTTATTTTCAACAGCTCTTCTTGTATCAGAAATGATACTATGTATCCTGCTTATTTCATATTTACTGAATATGGTTTTGCTGCCCAGCCAGTTAGTGACTAAACAGCTAGTGTTTTAGTATGAAATCACCTCCTGAAGAAACTGGTCTGGACTGGACTCAATTCACTCCCGACACACCATCATTAACCAAATTAATATTTAATAACTACAGTGCTTTTTTTCTCAATAGAAACTGAATCGTGAGTTGAAAACTATTTATTATTTATAAACTCATTTAATGTAATGCTGCCTCGAAAAAAAAAAATGAACAGATGAAGATATCGGAGTGGACAGCATGTTAGGAAAATGTGAGGCTGTATCTCAAAAGTACAGATATGTACTGCCTGAAAAACCAGCCACTTGTCCTCTTTTGGACACTATAAATAAATGGCCAGCTCAAGGATTTCAGAACAAGTCATTTGGGCAGTTTAGTTTCAATAAATGGTTCTTTTGGTTTGGAAGAATGTTGCGAGTTCTAAAAATGACAGCATGATTTCAAAGTACATTGAGTTCAAAGGAAAGGAAAATCTGATTCCATTATAAAATGACAGCTTGAGGCTACTTATGAGATTCATAGAAAAATACAATTTTGGTACAAAAAACTATGCAACTGTATGCAATTGAAAGGGCTAAAACACTGAAGTATGGCCATTTTTTTCTCCTTGAGTTAATACTGATGCATCAACAATAAAAAAATGTAAACATACCTGATACAGGCACATATGTATTTGTAAACCTTTTTTTGTCCATCAGAATTTCAGATAAATAATGCACCATAATACAAAACAGAGGGAAAAGCACTAGGCATTTTGTAGAAACTGTAGAATTTGTTCCTTACTTTCTGTTCAGCCCTGTTATGCGGCAACATTCGCCTTCTTTAAAAATGGTATAATATTTCTAAAATCCAAAAGTCTTGTTTCAACAGAAATAGGTTTTCTTTTACTTGTACTTAAAGAAAGCACACCTTTATTACTATGTAATAACACACTTAAAGTGTACTTTATATAGATTTAAAAGAAATTGAAAGTGGAAAAGTGAAAATAGAAAGTGGGTCAAAGTGGGTATATTTTGCTAAAGTGCATGCTAAAGTGTACTACATAAATACTACAAAAATGCTTTGTAAATAACAGCACACAATAAAAACTCCACAATTGAGGGTAGAACTTTACAAATTTGCCATTGAAGATCTCATATTAGTGAATATCTTCACTCCCATGGTAGTCTTCTAATGACTATGGCACTTCTACATGTGGGACACTATCTCTTGAAACATCTAACAATATCTGTTCATCTGTGCAGCTCGTGATCCAGGGTCGTACCTGCTGATGTTCCTCTTTACTGAGAGTGAGGGCCAGCTGTAGCTGTGCCTCTTCGTCCATGTCCAGAACAGCAGCTGCAGGAGGAGGAGGAGCTGGCTACAGAGAGACAACCACACGACATACAGATAGTGTCACTCACAACACACAGGCAGGCAATTCATGAAGGATAGAGCGCTGACTTCTGGGATTGCAGTACCTTGTGTGCCTCCTCCTTACTGAGACTCATAGCGATCTGAAGCTGCGTCTGTTCATCGATATCCACAGCAGGAACCGGCTGGAGGAGAAGAGGAATGAGGTTAATCAATTAATATTGCTCAGTACTTAAATGTATTATTACACTGTTACAAGGACACATTAAAATAAAGTGCTACCAAAGCCAATACCAGGCTGATGGATCTCAAACTGAAGTATAGCATATGTTCTCTAACCATCAAGAGAACGAGAGCAGCTCCACTCTGTCTCATTTATGAGCGCTGGATCAATGTAACACACTCGGAGTCATTGTGGCTTCACTTAGAAATGCATTAGCAGTGAGAGAGGATGCTAATGCGCTCTCTTCACACACTGGCTACACTGTCAGATGATGACTAAGATCTTTCTGGACAATGCAGAATGGAGACAGCAGCATGCCGGTCTCACCTCAAGTGCACTACAAAAACAAATCATTAGCCCACATGCTAATTGGAGATTTGGTGCTTGTACTAAAGCCTCCAGCTAAATAATGAGTTGTTACAAACTTTTAATTAAACACAAGTGATCTCCATTGAAGCACAATACAAAAGGCCATTTTAATTCACTAAATCAAAGATCTCAGACTACAGGAAACGTTTCATACAGACTCTCAAGTGTTAAAGACCCATGAAATGAAACTGCTGCTTCTTATTACTGCTAGTGTTCATTCTTGCTTATTAAATAAGCAATAGCCAATTGACTTTAGATTTTCTATTTGGAAGCAAGCGATATAATGGGAAGAGGACAAAAAAGAGGGACTAATCTGGTGAAATATTAAAAACAGATCATTTAAAGGTGCGGTAAAGGTACGTAAGTTTTTGACTCCAATAAAGCATAAAAGTACCATAATATGTTTGCAGATATTTAAGAAACATGCTAAGTTAACATACTTGTTTATCTGAAAAACAATGCTACAGTCTTTCTACTTTGAAAATGTGTGTTCCAGGTAAGAATGTCGTTTGTTTTGGTTTATGAAACCCGCGGACTGCCAGTTTGCCCAGTTGTATTTCTGCAACCCGGGTTGCCAGTTGGTGGAAAACACAGCTTATTTCATTTAATCCATCATCAAGTGCGCTCGTTCCTGTTTGTGTTGTAAATCTGACAACCTGCCCGTTCTCCAATATTTAGAATTTGGACTGCAATACCTAGTTCAACCTCTTGGTGTCAATCCTAAATACACCACCTTTATTCATGCCTGCGAGAAAAATCATAAATATATTTGATTTGTTACAATGGACCTAATGTACTTTTGTGTAAAATCCACAAAAGTACAATTTTGATTTAGTGGTCTATCTTTATCATGGGATTGTTAACCCAAAAATATAATTATTTACTGACCCCCATGTCATTCCAAAAATATATGTATAGTTCAAACACAAATGAAGACCTGAGAGATCTGTCCCTCCATTGAAAGTCCTTTCCACCAATACTTTGACGAAGGTAAGTCTATGTTTTCTGATTAAACATGATCATGATGATAGCCCAGTTACTTCAAGTTTATTTATAAATTTGTAACATACAGCATAATGCGTGGCTTTTCTTTGTCAGTAACTACGTACTAGTGACTAACCTTTTCAGTTTTCAGTTTTAGACCAGTTCTCACTATGAACTGACTATTAACTATGACTTATGCCTCAGTAAACTCCTCATTTGCCGCTTATTCATTTTTATTAAGGCGGTTGTTAAGTTTAAGTGTGGGGTGGGGTGGATTAAAGATATATCTAAAATATGGTCATGCAGAATTAATATGTGCTTTATCATTACTAATAAACACCCAATATACAGTACTAGTAATATACTTGCTAATAAGCAATGCGAACTGGTCCACAAAATAAAAGTGTTACCAAATATTTTTAGTACCATGTGATATCCAATGTCAAATATGTATCCTTTAGCAAAACCAGTGGGGAACCAGTGACCCTAATGCAGTTAGTATTAGGTGTGTGTGTGTTTGTAACAGTGAGTGTGAGCCTCACCTTCTCGCTCTCCTCTCGGCTCATGGCCAAGGCCAGCTGCAGCTGGAGTTCCTCCTCTCCGCTCGTCTGCGGCCGGGCGCGCTCCAGATCTGGGGCCAGATGAGGAGAGGAAGAGGAGGCTGGGAGGAAGAAAAGAGAAAATGCTTGATTCAACCTCTTGCTTTGGATGAGAAAGGACTGGCACCGCCACTGAATGTTAATCAAGCGCCCAAATCACTGTTGTTCCATGCCCGGGCAGGAATTGCTTTCCTGTGCCTGTCTGACTCTGCTGGTGAAACAATGGGGTGTCTGTGTGGGGCAGGAGAGGAGCGATGGGGCGATGGGGCTTACATTATAATTACCCCATCCTACTTTTTGGTGCTCGTAGCGCTGTAGCACATCAGTTCAAGTGTCATGTGAACCAATAACCTCTTTCTCTTTACTACAAGTTACAGCATGAAATAAACATAAATGAACATTAGAAGGAAACAGTACAACTCATGTTAATGTTAATTACTCAATCAGTGTTTCAGCCAAAGAAAACATTACATTAATTTAACATAATATTTAACTCAGAAAAGCCGATGAATGTTCTTAAAGTCATATTATAATATAATGGGTGTTGCATGTGAAATTATGCTTGCTGTTGTTCTGTCTGTACATTGATCTTTATATAAATCTGTTGTTTTATTTATTTACTGTGAATTACATGCATGTCTGTATTAATTTCAGAAAGAGATAGACCTGCTTTCTCTGTGAACACAGCCTTGGACCAGAAACTGGAAAGAACCAGAAACTGGCCTTGCCGTTTCCCAGTTGCGATCATTTCCACTACAGTGGCTCCGAATGGCGCGTCTGGCCTGGAATGCACTGATGTACAGATAAGGTCAACTTTTACCATCATCTACTCTGGCTCATGACCATCTGACCCTGAAAACGGTGACCATTAACACATTTCATTAAGCACCCATGGAAGCACGGGTTCGGAAATTCCTGTACTTTCCCAAAATACCTGGCATCA
Source organism: Carassius gibelio (assembly GCF_023724105.1). Classification (NCBI taxonomy): domain Eukaryota; kingdom Metazoa; phylum Chordata; class Actinopteri; order Cypriniformes; family Cyprinidae; genus Carassius; species Carassius gibelio. Next base: position 29,132,950 of record NC_068398.1, on the reverse strand, counting down.
TGACAAATAAAAAAAAGTAAAAGTGAAAGCACATTGCTCCTTGTGTCATCAAAGGTTTGATTTCAGTAGATCAACGAATGTCAAAAAGTCCCTTGTAGAAACTAAATATGTGGTCTGTCGTACTGTACGAGAGAGGGCCTAAAAACAGATAACCATTTTACAAATTATAAATGATAAGCTGATCATTATAATGTTACGGCATATACACTACCAGTTTGAGGTTAGTAAGATTTTTTTAATGTTTTTGATAGCTCTTATGCTTATGCACTACAAGTCTGCATATATTGGAATAAAATGTGCTGCTCAGTATTTTTGTGGAAGATGTAATGCTTTTTTCAGGATTCTTTGATGAATAGAAATGAAAAACATTTATTTGAAATAGAAATCGTTTGCAACGTTATAAATTTATTTACTTTCACTTCTAAAAAATACAGTATAATGCATGCTTGCTTAAAGTCATAATTTCTTTGGAAAAAATGACTTATTCCAACATATCCAATACATTGCAATATATATTGTTTGTTTTAATAAACTGAGCTCAAGTCTATCACTAAAGTACAGTCCATAGAAATGTATTTTGTTATCAAAAATGGGTTTGATTGAGCAGGCCATGAGACATATGTTAAGTTTTGGTCTATGTGTACACATTCAGACTAATGCCTTTTGAATGGACAGTCCTAGATAGAATCCAAAACCAAATTTAGTCATTTTAGCCCTGTAGATTCGTTGTAAATGCAGTGATAAATGCTGTAGAGGCACATTCCTCACATGCATACTGGATATCTGCTCTATAAATATGTGAAGGATGCAACGAGTCAAAAAAAAAAAAGTTTTTCTCTGTAAGTATGCAGAGGAGGAACGTCTTTGATGCATTTCTGACAGTTCTGATATGCTATCAGCTTCTAAAATGAGGGCCAAACTGAAGAAGCCAGGCATCAGGGCAAACAACTACTCATACAAAGTTCTTCAAAAACGTTTCTTTTTAAGTCTAAGAGGTGAAAGATACAGTTTGGAAAGACATGAGAGTGAGTTCATGACAGAACAGTCATTTCTGAGTGAACTATGCCTTTAAAGCCGCAGACAAAAATCAACCTGAAGCCTTCAAAAAATAACATATAGTAAGCAAAGAGCCTCACAGAGAGAGTAAATGATTGAACTTGTGAAGAATGTAGATGCATATCCGCTCCACAGCAACACATGCATTAAGTGATCAGATCCATATGGAGTCATCCGCACCATCATGAGGCACTTTATATTAAAACTGTATCACATTCTCACAAAAAGAGACGGTAGACCTTCCAAATGACTGAAGCATGAGGGTTAAAAGCACAAGGCTGTGTGTGATGCACCTCTCTATGTAAACAGTGTATGTACACATTCACATTCACTATTGACAGCGGGTTACTCATTGGCTTGGTTCACTTCAGCAGCTAAATGATTATAAAACAATTTTGAAAACCCCAGTCAATGAAAGAATGAAGTACTATCCATTTCAGAGAAGTGAAACAAGTGTGTGCTCACTCCTGACAAACATTAAAGGTATAACTCATCCAAAAATGAACATTCTGTCATCATCTGCTAACATTATTGTCCTTCCAAACCTGTACAACTTTCATTCCCCTTCAGAACTGATTTCTTAATGAAACCAGAGGGATTTCTGTCCCTTCAATCAAAGTCCATTTGTCCAGAACTTTGACGCTTCAAGAACTTCACAGTAACTCCAATGAGATTAGTTCCCACATCAAGCAAGCAAACTGAAACTTCAAGTTACCATATTTAAAGGGTTAGTTCACCCAAAAATTAATGTGGTAAGCTATTGGATTTCATAAAAAAATATAATTTTCAGCCATATCTAATCATAATGTTACTGATTACATTTCAGTATTGACTTGGATATGTAAATACTGTAATACAAGCTTAACCTCTGGATCAACACAAACCTCATCAAGAGTATATTTTTAAAAAAACAGTAAAAGACAACGTTAAAGGGACAGTTCACCCAAAAATCTAAATTCTGTCATTAATTACTCAGCCTGATCTCCTTGCAAACTCATAAGACCTTCGTTCATCTTTGGAACATAAATTAACATATTTTTGATAAAATCTGAGAGCTTTTTGACCCTGCATAGACAGCAAGGCTACTGCAACGTTACCAGGTCAATAAATATAGAAAGGACATTGGTCAAATAGTCCATGTGACTATTCACGAGAGTGCCGCAAATAGTTATTTTTGAGCACAAAAACTATTCTCGTAGCTTCATAAAACTGCAGTTGAGCCACTGATGTCACATGGACTATTTCACTGAAGTCCTTACTACATTTCTGGACCTCGAACATGTCCGTTGCTTTCTACACTGAATCAGAAAGCTCTCGGATTTCATCAAAAATATCTTAATTTGTGTTCTGAGGACGAACGAAGCTCATACAGGATTGGAACGACATGAGGGGGAGTAATTAATGACAGAATAACTCTATAAATGATTGTGCATTACTTAATATTCAACTGTACCATAAGTGTATGATTTATCCCGGTCATTCATAAGCAGTATGAACAGTCATACTCACAGTTGAAGGAGGAAGGTGAGTGCCTCACCCTGCCGTGCTCTTCCCCATACACTGCTTCCATGTTGGGCTGAGCGGTGTGACGTCCCGGATAGGGAGGTGGTAAAGATCCATAAGCCATGGCACTGCTGGTTCCCGTCACACGCTCACGGGTCTTGTGCGCCTGCGATCTCTCCTGCTTGAGCCGCTCGTCGTCCCTGAGCAGAGCCACCAGCTGCTTGGACTTTTCCCGCACGCCCATGCCCTGGTCCTGGCCTTCCCGGTCGATGTACTGGAAGTCCCGCAGAGTCTGGATGGCGTAGATGTTCTCCTTGCACTGCTGGGCCACGCGCTCTGATCCTGACTTGATCAGATAGTCCAGCAGAGTGAGGGCCTTGTACACGTGCCGCCAGTTCTTGCCGTGGTCATTGAGCCTCTTCCAGATGATGCCCATGACCTCGGTGAAGGCCACCACGTTGAAGGTCAGGTCTGCGATTTCCATCAAGAGGGAGGTCGGAGGACCCCACGGGTCGTTGGAGGTCGCCTCCCTGACCTTGATCTCCGCATCCGTGTAGTTGTTCACAATGTTCTTCATCTGCCGCCGTAAAGAAGAGGTCGTCATGATGACTACGGTGTGTGGGAGGATGAAGACGGTTTGTGGTGAGAAGAAATGGGATGCAATGTGTGCCACCAAGAAGCAATGGTCAGGAATCTCCAGCAAAATCTACAGCTTTGTTATCCTGAAAAAGAGAGACACATGACTCATTTCAATGGATTGGTTCCCTGTCTTTGGATAACATGCACCAGATATTTGAATGGATTCGGCAGCTTTTTGGCTAGCCTATCCTTCTAAAAAGGAAGTGCTCTAAAGCTTAATTAATATCAGTGCTGGTTAGATGACTTACAAATTGTTGTCTGTCACTGATTACAAATTACATACATAAATTGTAGTTTGTAATGCAATCCATTACATTTCCAATTAATTTAGTAGTTAGTACTTTGTGATGCACCACCTGGCTTGAGAAACCTGTTCTCAAAGACTTACTTTTAGGCATTATTTTATTGGGGTAGCACACATATTCTGAATGTCTTCGGCAGAATTCAAATGAGCCATTTTAATCTAGATTAATTCCAAGATCACAGTGAGATTAATCTAGATTTTAAAAATGAATCTATGCCCACCACTACTAAATATACTTTAATATCACACTAAAACTTCTGTGTCATCGATTAAATATATTTAGAATTACACATTTGCAAGTTGCAATTTAGTACACTTAAAATAAATTACATTTAAAAGTAATATCACATAACACATTAAAGTTAAATTATAAACAAGTACTGCGCATGTGCTTTAGTTTGTTTCTCAACACATTAAATGTACTTCTTAAAAAGCAAGACAAAAGAGTATTAATTCATTTAGAGCAAAACTTTTAATTTGACATTATAAAGTGTACTTATTAAAAGTGTACTTAACTGTTAAGAAACAAAATCAAGCACACTTTTTTATTATTATTTATATTAAAATAAATTCCAGCTTCTTAAAAATACATTTAAGTGCACTTATTTTTCACAAGGGTACTGTCTGACAGCTGACAGGTTCTTTTGATATGATATCAAAACACATAACTCGGCTCCTCTGTGCAATATAACACAAACCACCTGCATTCAACATGTCTTCAAAGAAATGAGCACCAGCTGAGGAGGAACGCAGACTTGAGAGTAACATCCCGAAAGACACTTCTGCTCCTTTGGTCTTTAACAGTTAAGCTATTTGTAGCAACAATCTTGGATGTCGAAGGTGCTTTTCAAAGGTGTGCCATTCAGTCAAACAGCTGAAGTCTGTAATTTCAGTACCTCTGTTTGTTTATTTCAGCACCCAGCCACCACCAGTGTGGAGTGAGCTTTCCTATCTATTTGTCCCAAATAAGACAAGGATGTATTTACATAAAAGTTGTTTGAAAAAAAAAAAAAACTTGGTGCAGAAATTACACACTTTATCAATTTTGCCTGAATGGCACATGTGTAAAGAGAAGACCAGTGAAACTTTGGCACACATTTTCCCTCATACAAATACTTTAGAACTAGCAAAACTTGAGATTCACATTAGGCACAAGTTTTATGACTACATGCACATTAAATTACATTATCCAGGATAATGTAGGCTGTCAGTCTAAACTCAAATATAGAAAGAGGAAAATACCCATAACCATGAACAAACAGAGTTAACCAAGTGAAACATCCTCCTGGTCACTGACACAGCTAATCAAACAAACAGCTAGTATCATCACCTGCTAAAAGAAAGGGGCTTTCACAACATGAGGAATGCTTTCAGAGTTCCTGTAACAATTGCCGGAAGTAGCGTGTTCACACCGCAGGAACTGGGAACGATGGTAGTTCTTGGAAAACCTTTTTTGGGGACTATATTAACTCCTACTTCAGGGTTTAACCCAGCACTCCAGGAACTACCAGTGGTGTAAATGCACATTCACTGGACGAACGCATGCCATACAATAGAGCACACACCATTTTTAAAGACACAGTTTACGCTCACTGCACACACTGACTAATGATGGACAATATAAACTGCACAAACAACACATTCCTGATCAACAACAAAGTGCTGCAGGAGTTGCTACTGGCAAAATACCCAAGTGGAAAAATGACATAGGCTACTTTCATTTAAAAAAATATATAAAGTCTGATAAAATCACTCCAATTCGACCAGCATCAGTGAGTCTCAATAATTAAAAACAGAGCTGAAAAACATAAAACACTCATAAAAACATTAGCAATCAATTAATTAATAGGTAAGAAGAGATTTTAAAAAAATGTACAAACATTTAACTGGTGTTTCATGAATGAGGCCCATTAAACAAAACAAAACAAAAAACAATAATAAATATATAAATAAATAAACAAATAAATATATATATATTACTTTTTTCAGTTGTAATGGGAAGTTTATAACATTTGTAAACTGTAAGAAACATCTCTGGAGAAAAAAAAAACTACTTTCCACATAACTTTAATAACAATAGCATACACTGAAGAAGATTGGTGTACAAACAACTTTCTCTTCAACTTTCGAAAATATGCAAGTACCCTAAATAAGACTAAGACAAGTAAATAAAGTCAGAAATAGTATTTTGTTGTAAAACATACTCTGAAAAAATCATTCTAACTGCGTTCTGGTGGAGAGACTGTGTGGGATTGATCAGTAAAACCAACGAAAATTATTAATTTTTATCACTAGACTGGTCTAGAAATATTACTGTTATTTTATGTTGTTGATAACACACGTCATTGCATAATTCTGTGCATTGCATTTTGAATGGCAAAGCCATAGAGCCACTGTTGGCTTCCTCAGAAAAATTATTAATAACTTTATATAAACAAAGCCCACACCCTGAATAAAAAAGACAGGCACACATCAAAGCCGTACGCTTCATAGACCAGTGATAGTGCACAGGCCATGACCTTGATGTGGGACACATTCTGCTCTCTGGGTTTAGACCACAATCAATAACAGAGGTTTGATTAACTTCACTTTTCTGCTGAGAGTCGGTGCTGCACAAAGAGGGTGGGATTTCAAAAACAAGCGCTGCTGGCACCTGGGCACAATACACAATGAGTTCCCACGTCCATCTGAACGCACACACAAATCCAAACACATCAGTATAAGAGAGAGTGGGGCCATTTACATAGGGTCAGTCTCGCCTCTCAGATTCTTTTACTGTGTGTCATCGCTTAAAAATATATATATATATTTTTTTAAACATTGTACTAATACTTTGTTAAAAGCTGTGTGTGTGTAAACAAGATCTTTATATATAGTCAGCTTTACATTTGGCTTATAATCAAGTATTAAAAAAATTTAAATACTAGGAATTAATTCTGTAAGTACAAATGAGCTATGAAGTACATATTTTAGAAAAGGTGGCCACGCTTTCTTATAAGGTCAAATTCTTCCCTTAACAAACCATTAACTACAACTGTTGTACAAAATAAGTCTGAATTGCTGCTTATTACCGAAAAGCTTTGTCGTAATTACACCATAATGACATCATCAGGAAGTCAATTCTGTAATGACAAGCAATTATATCAATTTTTACCCCGTTTTTATTTATTTTTGTATAGTAGTTATTAAAAAGGGATTCTATAGTATACTTTTTTATTATTATTTTAAAATACAACTGGCACAATGCAAGGAAATTATCTTTTAAAAAATGAAAATATTCCTAACTTCACTGAATTACCAACAGAATATCGAAAAAAGTTGTAGCCTATGGATTTGTTTCTACTTTTGTGTAAATGCAACGTCACGTCGCGTTATATTTCAGATAAATAATATGTAAATAGGCTATCTCTGTTCTCTCGTAAACGAGTTCACTAAGCAGAAGAAAACCACTTTCACTCCGGGTGGAGGACCAGCTCGTGCTCAAATCTGCCTCTCGCGGGTTTGACTGAGGATTTTAACCTGGAAGGTAAATCACACCCTTAAAATCAGTCCGATGCTTCGGGACAGGGATAAAGAGGCGCTTTAGCACGCTCGCTCGCATCCTCTGAATGCGGTATTGCGGCAGGAGAGCTGAACGTGGAGAGGGCGACGTCTGCTCGCGTGACTCAGCTGGAATAATAACAGCAAGATTTGGGAATCTCACATTGACCCGAAAAGAGCCGAGACCGCAAACCGTCCTTTGTGTCCTTACCTCTCATTGCTTGACATAAAGGTCCCAACCTCGGGATCCTATCGGCAGCTGTGCTCCTCTCGACATCTCCGCATGTTTGTTTTCAGGGTGGAGAGTTTGGGAAATCTGGACTCAAATGCAGCAGGCGTTCGACACAGTTAAGCGCCTCAAAGTTTCGCCTGCGTGTTTTTGTTGTTTCGCTTTGTGGAGGAGTATCCGGTTAGGAGTTATTGGTACATATCCCGAGAAAAAGTGCTAGGCGCCAACCTCGCTGATACAGAGCCCCGTGTTAAAGCCCAGTAAAGGGAGCCGAGGGACGAGGCTGATGGAGGGAGGGCGGCTCGAGCCTGCAGAGTCAGGCAGTCTGATTTAACCCTTTGTGCTCCGAGAAGAGACACACGAGCCCGTCACTGGCAGAAACCAAATCACTGCTGCTACCCTGATGTCCCGATTCATCAGTCAGCTCTGCCTAGAAACCTGCTCTCAGAGGACACTTCATACCAAGAGTACCCGGTTAAAAAATGTTTTTTTTTAGGCTATATATGTAATAATCCAAAGATCATCTGATGTGCCTTTAGAAAGAAATACTATTTCTTTCTTTCTCTGAAAAAATAAAAAATAAATAAAAATAATATATATATATATATATATATATATATATATATATATATATATATATATATATATATATATATATATATATGTATGTATGTTTTAGATTTTTGTAATTATTTGTAAAACTTCACTGGTAAAAAAGTTTCAAAGTAGCATATCGTACACACACACACATACATATATAATGAAAATAGATAGATGGACAGACAGATAGATTTTTAAAATAGCTACTTTTCACTTTCATTCATTTTATACTGGATAATAGTTTATTTAATATATATATATAATAGCTCATAAAACGGGATTTGTGCGATTAATGCTTTTGGAAAAAAATACACCAGATTGTTTACCGCATCTGAGGATGGTGAAACTGTGTCTCATGTGCTCTTAGGAAATGGCAGGGCAGCTCTAGAGCCGTATTAAAGGGGGTGGAGATGAGGGGTGTTAAATTACTTATGACTCTTCCCACAGACCTACCGCTTATTCTCATGATTTATTCATTATTATGCCATATAATGGCTTTAAAGTGTTACCCAACCTCTTCTGTCTTATGCAAGCCTTGCAGCCACATGATCAACTCATTAGTCATTATCATAAATAGTATAAATGTCATTAAAAATTTGATTGTGACATGCAGCTACATCTGATCAACATTAACATTAGCTATATTTTGGAGAGAAATGTGTACAAAAAACTGAGCTGAATCTGACGAAAACCTCCTTATGGAGATATTCTCAAAAGCAACATCTTTCCGAGTACACACTTTGGTTGGGAATCATTAGAACAATCAGACTCTTTATCACAGATGCATAAATAGTGAGGAGGAATGCAAAACTACTGAAGATAAGAACTATTCAAAGCTTCCTTGTGTTTTGCCCAAGCTAGTGTTTCTGGAAATACCAGCTGTGCTCTTGAAAAACTGATACTCTCCCTCGTTTCTGTTGAATAAGCAAAGACATTCTGAACTGCCACCGAGAAAAAAAAAAAAAGTGTCAGTTCTGCTTGTCAGATCTGCAGTGAGAACACAAACAGTGTTAATCCTAAACAAATTACGTTTTGACACTTTCCACAAAAGGGTACGTTCTCGTGTCACATAACGGTTATCTAGAGGCACAAATTCTTATTGATTTTATTATACTTCATTCTTAAAGTAAGGAGTATCTGATATGTTATATATCTGCATGTTATATATCTTAAAATGTGGATTTTACATTTATTGCAACAAATAAAATCACACAATCTGTTGTATTCAGACATTTTATAACACTGTGAAAAGCTGCAAACCTCGCCAAAATGACAGTAAAGACATTTTTTATGTTAAAAAAATGTCTAATCAGTGCTGTCCTGTTAAAGCATCATGATTTCCACAAAAATATTTCAGTATTGCTTAAAAAAAAAGTTTATTAAGCAGCAAATCAGCTTATTAAAATGATTTCTGAACAAGAGACTGAAGACTGGAGTAATGATGCTTTTATTCAGCCTTGCTTCACACGAATAAATTACATTTTAAAATATATTCAGACTGAAATAAGTTATTTTCAATTGTAATATTATTTCAAAATATTGTAATATTGTTTTTTTTTTTGGTCATATAAATTCAGCCTTGGTGGTCATAAGAATCTCAAAAATATAAAAAAAATTTACCCGCACTTATGAGTGCAAATCTAGGTGTGACTACTTCCTATATTATCTCTATACTAAAATACACTTCCAATGTTGTAAATCCATTTTATTATTTCCTTTTCACATAGTTGCTTGATGGACCTGTTTTTGCATTTAACAGAAGCTCTCCTCCTGTATCCTCACACTATGTCTTCTTTTTCCCTGAAAACAGACCCTGGGCCAAATTCTTTGTTTTCGTAAGGCCCGGCGGTGATGTCATCAGAGTGCACATGCAGACAGAGCAGAGGAGGAAGTTAAAGACTCACAATCCCATCCAGACATATCTCCGGCTCAGACCTTCCTGAAGCACGGATTGAAATATTGCTGCCTGGCAGGCATGAGAGCAAACACGGAAACACCCATCATGCCTTTGCTGCCCTCATATGGTAGCACTTTCCTATAACAACAAATAATCTTTCGGTTTATTACTATATTAACCAATATGATGATGTATTAATTCAGAATTTGTGCATTAGTAATAGATATAGTAGACTAAGAATACAAATTAGTGTAAATATTAATCTGTGTTAAAATGATCAAGCAAGGTTTTTATTTTATTTTTTGGAACAAAAGTAAAACATGTAAAGCAAGATATTCTTTCGCGATATATTGTTTTTAACTGAAGCAAGAAGAAGAGCAGGCAAGATGGATTAATGCAGTTTTAGTTCTCATAAGCCTACAGATTAATAATGAAAATTAAAATGAGTGTGTGGGTGTATGTGTATAGTCTTTTCGTATTTTATGGTAATAAGCATGAAAATAAATCTTGGAGCAAAGACTTCATTTAGAAGACGGAGATAATTACTGAAGTGAGAAGTTTTGAAATAAAAAAAGGTACAAAAGTTTAAGTTTATTGTTATAAAAATGCACAGAAATACTATTTTGAAAGTCAAAACGCAAACAAGTTGTGGTCCAAATTTGAGGTTGATATTTCTAAAAAACTGTTTTTCAGGACCATTTAACTTTTTCAAATCAAACAAAATGACATTTTTGTGTTCACATAACAAACGTCAAAACCTTTAACAGATTTTCACAGCATCCCCTTGAAGTAAAAATAAATAAAGCAGCACTAGAGGGTTATTCATTAATGTAGCTGCACTGTATAAGAATTTGCCAGTTTTGTTTAAAGGCTTTATTTAATTATTTTTAGTTAATTGTTAAACAAATGTGAAATAAATGTTACACGTCACATTTAGTTTCCAGGTCTGCCAGTGGCATTTTAAGGTGCTTTGTGCAATTTTGTCACATGAGTGTCAAAATATTTATATATATATATATATATATATATATATATATATATATATATATATATATATATATATATATATATATATATATATATATATCATTAATTTAAGAGAACATACATTTTGAGTTGAAGTAACAAGATGAAGTTTCAGCCATGTAAAGAAAGTGCACGATGTGCACCGAATTTACGTAAGTAATTGTTAGAATGATGGATCATTTCAGGCCACGGCTACTTCACGTTTTATCTTCAGTGACTACATTGACTTAACTTTAAACAGTGAATTCTACTGCTGAGAAACCATACGTGCTTCCAAGATCTCTGAACATCTCAGCACAATGGAAAGCAGGGTCATAAACTGAACACAAGGCCTACAGAGCAGTGTGTGATATTGTGATATCTCACAAAAGACATGTCCCCTGCTTTTAAGAGTTATGGAATAGATTCTGGAAGCCAGTGTTAGAAAGTGCAGTGTTGCCATGGTGATGCACATTCCACTCTCTGCAGAGAACATTTAGTCTCAAGCTCTTCAAGGTCAGCATTGGAGAAGAAAAGCTACAGCACGCCGTGCGGCAGTGCAGTCCATTCAGAGTAGCCTTGAGTGAATGAGATGTAGGTGTTGTTTACACAGCAGAAGGTGAGGATTTGTCTTCTGTTAAGTAGTGAGAATGTTCTTGATCATTCTTGAATATGGTGATATTTCACCCAAATATTTGAGCCTTTTTTTGGAACATTTAAATGTTTGCCAACTAAACACATTTTATTTTTCATTACAAACACAAACAACAATGTCAAAGTAAAAGTTTTACTTTAAACTACATTTTAAATCATTATATTTTAGCCATCTTAGCATCTTATTTTGATCATTCTAAAGCATGTGTAAAATAATTCATTATAATTTCAACTAATATTACATCTGGAATTAATATAAGTGCACTAAATTGCAACCTCATCCATACAAATATATTTGAACATAAAACACAGTTTCAGTACAAATGACATTAAAGTATATTTTAGTTTACCATACATGGCTGATCCAGCAGTTCACTTTTAACCTATACTTTAAGTCCTACTTAAGTTGGTATAAAAAAACACTCTACAGTTCAAATAATTCATATAAATTTAAACAATATATTTTTATTTAATTGTACACAACATGCACTTAAGGGTCTGAAAACATTACAGTCAGTTCACACTTAAGTATATTCTTTTAAAATCTTCCAAAGTATGTGAAAGTGTACTTTGTCACAAGCTTAGAGCTCTGTTCAAATCAATTGTCAGCTGCGAGAGAGAATGGTGGTCGTGATCATACCAATATATAATATTGTCGTGATGCTTGGATTAGTTTAATGTCAGCTGTTTTTCTATATCTATTAAAAGAGAGCCATCAGCATCATTAAGCACAAACGGATTAATGGGATGTGAAACAGATTCATTCATATAGATGCAATTCCCAAGGTATCAGTCTCATCTACACACACACACACACACAGAAGGGCTTAAACCTTTACCTCTTTGACCAAATGTTCCCGTGTGCCCACACAGATAAAATGGGCTATCCATCAGGAAATCATTCAGTAAATGAAAATTAAGCTGTGTTTAATAAATATTTTGCAAAGTCAGTCATTAGCAACCCCACAATTATCCCGACAACTGAGGGAAGTGAGCTGAAATATTGCCACCCACATGCCACTCAAGCCGCTATACTGAAAGCTGCATTGACGCACCTATTTCAAAAACAACATTATACAACAGTTGGCTCTGGTTTGTGTGTTTGATCATTTGAGCAGTGTTACAAGAGTGCTTATATTTAACACAAAAGCACTGGGACTTTTCATTCAGTGTTTCACTTTGCTTACCTTATTACAGACCTGAGCAGTGTGGATGGACCGTTCCAGACTGGCTGTGGTTATGCTTCATGTGGTGACATGCAAAACTCATTTGAAAAACCATCTATAAGAATCACAAATGTTTCTTTAGCAGCAAATCAGAATATTAGAATGATTTCTGAAGGATCATGTAACCAGGGATCATGTGACCTGAAACATGGATTACTCCGGGGGATATTAGTGCCTTTTCTGAAATGGTTCCGTCAAACTCTCTGTTCTTAAATTCACCGCGTACAACGGGACGAGGTGGTGGTCTGGCCTCTATTTATAAAGACATTTTTTCCTGCCGTCCTGTAGTTTCAAAGGAATACCAAAGCTTTGAGTTACAGTTGTTTACTCTGGAGCTATGCGACCCTGTTCTGTTTGCACTGATTTATCGTCCCCCAAAACCTAATTCGAATTTTCTGAAGGATTTTGCTGACTTTTTGGGAGATTTCATTGCAAAATATGACAAACTAATGATTGTTGGGGACTTTAATGTTCATGTCTGTTGTGCAGCAGATTCCTTAGCAAAGGAATTTATCAATCTGCTAAATGCATTTGATCTGATGCTTCAGATCAGTGTACCCACTCATCAGCATGGCCATACACTGGATTTAGTGCTAACTTACGGCTGCTCTCTGAATGAACTAGAGGTGTGTGAAAATGGTTTCTCTGACCACAAGACTATTATGTTTACGTTTCCATCTTTTAACAAAACTGTTACGCCGATGTATTCGGCTCGTCAGTCTCGGCTTATCACATCAGCTACCAGAGAAGCTTTTCGCTCAGCCTTTAGTGAAGGTTTGCTACAAAATGACACTCTAAACACCGATTCAAGTGCTGAAGAACTACTTCACAGTTTTAACTCCACCTGTGTTTATGCTCTAGACCAAGTGGCACCTTTAAAGTCTCATCTCCATAAACCAAAATCTGAGCCTTGGCTTAATGACACAACTCGTACTCTTAGGCGTATTTGCAGAAGATTTGAACGAAAATGGAGGAAGGACAGACTTCAGGTTTCAATGCAAATGTTCAGAGACTCACTAACTCAATATCAGAAAGCAGTGAAAACGGCAAGATCGATTTATTTCACAGACATTATAAACAAGAACTGTCATAAACCGAAAACTCTGTTTAATGTTATAAATTCCACCATCAACCCCTCCACTGGTCTTGATATATAAGTGTCATTAGTTTCCTGTGAAGACTTTCTTTGTTTCTTTGTACAGAAGACACATGACTTAAGAATGGGGCTAAACCCAGTTTCATCTGACCCTTCAACTCTCTCTAGATGTACTGCTGTCTTTAGTTGTTTTAGTCCTATTACAGATAACCATCTGATAGAAATAGTGGATCACCTGAAAGCATCTGGTTCCCCAACTGATGTAATGCCCCCTCTCTTCTTTAAGCAGGTTATAGATGTGGTTGTTCAAAATCTTCTGTCTTTGATAAATCTCTGTTTACAAACAGGTACTTTTCCAGAGTCGCTTAAACATGCAACTGTTCGCCCTCTGCTTAAAAAACAGGGTATGGATCCTACTATTCTGACAAATTTTAGGCCCATCTCTAATTTGTCTTTCATTTCAAAAATTATTGAGAAATCAGTTCTTGATCAAATACAATCTTTTATGGCTGAAAATTTGATCTTTGAGGTTTTCCAATCTGGGTTTAGAAAACATCACTCTACTGAGGTCTTTCAAAATTAATTTTATGCGAGAAATGGATAAGGGTTTACGTATCTTTTTTTCAAGCATCTTTCACTCCAAATTAAGCAGGAAAAGCACAACTTTTAACTTGTTCAGTACTTATATAAACAGGACTGAAGTCTGCACTAAAGCTGCATTTAACTGACTATAGCTCTACATAATAATGGCCCATATCCAAGTTAGACTGCGGTGGGCATTACCTTAAACAGAATTGTTCAGATGCACCACACGAGCCCTAAGCGTTGAATGACGCACCGCACGACACCACCCCTCCATCATCAGCATATAAAAAGCACTGCGGGACCGAGCACAACTCACTCACTGCAGCGAGAGCACCAGCCGTCCTGGATGATACCAGCCAGGAGCATGGAGGTGAACACAACTGATAAAGCTCTTCTTTCAGTTGTCGGCACCGCGACGCTCTCCGGTTGCAGCTATCACTCCGAAGGCACCGCAGTTGACACGCATTCGCAGTGCGCGTCACACTGGAGACATCCAGAGCCAAAGGCGCGAGTGGTGCGCTCCTCCAGCACCGGGATGCGCCCCTCGTCGTCTGAACGCAAACCTAGGAGATCTCTAGATCCCTTCTCCGCGTCTCAGCTCCATAAAACAAAGCATATGAGATATGCGAGTAAAAACGACGAGCTGGTCAGCATAAAACCCAGTCACTACCGGCGCATAGTTGTGCTCGGCGCGCCCCGAGTCGGTAAAACGGCGATCATACGCCGCTTTTTGGGTAATGATGGATTCGAGGAACAGTACGAGCCAACGACCGAAGACTTTCACAGCAAACTCTACCACATCCGAGGAGAGAGATACCAGTTAGACATCCTAGACGCGTCCAAAGAGCGAGACTTCCCGGCCAAACGAAGACTGTCTATTCTGACAGGTCAGTATGTGTGCACCGTGTGTTTTTACTCAATTAGACTTTTCTTTAAATCTTTTCATTATAGCCCGTGGTTTACAAAGATCTCATTCCATGTGCTTTATGACCTCAACAGGTGACATATTCCTGCTGGTGTTCAGCGTAATCGACCGAGAGTCGTTCACGGAGATCTGCTCGTTACGCGAGGAGATAGTCACTGCCAAATCCAAGCTGAGCAAGTCCAAAGAAAACAGACCGCTTCCGATAATAATCTGTGGCAATAAAACTGACTTAAACTCCTCGAGAGCTGTGCAGGACTCCGATGTCCGCCAGTCCCTCGGGGAGGAAAGTGTCCTCTTTGAGGTGTCTGCTAAAGACTGCACCAACCTGGAGGAGATGTTCGAGGCCCTGGCGGTGCTGGGAGGACTCCCCACAGAAACCAGACCCTCTCTCCATCGAGACATCTCCATCCACACGTATCAAGCGCTGAGCAGCAGAAAGCGAAACAAAAGAGCCATGAAAGAGCCGTGTGGCGCGGTGCACCCGCTCGCCCGCAGACCGAGTTTCGGTAGCGATCTGCGGCGCGTGATGGGCCCGAGCACCCCTAAACGAAGCACACCTATTGAGAGGTGTCAAATACAGTAAAAGAGTAACGTTAGGGACTCTGTTTCAAACCCATGAATAATAATTATTCAACGACGTAAGAATTATTAAATTCTATAAGTCCCTGGCTGGACCATGGGGCAGATTCTACACAATGACAAAGTATTTGTGAAATGTATTTATTATAACCCTGTTGGAAAGTCGGGCTTAATATGGTATAGCTAGTCAAAACTAGTCATTATCAGGTGTAAACTGGTTCATAAAATGGTAACAAACCAGCAACTTTGAATCTTGGTCAAATTAGTTGTTTATTTTTTTGCACAATGAGGCAAATCAAGCACAATCTAGAAAGAGGTAACCTGACATTGTTATCCTAAACAGTTTTTTTTTTCTAAATTAATGTATTTAGATTAATTGACCAATGCAAACCCAGTTAATATTGATGTTACCGTTATCAGTTTACCTTGGTTATAGCTGGTCTAAACTGGTTCCAAAACAGCTACCGACTTGTTTTTCCCAATGGGCAAATGTTGTAAAGAAAGTATGCATGTTTTCTTTATACTGAATGTATTACCTCAAATGTGTTTTTAACATTTCTTATAACTATAAAAAACGCAGTGATTCTTGATAAAAGATCTGTTACTTCAGATTCGTTTCCACTTTGTCTTGTATTAGACAATAAAAGAATCATAAAAAAAGTTGTCTGAGAAATAATGCGTCGTTTTTTCTCTCTCTCTCTCTCTCATGAACTTTTTCAATAAATCTGCGTCATCGCAAACAATGTTTCCCCTAAAGTTTTAGAATGTCGAACATTCGGAATGAGAAACGATTCCTGATGCAACCAAATCAACATATTCGAATGATTCCAGAAGTTTCATGATACACGTCGACAAATCAAATTAGATAATGTGACGTCACGTGTTTAATATTCATGAGCTGAGCTATATTTACACCGTGTCCCCCCTCACCTCAGTTTTGCCGACAGACAGCATATACGCCTCTGCATCCAGGAGAAACCAGTTTAATCACAGTGCTACCATTTATGGGTGAACAACGGGGAGAAAGGTGTGGGTGGTGAAGCCATGGCGCTCATCTTCTGCAGTGGCTTGAGTCATCATCGCTATGCTGGCGTAAAAGTCTCTCATACTAGTAAGAAAACGCGCCCACGCACTCGTAAGTGTGAGTCCCGGACAATACAGTACAATCACACTTTGCATAATAGACATTATACAACACGACACAACCGAGAGACGAATTAACTTTAGACTTTGAATAATCATGAATCCAGTGATGAATGTTGAGAGCAATAAATGATAACCTTCATTAACAGTAAGACAAGTTTGCATCGCACAGACGCTTCAACATGTGCATGACTCAACGGCGCTCAGCACCATGGACAGCGTACCTCTCATTTACTCTCATGCGTTTTCTGTTATGGATAGTTGAAAATATTGTCTGAACTACATTACTAACTTTCAAAATGATAACTAAATGTATTTTCATTGTGCTTAAACAAGATATTATACAGTGAATGGGGAGCAAAATGAATCATCATGATTCTTCAATGACCTTCTGTCTGACTGAGAATGTGGGTGGTTTGGAAAAGAGAAAGGCATATGCTATGAGAAATCACTTCTGTGCCAAATAACTCAAGTTTATAAATGCCCTCAGGGCATACAATCACATCAAATGTCATGGATCAGAGAAGGCAATCATGTAGTATACAGTGTTCGTATTTTTACAGATTCCTAAAATGTATTAAAATATTACTTACATATTAACAGTAAAAATTGGCAGTATTTTACAAATCCAGTTTAAAATGCACATCTTAGAAATACTCTTTATTTGTTTAATATGGTTTTTAAAAACTACCATATCATTTTCAGAAACCTTTCAGTGTGATGACTCTAAAATCATGTGATTCAACCATAATGTAAAACTATTATATTTTCCATGCACACTGAATACAATACTTTTTTTAGTTTTTCATAGATTTTTTCAAAATAAAAATTGACAAAGTAACGATTAAATGGAAGCAGCGGCAGATCTTCTCTTCCATACTGAAACATAGATCAGAGTGTAACAAGTTAAGATTCAAGAATCAATATTTTATTTGTCACGTACAAATTATATGACATACAACAAGCAGTGAAATGAAGGTCTGGTATACTCTAACACCAATGAAAAAAGAAGTATAGCTGTTGAATGGATTTTTAATTGTGGGTGTTGTTTAAGAGACTTAAATTTGCCAGTTTCTATGGACGTTATTAAATTGATTAAGATCAATAGGCTTTAAAAAAAATTAAACAAATGTATTCATAACAGGGTAAATTTCTATTTCATGGCAATAGTGAACATTTTTTTTCATTCAAGAAATACTTTTTCTTCAAAATTATATGAAGATCATATTCTCATATATTTACCTTATGCATCCCCCAACAAACACACAAAATTTGTGAATAAATTAATAAGTTACATGACTGACCAATGTTCCTTCTCGAAAACTAAACTTTTCTCCACATGGGAGAGGTGGTTATATTTTTACCTCATGCATTACCTCGTCTCTTGTCTCATAACTGTCATCTGTCTCTCTGAATGTCTGTCTTTCTGCCGGTGTACTGCTTTTTGAAAAACATCTCTAATTCCAGCAGCATTGTGGGTAAGATGCTGTCCAGCACTGCTAACCCTTCCCAGGAACACCGCAAACCTCTGAAACAAAGATAAAGCATCAATGAGGCATTGATGTATAACTGAAAATACAATGTACACACCACACTTGGCTTATCTAACTTAAGTTAAATTAACTTAACTTATTTGATTTAAGTCAAAACACACAGATTATATTTTAGCAGTAAACAATACCTGTCATGAAGTATTAAAAGTCCCTCTGCCTGAAATTCTTGAACTTTTTCTGACATCCCAAAAAATTGTTGGAGGTCATCTTCTGGGCTGAATAACTCCCAATGCTACAATATTGAATAACAAAATACGGCAGAAAATTAAAGGCATCAGCTTTATCTTAAATGGCACCCAAATAAATAAACAAACAAACATACTTCATACTTTAAATAGTCAATAACTAATAATACTTTATGCAAAATGTGGATAATTGTAATCAAAATGTCAATGGAAAATCTACTACTAATAACAGTGATCGCCCCAAAAGTTTCTTTTTTTTTTTTTAATGCAAAACATGACTGGTTGAAATGTTTTATAGTTGTAAAAGGTGTGTTATGTAATCCAGCGGTCCACTGTACCTGCTGGGTGATTCCTTCATTCATACGCAGACCCATGACCAAAACCTCCTCCAGCCTGCAGAGACAATTTCCATCCGATTCAATAACCCAGTTACAGTCTGTGTAATCGCTCCACAGAGAGTTGTGGGAGCACTTCAGATGAGATGGTCTTACAGGCCACGGTGGTCGAGCTGTATTCGGCGGCGTGTCCCGTGACCGTGACGCTGAACCTCTCGTATCCAAACATCTGGTTCTAAGGTCTGGGTTCGTGCTTCCCTCTGAACTCCTCCCACCGCACGCGGCACAAACCGGCCATGTGCCCCTAACATCGAATACAAAACAAAAGTCTGCGCTCAGTAAGACTTAAAGAAGTCTCTTTTCTGCCTGCATTTATTTGATCAGAAATACAGTAAAACAGTAAGCAACAACAGGGTATTGATGTATAACTGAAAATGCAATGCACATGCAATGCACTTGTTTCATTTAACATGAATACTAATATTATAAAATGTTACTTTAAAATAACTTTATTACTTTATTTGAAAATATGAATCAGTCTTCAGCATCACATGATCCTTAATAAATCAGTGTAATATGCTGATTTGCTTCATAATCAGAGTTATATTATATTAGTTATATTAGTGCGGCTTAATATCTTTGTGGAACCTATGACACATTAAAGGATTCTCTAAAGCATTAAAAAAACAAAAGAGTTTAAGTAAAAGATCAATATTTTGTAACATTATCAATCTCGTTGCTTGTTTGTGTGCACAAATGTACCTGGTCCTACACCGATGTACTGACGTCCCTTCCAGTACCCAATATTGTGTTCACTGACAGCGCTCTACAATAAACACACACTATTTCCACACTGTATTTAACATTGCATGTATTCATTTGGCAGATACTGTTATCCGGAGCGACTCGCAGCACATTACATTTTAACCTTATAAGAAATTAAGCAATTATAACTTACATTTTTGGCGAAGTTCGACACTTCGTATTGACGAAACCCAGCTTTCTCCAGGACTCCCCGTGCTGTATTGTACATAACAGCTGTGACATCGTCACCAGGCACGCTTAGTTCCCCGCTCTCAACCTGTTTAAAAAGCTGCGTACCCCTTTCCACAGTCAGCTGATACAGTGAGACATGATCATCACACACCGGCAGCAATTTCTCCAGCTCACTCTCCCACGACGTTACACTTTGTCCTGGAAGAGCAAACATGACATCCACTGACACGCGTCCCGGGCAGAGCGTCCTGGCCTCTGACACGGTCCAGAGAGCATGCTGGGAATCGTGATCCCTGCCTAGTGTCCTCAGGTGATCATCATTCAACGACTGTGGAGAATAGCATAAGATCTATTGAAACTTAGTCAAAACTATGTAACATCATGTGCATGCAACATCCAGTTGGATCCATATAGACTTCAACACAGGCACAGTTTTTATTATTTTAGCTGTTTGCCAAAACATATTCAAGTTACAGTTATATAATGAATATCTGAGCTCAAATTAAAGCTCAGTGCACGCTCCCCCACCCCCAGCATTATTTACAGCTAAATCTGTGTATAAAAATGAAAACAATTTTATGTTATACGTCTGCACTTGCGTCTGGTAGCATACATGGTGGCCAAAATGATGAAAATCATTTGTCCAATTATGTATGGACCTAACTGTACCTGAATTCCAACAGAAAAGCGGTTAACTCCTGCTAACGTGAAGTCTTTCAGACGAGCTCTTCCAGCAGGTGTAGGGTTCACCTCCAGAGTGACCTCTGCTTCATCTGAGAGACGAGCGTGTTCGGAGACGGTCTCCAAGACCGCGGCGATTGTGGAGGGCTGAGCCAAGCTGGGTGTTCCTCCTCCGAAAAACACTGAGCTGATCCTACAGGACACCACAGGCTTAATTAAAGCGATATACCTCACCCCACAAATAAACATTGTGTCATTATTTACCCACACATTGCTCCAAACCTGTATTTAGTCATTTCTTACAAAAAAAAAGGTAATCATTAGAATTAGTTTTTAATTTGCCAGTATCTCTGCACACTGACCTGGAGACCTGACTGAGCTGCAGTAAGGTCTGTGTCTCTTTCTGCAGACATGCTGTCATCACCGCGTGGTTTTGATTTCGAGGAATATACTTGTTGAAGTTGCAGTAGGAGCATCTTTTTAGGCAATAGGGCCACTGTAAAAAGAATAAATACCGACAGGTAAAACAGAACACATTTAACTTTTATTCTATTCATTTGCCAGTGACTGGCTTTGACTGTGTCTAGACACTCACGTGGACATAAAGCGACGCTTCATCTGCTTGAGGAGGAAGTCTATGATTAGTGGCGAGAGATCTCGACGGTACAAAACCGAGCGCCGCTCCCAAACACAGTACAGCGTGCTGTTGTGTTAGTAATGCTCGTCTCGACATACTGTACTCGAAGAGACCTCGGTGAAGTTACTAGAGTTGTGACGTTCGCGAACGAACCGATTCTTTTGAACGGCTCATAAACATGAACGATGGGAGCCGAGTCGCGACTGGAGAGGAGCCGTTCTTTCTATCGTTCTTTTTTCATATGCGTGTTCATACAAATGAGCTCCTCCAGGAGACAGAACAGTTATAGGGGGAGGGGCGCACCCAGCGCAGGCCAACCCTTTATAGCGTGATGATATTAGTTATTAGTTGTGCATGCATTTACATTGCATTTTGTGTTCATTTAAAACTTATTTTAAAATCATTAAAAATGTTCTTTTGTGATACTGTACTTGCATAGAAATGTTTCACTAAAAGCTGTTTTCCACAGACATTCATTGCAGCCCACTTTGTTATTGTTCATTGACTTGAAGGGGCTGATGTCCTATTTGCAAAGTTTACAGTAGTAATAGTATGTAGTATGTAGACATTTCCATTTTATTTATTCTAATTTTATCTACTTTTAACAAAAATAGTTTTCTATCAAAATGTTCTTGTGTGATAACAATGTTCTTGTGTGGAAGTGTTTGTAGTAAAAGCTGTTTTGCACAGAAATTCATTGCAGCCGGCTTTCTTTTTTATGTTTATTTGTGAGTAGGTATTGTATGAATAACATAAGTCAACGTAGTTTTACACACACACACACACACACACACACACTTTGTACTAAAGGTAAATCAAAATAATGATGTCACTGTCTAAGCAGAGGGATTTGTGCAACCCTATGGAATATAGTCCACACATGAGAAATGAGGTAACAATCAATATTTCAGAATAATTCAAACTCAGATATTGGTGTGTGATATCTGAGCTTTAATTATTTGACTACAAATCTCACCTCATAATACCTCCCAGTGATTATTTCCAGGATAAACTGAGATGCCCCCAAGCTGGCTTCTTAAAACTGACTAAATATTTAAAAAGAGCCAAAAGAGCCATTCGTTTGAACGGCTCTTTGAAAGGAACGGATCGCGAAGATCCGGATCCCCTCAAAGAGCCATAAATCCCATCACTAGAAGTTACGCCTCTGCCATACTTCCTGCACGGTGCCAGAGAATGGCTAATATGGCGAGAAGTTTCACTCTCACTACACTTCCGGCTTCTGAACTGGTTGCAGTTCCACTCTGATTCCATATGAGGGCGCTCACAGAGTGCAGAATGAATGGAGGTCAATGGCGGTATACCCCTCAAAATCCAATTTCTCAGGATATAATTTTTTGTCTAGTAATTTGAATGTTGTATTTGAAAGGAAATACAAAAAAATTACACATTGCTGGGTGTTAGATTTTTTTAGAGTCACTTTTTAGGTGCTTTCAGAGCCGTTGAAAAATTAATTATTTAAAGGCTCTGGTGCTTTCGTGCTCTGCACTTTCTTTTCTCTCGAGGCATTGACAACACAGCTGACACACGTAAATACACGTGCTAGAAGAGTTTTTGTTTTGTAAGACCAAATTCAGGTAGGCTTTGACAATTAACAGTCCACATGGGTTACTTTCGTCCTTGGGAAATGAGAAATAGGACAACCCTTGTCCACTATTAGAACAATTTATCATTGCACACCTGCGAGGCATTTTTTTTTTTCCTTTTAACATTTTTTGTGATATTTAGCACTATTGAGCGTGACATTTGTTTGTGTTTTTTTTTAGGTGTCAATATGTTTCCGGTATTTCTTAACACAATAATAACACAACAAGTACTCAAATTCAATTTATTTTTCGTGTAAATTTCACAGTACATACATAACAACAGGCAGATAAAGGTGCCAGCAACCAAAAAAAGTTGCTGCGTTGAAAATAAAAACTTTAACATTCTGATCCCGCTGATTCTGATCCGGATGCCATCAAGCATCATCTGGTCGTAATCAGTCCTTCACTGACCAATCAGCGTTCATTAGCAGAATGCTAGCGCGTTATGGGCAACAACAACTCAACCTGTTGAGAAATTGAAAGGACATAAGTACTCGTTTATTCAACTTTTGACCTATAACCCATGTTGAACTTGCAAAACCTACAATCAGATCGGAGATTTCTCAACGGCAACCGGGTGAAAGGGATACATTTAGCCGTATAGCCCAATAGACTCCCATTCATTTTGCACTCATGGCGATCGCCCCCAGTGGAACTCTGGTGGAACTGCAACCAAAATTCGGTACAATAGGACTTAATAGGGAGTGGGAAGAATCTCCGTAGACGGGCTCTGACGGTGCTATTTTACTGCAACACTGATATTCTGAATAAAATAAACAATACGAAAATCAACAACAGCAATAATAATACATTGTTATCTAGTGCACATGTTTCTGAAGTGATAATTTTAATTGCTTTCATTTATTTATTTATTTATTTTGTCACACCCAAGCTTTTATATGAATCTCATGTGACCTGCATGGTGTGAGCTGCCATCATCGAAATGCATGCATTTGTTTTGGGCATTTGCACCATTTCGGAAGTGTCTCGGATCGCCGTACTTTGCCTCTTTAGAAGGTCTTGTTGGATTCTGGTTGGTTGTTTCTTTCAGGTGCTGTTATAGCTGTTCACGGTTTGCTCTCGGTTCCAGGATCTTGTCGTCGGAGGTGGAAGATGCTGAATGCTGCAGCAGCCGACCGAAATAAAGAGCCGATCCTCGATGTTTTAAGAAGCAGAGTGGCATCAGACAGGCCCCTGGTCGCTCTGGAAATATCTTCTGGCACAGGACAGCATGTCGTCCACTTTGCCAAAGCGTTTCCCAACATTACATGGCAACCGTCTGAGATCGAATCGCAGTCGATATCGAGGTAAATAAGCGCAACACCTTGATTCATCATGAACTATCGACTTTAAATGTAACTTAGACATGTAACTCTCTTATGCACCAGCGTTACAGAAATGCATTGGTTGAAACTATGACAAAAACATATCATTTACTAAATAGCAAAGAGGCAGGTCGTTGAAATACTTCCTGAAATAATCCTTTAATTTCTATTTCCCCGTGCAATCTTGTGATTATGACAACGTTTGCTCAGACATCTGTCACTAGATAGCGCTGCTCAGTCACTTTTAGAAACCTTTTGTAGCTGTGCTCTATGCTAGTTCGTTAAACACGAATACAATTATTTTTCTTATGTAGAGGTCTTTGAAAGTAAACGCTCTTGATCTTAGCATTATTAATAAAATCCAAAAGTTAAAAACTATATAATCTAAGCTTTCACAAAATTCAAATAGTTGCATGCTCCCCTTTTGAAACTATTTCATTTTAGAGCGGACGTCAACGCAGGGTTAATACATATTGTTCAGTAATATCCACATACTGTAATTATTCAGGTACTGAAATGATACCAGTTCATATAATACACTTCGACGGAATAATAGCAAATAACGAAACAATCTAATCAATCTAATCAATTCTCGATGGATAAATCAAGTTGCCCTACTTTATTTCTTGTGTTAGTCAGAAATATAATGTCCTGAATGTCATTGCTGTCAACAGGAAAAAAATAAATAGAAGCAATTCTCTCACCATTTATAAAAAGTGCTACATTAAAGTTTGGGTTTTTGTCCCAAGCCAATTCATAGAATGAAACTAATTAACTAAAAATAACAGAGAAATACTCAAGTATAGTCAAACTCTAAACACTTATTCTGACAGAGCTATAGAATAGTTCCAAAAATGAAATGTCTTTTTTTATTTAAAAACTAGTTACTCCCCAAAGCCTCAATTTATTTTTCCCAAAAGGTGATATTTTGAAAATAACTACTAAACAGTTGGCGGCAGCCATTGACTTCCATAGGATGAAAAAAAAAAATACTATGGAAGTCAGTGGCTACCGCCAACTGTCTGCCTACAAACATCCTTTAAAATATCTTATTTTGTGTTTAACACAAGAGAAACTCAAATGTTTGGAGTTGAGTTAAAATATAAAAAAACTTTTGGGTGACCTTGCCTTTAAAGGTCCCGACCGTTCTTTAAATTAGACCACATACCATAAATATATTCCAGCTATTGAATGGGAAATGTTTGATGACTTAGTTTTTTGTATTGCAGTATTGAGGCATACCGAGAGCATCATAAGCTGCAGAATGTAAAGCCGCCCATGTATCTGGATGTGTCTCAGAGCTGGGAGAACTGGACCGGACTTCAGCCCGAGTCATGTGACCTCATCGTGAACATCAACATGATGCACATCTCCCCTCTGGCCTGCACTACCGTATTAAGCTTGCTTACTTGTGTTTCTCTTTCTCTCTATTTGTTGAACGTCTGCATTATAGATCACCTAACACGTGTTCGCTTGTTTCAGGGTTTGTTTAATGGTGTTGGAAAAATACTGAAGCCACAAGGACTGCTTCTGACTTATGGGGTACATGAAGCATGTTAAGCTGATTCTTTAAAAAAAATATGCATTCGGTTACATGTATTGACTTCTAATGGCTTGCATCTGATAATGTTTTGCAGCCTTATGCTTTCAATGGATCAATTACTCCTCAGAGTAATGTTGACTTTGACCACAGCTTGAGATACAGGTTAGTGATGATAAAGGAAATCACTGCTCCGCTCCTGTATACCTGTATAAGAAGATTCTTGATCACATTTATTACACTGGTTTGAAAAGACATGCTTCTCAGGCCATAGGACACTTACAGTTTGTTTAGATGGTTGCAATTCTCAAAATGGTCTTATATGTGGAAAAAAAGAAGCTAATAATCGTAGTATTTTTCTTGTTTTCCATTACAAACATCTAAAAGCTACTTTCTAGCAACAGTAAATGAAATAAAATTAAGTCCATGCTTAAATAACAGACACACAAACGAAAACTGTCAGGGAGATAAGAAAACCCTTTTTTGGCTTTTTGAATTAAGTTTATTTTTATTTCTCACCCCATCGATAGATTTTGTCTTGTTTTAAGCATAAACTCACTTAATGGTCATGTTTAAAGGGATAGTTCACCCAAATAGCAAAAATTGTATTTGGGTGAACTATCCCTTTAAGGAATGTTTAGATATTTGTACTGCAAAACCAGACAAAAATACTGCGATAGAAAGTGAGTTTTTTGCTATGTGATTCCCAAAAGATAACATCAACGTCTTAATACGAGTTCTCCTACAGTTGTACCCTGTATATCATATTGTTTTTAAACGGTTACAGAAATCCAGAGTGGGGTCTAAGAGATGTGTCATTACTGAAGACGCTAGGTCAGGAAAATGGACTGCGATTGGAAGAAATTGTAAGTGTGTTTTTAGTATCATTATTAATTGAGAATCTGCTGTAGATGAAAATATACTTCCAGATGCTATGGTCCATGTCAAGCCTCCTCATTAACATTCTCGCTGTGAAGGTTTTTCTTAGAGGCTGTGATCCATTACTTGGCCATGCTCCATTTGTAAATTAACCTGACATGGTGCCTTATAAATGGTGCCTTAAATGACTTGATTATTTGATGATTCACCGCCTGGAATCAGCAAAGGCTTGTAAATGCATCTGTTTGTGTTTTTGATGTTCTAGGTGGATATGCCCGCCAACAACAAGTGCTTACTGTTTCACAAGGACAGCGTGGTTTAATAGAATAACACTCACTGTGTTTACAATCGAGCGGACGAACTCCGCAGTGTTTCAACGGTTCAAAGATACTGAATAATACAACGGCTTTGCTGAAATTGATCGTCACTCTCTTTCTGGAAATTTTTTTTTTTTCTTCTTTTTTTTTCAAACCAAAGGAAATTCATTATAATTTAGACAGATGCTTCAAATGATGTGCACTTAATATTGATCAAGCTGTATCCATGCATTTCTTTGATCATCCTCATTAGTCATCTGGATTCTAGTCCTGCAGGGTTGTTTCAAGATTTACCCGTCTTGTAATATCCACTTTAAGCTTGTTGACCAACCACTATGTGATAAAACTTGATCAAATGTGTGTTTTGAATGCAACATGAGTTGCTTTTGTTTTAAGCCTTATGCATACATGTCAATTTACATTACATTTACATTTATTCATTTAGCAGACGCTTTTATCCAAAGCATCTTACAGATGAAGACAATGGAAGCAATCAAAAACAACAAAAAGAGCAATGATAGATAAGTACTAAAACAAGTCTCAGTTAGGTTAACACAGTACACGTAGCATGGGATTTTAACTAATATAATAAATAAAAAGAAAACAGATAGAATAAAAAAAATAAAAGAATAGAGCAAGCTAGTTAGAGGTCTTTACACATACACACACACATACATATACAACTGCATAATAAATGAAAAGAAAATAGAATACAAAAAGATTAGAAAGGTAGTTAGATTTTTTAAAGAATAGAATAAGAATAGTGAGTGTTAAAGTTAGAGGGTCAAATAAAGATGGAAGAGATGTGTTGAGATGAGATGTGATTCTTGAAGATGTAAATTTATACTTTTAATCCAACTGATGGATAACATCAATTCAGTAACAGTTGCAATGAATATAACTTCATTAAGAAATTTCTATGCCAATAGCTAAATACATTTCATGCATTTTTTTTTTTTTTACGAAACACTAATATTAGCTGCACTGTAAATGTATTTTCTGCTCTTGATTATTCAACTGACGTTCCTTGATCAATAAAGAATATCAGTGTGTTATCTTGCACCACAGAGTCTGTTTATTGACTGCAGGTTTTGTATTCTTGACCTCTGATCGGACTCTTATCTAGTTTTTAAGTGTGTTCCACTGGCTATCGTAGGAACCAAAGTTCATGATCTGAAGGTGTTACACGGAAAGTTGCCCCCAACATGGGAGGTGCAGCAGACACCAGCGGACTGCGGTAGTCGGCGAAAGATTATTTGGCTCAACCCGATTTACTATACTGTGCTGTTTTGATCCGATTTCAATCTAGAGAGTGTAAATAGACTCGCCTGTCGAAACTCATCCGGAACAGACAACAGTTAAAGCCACGGAGGAGCACGTTGAGCGTCTGTTGTCGTCTCCTGTCTTAAAAGCACAGTTTGTCATTTCGTATGAAGCTTTTATTTCCATAAAGACTTGAATAATGTCAACGACATCGCTGGATAAAGAGCTACAGGAGCGTCTGCGAGAGGCCAGTGCCATCGGAGACCTCGAGGAGGTGAAGACTTTAGTGGAGAGCGGAGTCAACATCAACTCTCAGAATGAGATCAACGGATGGTGCGTGTTTAACTTACACACTGCTTATTTAGATTTACAAGTCCGTACAGTTACATTAACCTTTGCTTAGACATCAGTTCGCCCTTATTCTGAGCCGCTGGGCATCATTTATACTTGACAGTGAGGACAGGATCAGATATGTGACCAGCGGGCGCAGTGTCCCCCTTCTTAAAGGAACAGTTCACACAAAAATAAAATGTACATATGATGAAATGAAACTACTTATTCCCAGGCCGTTTAAGATGTAGAGGAGTTTGTTTCTTTATCGGAACAGATTGGGAGAAATTTAACATTACGTCACTCGCTCACCAATGGAGTGAATGGGTGCCGTCAGGATGAGAGTCCAGACAGCTGATAAAAACATCACTATAGTTTACACGTGAATGTGAGTCCATAATAACATTTCCTCCCTGTTGTCTCGCATCAAAGCAAAAACATATGTTTTTTAAATGGTTTTTGATCTGTACATATTTCTCTCCTGGTTCAGACAAGATGACTTTTTCACTGGATAAAGCAATATTATGAGAAGAGGATTTGTGTTTTAGCTGGATGCAATGGTTTTGAGATTAAAAACATCTTAATGATGGGTTTGTTTATTACGAACACGTGGCTTTTCACTTCACTAGGGTCTTGTCAGTTTCTTGATGCTTTAATCAGCTGTCTGGACTCAAGTTCTGACGGCACCCATTCACTCTCCAATAGTTTGAAAATAGTTTAATTTTAATATACAGAGGCCATATGGGATGAATCAATAGTGTGAGTTTGGGACGGGATTTTATGTGTTTTGTGTTATCTCACTACCTTCTTATTATTTTACATTGTTTAATGTGTATGTCGCTTAAATGTTTAATGTATAGTGCTACATAACTCCGGTTTAAATGTGGCCTTAATAGGGTTTAAAATGCATCAGCCCAGGGTCATGATGTAATGCAGAAAGCCGTTTATAATGAACAGAGCCAGACTGAGGAAAGCGGAGTAGTTTCTGAGTGCTGTAGATAAGCCCTTACCTTTCATCTATCCTGGCAGCATTCCTGACATGATGAATTAGACTGCCTGTCTTTATTCTCTCTGTGTTCTCACTGTGGAGATTTCCTGAGCAGCTGAATTGAGGTGTAAGATTTGTTCTGACATGCATACCGAGTCTTGACTGCTTTGTTTTAGTAATGCCTGAATGCATTCAAACTCATTTGTCTGATGCAGTGCACATTGCATAATGCACACCGTGTTTAAGAAGTTGTGATGTCCCCTGTTCACCCAGGACATGTTTGCATTGGGCCTGTAAAAGAAACCACAAACACATAGTGGCCTATCTGTTGAACGCCGGAGCCGACAAAGACATTCTGACAGCGAAAGAGGAGCTAGCCGTTCAACTCACTTCCAAACCTGAAATCAGAAGACTGCTCGGAGGTATGTTTTCAGAAAACCTGCCTTCTGTGTCACAGGACATGGTGTGTTAGGTGCCTTAGATGTTTTATAAGTTTTCATATATAGTCTAGATATTTACAGTCTGGCCTAAGTGTTGTGTTGAGTGGTATAAGTGTACTAGAACAGGGTTTCTCCCTCGAGGTCCACTTTCCTGCAGAGCTTAGCTCCAGTCTTGGTTAAACTGACCACCATCCTGTAACTTTCTAGTGATCCTGAAGACCTTGAATATCTTGTTCAGGTGGGATTCATTAGGGTTGGAGCTCGAGGGCCAAAGTGGAGAACCTCTGCACTGGAATATAAATGCATGTGGATTAGGGGTGTAACGATACGTGTATTCGTATTGAACCGTTCGGTACGACGCTTTCGGTTCGGTACGCGGTACGCATTATGTATACCGAACGGTTCGTTGGAGTAATTAATTATATTTGGAAAAAAAAAAAAAAAAGAGAGAGATAGAAATATAATGATATGCGTTCAACAAGGTAGCCCAATAACCCAAACAACGTAACAGGCAACGCCCCTGACACTCCCGAAGAAGAAAAAAACACCATCTTATATGTTTATGTTAGGCTACTCAGCAGGCGCTCGCTCACTCAGTACACGCTGAAGGCTCGTTGCAAAATAGCCAATGCGTTTAACAGACTAGAAATGAGAAGATCCCCCAATAACCAACAGGTCTGGTGTTTGGGTGCACTTTGGATTCCCTTTAAGCTATAATGGTGATGGCAAGAGAGTGGTGGATAAAAAAACAACGGTATGTCGCATCTGCAACATGACAGGGTACACCAGCGGGAATACAAAAAAAAAAAAAAACACCAGCGGGAATATCTGGGATATATGCGTCAGTACTATCTGGGAAAAGACGAAAAAAAGGAGAAACATGCACGCAGCAAACTATCCCTGCAGCATTTAGACACTATAGCTTACAGGGAATCCAACCCAAACACCAGACCTGTTGGTTATTTTAGGATCTTATATTTCTGGTCTGTTAAATGCATTAGACATTTTGCAACGAGCCTTCAGCGCGTGCTGAGTGAGCGAGCGCCTTAGGGGCCGTTCACATATCGCTCCTAAAAACGCATGGAAAACGCTAAGCACGTCTTTCTCCTCCTTTCCAAAGCGCTCGGGCAGAAGCGCTCATGAGGCGTCTGTCTTTGCTAAGCAACAATGACGTGCTCTCTCCATGAGACGCAGAAATTTCAGCGAAGGATAAATGGATTTGCAGCTCTAAAAATCGCTTGCAGTAGCTCTGCTACTAAATTTATTTCAAAATTGCAATCCATATACAACTATGATCAGCTGTTCCTTCATCTTGGCTGAGCTCTCAACCTTGTTACGGGAAAGGATGAAGCTGATTGGTTGGTTCTTGTCACATGACCCGCGGTGCGCTTGCGGCATTCTGAAAAGTTGAGATGTTTTTACATTTTGCTGTATCTAAAACGTATCGAACCGAACCGAACCGTGACATCAGTGTATCGTATCGAACCGAACCGTGAATTTTGTGAACCGTTACACCCCTAATGTGGATAGTATCATACTAATACGGTATTAAATGTCCAGACCGATATAAATACTCATATGCATTCATATGACTCGCATTTATGAAATGATACACATTTGCATATTAAATCAAATGTCTGTCCTTAGTCTGTTTTTGCACAGTATTTC
The DNA here is from genome assembly GCF_023724105.1 of Carassius gibelio. Classification (NCBI taxonomy): domain Eukaryota; kingdom Metazoa; phylum Chordata; class Actinopteri; order Cypriniformes; family Cyprinidae; genus Carassius; species Carassius gibelio. The sequence continues at coordinate 29,101,228 of NC_068398.1, read as the reverse complement.
AGTATCATATTAGTTGTCTTCTAATGTTAGTGATTTATTTTTGACAATTTTATTCAGTGTTTAGATGGTCAATTTACAGTGCACTTTCCTGAGATATAAAGACAATAAATGTAAAAATAATTATAAATATCATGAATTTGACAGAAGATCCTTCAAACTTTGGTTTAGATTTTGTATTATTAAAATTGTTATAATATTGTGATGCCAAATCTGTAGCATTCAAAACTATTGTTTTTAGTTTTTAATGTTTTATTTATTTATTTAGAAAAATATTACAGAATTTATCAGCCATTACATCATCAATTTTCATATCTTGCATAAAATTTTATATTTGCATTCTATTAATTTTTGAAAACACTCAAAAACATATTTAAAAGCTTCCATCTTCCACTGTTTTGACATCTTGATCAACTTTTTAAAGCTTGATTTAAAGTTAACCTTTACAAGCACTACAAATATAGGAATAGTGTTAAATGTTATGTTTAGCTCATCTTAAAATGAATATCCATTTTCATATTTTATTGTAAATTACTATTGATTTTAGTTTGTAGTGTTTAATTTTTTCAGATATTTAGACAAATAATACAAAATGTAATACTGGCCATCAATCCATCATTGGCCATAATCATAATGGTATCATTATAATATCATTTTATTATAACATATGTGACTCTGGAGCACAAAACCTTAAGTCTTAAGTCTCTGGAGTATATTTGTAGCAGTAGCAGAAGTAAAAATTATACATTTTTATTTTATGCAAAAAATTGATATGATATTAAGTAAAGGTCATGGTCCATAAATTTCCTAGCATAAATATCAAAACGTAATTTTTTGAATAGTAATATGCATGGCTAAGAACTTCATTTGGATGACTTTAAATGCAATTTTTTGCACCCTCAGATTCCAGATTTTCAAATAGTTGTATTTCGACCATATACTGTCCTGTCCTAACAAACCATACATCAATGGAAAGCTTATTTATTTATAAATCTCAATTTCTAAAAATGGACCCTTATGACTGGTTTTGTGGTCCAGGATCACATAAAATAATTTCTGTTCCCTGCAATACACTAAAGTGCAAAAAAACAGAAAACCTTCTGCATATGTCAATAACGCAGAAGAATGTCGTTACACTGTCACATTCATGCTTGTCGTCTTTCTGTCTCCAGTGGAAGAAGAAGATGTGCCTGAGGTGAAGGAACCAGAGCTGCCAATCATCCCAAACTATCTTTCCAACCCGCCCTTCCTGTACAGCAAGATGGATAACGACACCCTGAGCACAGCACAGCAGAACGGCAGCAACAATCCTCCAGAGCCCCTGGAGTCAGAACCAGCGACGTTATCACCGACACAGGAGCAGCAGCTTCCGCCTCAGCATCAGCAGCCCAAGAGCATTTACTCAGACAGCCAGAGCCAGCAGGAGTTACCCTTCATCCCCGTGGTGGAGCAGAACGGCCTGCCCATGGAGCTCTCCACAGAGACTCATCACACCAGCCACTGCGAGTTTACACACCCTCATCCTATAGCACAGAACGGCCCGCCACCGGTCCCCAGCGCCAGCGTCACCCGGCAGCAGTCTGTCCCACAGCAGATCAACTGCTCCCAGCTCGGGGGATCCATGCCGGCCTTCCAGCCCTTCTTTTTCACCAGCACTTTTCCCGTTAACGTACAAGGTACAGTGAGGATTTGTTAGGAAACTTGTTGCCCTTCCTTTCATTTGATTCGATGCACTCTGCTCTGACCTCCACATGGAAAATAGTGAAAGAAGAAGAAAGTAACATTGATTTGTTACTTTAAATTACTGCAATTTTACTTACATTTTTATATGAACTTCTAAAAGTTTAGTTAAAAAATTATAATTGGTAATAAAATTATAAATACACATTTTGTTAATTATATATTTAGAATAAGATTTACAGTAACAGATGAATGCTAATGAATTAGCTTTCATACACACACACTATATATATATATATATATATTACATGCATACATACATACATAAATATAGTGTGTGTGGGTAGTAAAATAAATGAATAAAATATATACATACAGGCACATATGTCATCAGCAAATCAGTAGGATTTTTAATCTTCAATCTTTTCAGTCTCTTATTCTCACCAGGGCTCCATTTATTTGATCAGAATTATTACAATTAAAACAAATGCATTTCTAGTTTAATATTTTAAAATATAATGTATTCCTGTGGTGCAAAGCTGAATTTCCATCATCATTACTCCAGTCTTCAGTGTCACATGATCCTTCAGAAATCATTCTGATATGATGAATTGCTGTTTAATAAATAATTTAATAAATATTTAAAATATTTCTGCTGCTTAATATTTTTTATATTTTTCCAGGAATCTTTGATGCATAGAAAATTAAAAGAACAGCATTTATTAGAAATAAAAATCTTTTATAACATTATACGTGTCTTTACTGTCACTTTGAATCAAGGTAAAGCATCCTCACTGAATAAAAACTAATTTTCTTAAAAAAAAAAAAAATCAAAGTGACCTCAAATGGTAGTGTATTTTACATTTAAGGCGTTTTTACATAGAAATGTATATCTCCTGAATTCAATCTTTCCAACACGGCTTGAAGGCTTGAATAGATCTCCACTAGAAAGTGTGCGCACTCTTTCTTTAAATATCCATGCACTCCAACAGACCGGTTTGAGGAATGCAGAGAGATTCCTCCAGTCCCAGTCTCAGACTTGCTGTCTCTTCTCAGAGCTGGTCCTGAAGGTGCGCATCCAGAACAGCAGCGTCAGAGAGAACGACTTCATCGAGGTGGAGCTGGACCGGCAGGAGCTGACGTACCGCGCACTCCTCCGCGTGTGCTGCCGCGAGCTGGACATCAGCGCGGAGCACGTGGAGAAGATCCGCAAGCTGCCCAACACTATGCTCAGAAAGGTGAGGCCTGAGACTATTAACAGCTAAGTCAAGTCACACGGTGAGCTGACTCACAGCCTACATAGGTAGCTGCCTTCTAATGTATTATCCTAAGAGAGAACAATTTGGATGCAGACACATACAAAATTGGGTAAAATAGTCTGTTTTTAATTCATTATAATTTATTTAAATAATTACTTTTTTTTTATTATTATTATTTAATTTTTTTATTATTTTTTAAATTATTTTCAATTACAATAATTTTGTTTTCATTGAGAGTTTTTCACTATATTTTTTTCCCCCCCAAATCTAAATCTTAATTTTCATGTAAGGAATAAATAATTAAAGCAGAATGTGGAAACTTAAAGGGATAGTTCACCTAAAAATGTAATTGTTATCATTTCCTCACCTTCAAGTTGTTTCAAACCTGTACGAGTCTTTTCTGTTGAACACAAATGAAGATATTTATGGAAGAATGTGTTTTTTATTTTTTAATGTCTAAAAAGGTTGACGGCAGCCATTGACCTCCATAGTATTTTTTTTCATACTATTGAATTCAATGGCTACTGTGAACCTTTTGGTTACTAACTTTCTTCAAAATATCTTTTTGTGTGTTCAATAGAAGAAAGGGACAGGTACAGGTTTGAAACTACTTGAGTGCGTGTAAATGATGACAGAATTGTAAACTTTTTATGCGAACTATCCCTTGAATTAATTAGATTAAAATCATGTTTAAATTAGTGCTGTCAAATGATTAATCGCGATTAAATTGCATCCAAAATAAGTTTTTGTTTGCATAATATATGAGTGCATACTTTATATTTATTATGAATATATAGATTGAAACAAATGCATTGTGTATAGATTTAAGAAAAATATGTTGTTTTATATATTAAACATTGCTTTTTAGATTTGTGAGAATCATTGCACATTCACAAGCACCAATCAACCTTATTAGAGATGTTCCGATACCCTTTTTCTCTTCCCGATACCGATTCCGATACCTGGGCTCAGGGTATCGGCCGATACCGAGTACTGATCCGATACCTGGGTGTATATCTGTATATACAGCTGTATATACTACTAGCCCTGTGTAAATTGCTAGAATTTTTTTATGGTGTGCTTCAGACAGATCCCTCAATAAAACATGAACAAATACATGGTGAACTACTGTATTTATTACAGTATTTTTATTATCTAACATGAATTTGACAGTATTATTTATTTTCTTATGCAAAAAAGAACTTCAAATGCAGCCAAAAATCTAACACCGCAAACTAAACAAGGTATTTAAGTTTTACAATATAACTGTATAAAAAAACTGCAACAAATAAGTCTAGGAATATAAAAAAAGATCTATTAATCAGATAATCTCTAACAAGTAAAAAACAAGTAAAAAACAAGCAACCATCTAGGCATAATTATTATTATTATAGAGATGTATTATTATTACTGTAGGCTACAACAGTAGCTTTATATATTGTCAATTTACTCATGTAAACCAAACATTTATTTTAATGGGCTGCCATGAAGATCTTTGAGTGTCTGTGTTTATGATATGACAGTATTCTCAAATGAAACGGTAAATTCTCATGAAGTGACGGTTTATGCGTTCGTGTCCTCATGACACACAGCAGAGACTACAAAACAGCGAGCTCTCGCGCATCTGTGCCAGTCACCCACAGAGATGTAGATTTTGCGGGAGTAATATTTAAATAGTATTTTGCAGTTTAATATTCACAGACACTAGTATATATTCGGCTACTGTCTGGAGCCCTGCGTTTTGACTTAAACGGAAGCGACTGAACGCAGTTGCCGGTACTGAATATACTCGAGAGTCTGTAACTACCGGTACTACAGAGACATACTGCTAACCACTGATCTATAATATAGTAGCGGCTTCACTGTCTTTTGGCAGTTTAGAATGTGATGAGTGATCCAGTCATATATAGATAAGGGCTGCTAACGCGTTTTCATTTCTTCTTCGCTGCTCTAAACAGGGGTTGCTTGTGGCAACACAGCACAACTTCCTGTGTTTTCAATGCATTTTGAGCAGCGAAGAAGAACCGTGCAGCGGTTAGGCAAAGCTTGCGGTCATAACTAGGTCTTTTTTAAGAAAATGGTATCGGATCGGTATATGGGTTCATGTACTCGCCGATGCCGATGCCAGAATTTGTTGTGGTATCGGAGATATTTCCGATACTAGTATCGGAATCGGAACAACTCTAAACCTTATGTCAGTACATGCATGGTTTCTTTTTCCCTAATCAAGCTTTGTTGCATCATATTTTCATTTTATTATCTTAATGTAAATAAACCATGTCTACATAAAAACAAGAGACTTGCAGTGAATCAGTGAAATACCTAATATTAAAGGGATAGCTCACCCAAAAATAAAAAATGACTCGCCCTCAAGCCATCCTATGTGTGTGTATTATACCCAGCCCTGTTCCAGCTCATCCAACACTACATCTGTCTAAATGTATGCGTGCTCTTTTAACAGGATAAAGACGTGGCACGGCTACAGGACTTCCAGGAGTTGGAGGTGGTGCTGGAGAAAACCGAAAGCTTGTCTCTGTTCTCCGGAGGTCAGGGGGGTCTGCCCGACAGGCCCTGCTACAACATGAAGGCCTCCAGGCTCACCTACTAGCTCCACATTAGAGACTCCGAGAGGTTTATCCGGGACCTGCTTCCTGAAATCCCAAACACTTTTCAGATCCCAACATATGCTCCCGTGTTGGGTTGGTAAATGGTTCCCACTAGATGATCTCCTTCATTAACAGATGTATCTTTAGTGCCTCCTCCATTGTAACCATAGATAGCTTGTTCTGCAGGTTTGACCTGCTCTGGGGTGGATGGCGCGTTCGATTTGAATAGTCAAATCCATTCAGCTCACGACAGGACTTTTGCGTTCAGATCCATCCCACTGCCTTGCCTTCATATCGGCTCACTGTGTGAGAGTAGGCGTTTCATCAGACATCCAACAAATGTATACGGTCCTATCACAAGAGGTCTGTCGGACATGCTGGCCAATCAGCTGTGTAGTGGTTTGTATGCCTGCATTGACTGGAGGGAGCCACGCTAGTTTCACACCAATGCTTCGAAATAAAAAAAAAATGTGGTTTGCAAGACAACTCTCTGTGCACTTTACCGAAACCTTGCCGTTATGAGGGAAGCGTCCTTTATATTTAACCCTTGAGAAGTCAGTGCTGTATTTTAAATGCTGTTTTGTTTTTCAGTCACTGTAAGCCAAGTAACTCTTTCTATAAACTAGCATGGACTGTTTGGAGAAGATCGGCCTCATGTATGAACTCAGAATGCCCTTGTTTCTCTTTAACTTATTAATGTAGCAAACGATATCTTCGTTTTCCCCTAGGAAGAGCTGAATTGGAGAGGAGTCATAGGATATTTAACCACTGAGAGCTTCCAGTCAGCTTCATACTGACTTCCCTTGAGCGCTTAGTTCTGACATATTTTGACAAGAAAGGATCTGTGTTCAAGATCTAGAGGTAATAGTAGTGCCATTTTACTAAACACTTCTCCGAATTATTGTTTATGAACTTAAAATACATTTCTGGTTTCAGGACCAGTGGGGAATGCTTGAGGCTAGGTTTAGAAGCGGCACATGAACACTACTTTGTTGTAATTTCTCTTGTTGAATTGACAAAGATTGTGTAACTGTGAGAAGAATTTTTTAAGATTTGTCTTACAAACAGTTTTTTAGTTTTCTCTGAGGGTTTGACTGCCTGTAACCAAGCATACAACCATTAAACATTTGTTAACAATATGCTACTATTGTTGAGATGTAGTGTTAGCCCCTGGGAAAGACATTGGTAAATTATTGACAATAGGTTGTTTTTTTTACGTGCAGTTTTTAGTATTATATAATACTGGAATCTGGGTTATATATGTATATATGTGTGTGTGTGTAGTGTGTGTGTGTGTGTGTGTGTGTGTATATACAGTGCAGACCAAAAGTTTGGACACACCTTCTCATTCAAAGAGTTTTCTTTATTTTCATGACTATGAAAATTGTATAGTCACACCAAAGGCATCAAAACTATAAATTAACACATGTGGAATTATATAGAATTATATACATAACAAAAAAGTGTGAAACAACTGAAAATATGTCATATTGTAGGTTCTTCAAAGTAGCCACCTTTAGCTTTGATTACTGCTTTGCACACTCTTGCCATTCTCTTGATGAGCTTCAAAAGGTAGTCACCTGAAATGGTCTTCCAACAGTCTTGAAGGAGTTCCCAGAGATGCTTAGCACTTGTTGGCCCTTTTGCCTTCTGTCTGTGGTCCAGCTCACCCCTAAACCATCTCGATTGGGTTCAGGTCCGGTGACTGTGGAGGCCATGTCATCTGGCGCAGCACCCCATCACTCTCCTTCTTGGTCAAATAGCCCTTGATGCCTTCAGTGTGACTCTACAATTTACATAGTCATGAAAATAAAGAAAACTCTTTGAATGAGAAGGTGTGTCCAAACTTTTGGCCTGTACTGTATATATATATATATGTGTGTGTATGTATATGTTCTCAATTAACTAAAAGACAGCTGGGAAGCCATTTACAAGATTTTCTTTGCTTTTTATTTTGTTTGTCGTATTGTTAACTTGAACAACAGCTTACAGCATATATTAACCTAATTAAAATTAAACTATATATATATATATATATATATATATATATATATATATATATATATATATACACACACACACAAATACAGTATCTCACAAAAGTGAGTACACCCTAAGTGAACGTGTCAAAACTGTGTCCAATGTGTGAATATTTTGCGTGAGCACCACTGTCATCTAGCATTGCCTTAGTCCTTGTGGGCCTGGGATTCACCTGAGCTGCACAGCGTGTTGCTGGGATCCTCTTCCACTCCTCCATAATGACGCACCTTATGCACAGCACGAGGACCCTAGCAAGGTGTGTTCCAAGTGGAACCCATCTTAGAAAACCTCTGTGTGACCCTGGCCACTGTACTGTGACTCAGTTTCAGGCTGTTACTGATCTTCCTAAAGCATAGGCCTTTGTGGAGAGCAACAATTCTAATTCTCAAAGATAATTATTTGCCGTGAGCAGCCATGTTGAGCATCCAGTGTCCGTATGAGAGAATTGTACTCAAAGCACCAAATCTTAACTGCTCTATACAAGATACACAAATCTGTATGGTCCTGTCAAGCAGACAAAAACATTAACATGATGAATAGGACATGAGGCTTTGTTGTCACTTTGGGTGTACCCACTTTTGTTGCCAGCTCTATTTACATTTATGGCTGTATGTTAAGTTATTTTCAGAGGTCAGTAAATCTATACTGCTATACAAGCTGCACATTGACTACTCTAAAATATATCAAAGTTTAATTTCTATAGTATTGTCCATTGAGAAGATATACGCTCACCTAAAGGATTATTAGGAACACCTGTTCAATTTCTCATTAATGCAATTATCTAATCAACCAAATCACATGGCAGTTGCTTCAATGCATTTAGGAGTGTGGTCCTGGTCAAGACAGTCTCCTGAACTCCTGGCATGGTTGTTGGTGCCAGACGGGCCGGTCTGAGTATTTCAAAATCTGCTCAGTTACTGGGATTTTCACGCACAAACATTTCTTGGGTTTACAAAGAATGGTGTGAAAAGGGTAAAACATCCAGTATGCGGCAGTCCTGTGGGCGAAAATGTCTTGTTGATGCTAGAGGTCAGATGAGAATGGGTCGACTGATTCAAACTGATAGAAGAGCAAATTTGACTGAAATAACCACTCGTTACAACCGAGGTATGCAGCAAAGCATTTGTGAAGCCACAACACACACAACCTTGAGGTGGATGGGCTACAACAGCAGAAGACCCCACCGGGTACCACTCATCTCCACTACAAATAGGAAAAAGAGGCTACAATTTGCACGAGATCACCAAAATTGGACCGTTGATGACTGTAAAAATTTTTTCTGTTGAGGCATTCAGATGGTAGAGTCAGAATTTGGTGTAAACAGAATAAGAACATGGATCCATCATGCCTTGATACCACTGTGCAGGCTGCTGGTGGTGGTGTAATGGTGTGGGGGATGTTTTCTTGGCACACTTTAGGCCCCTTAGTGCCAATTGGGCATCGGTTAAATGCCACTGCCTACCTGAGCATTGTTTCTGACCATGTCCATCCCTTCATGACCACCATGTACCCATGCTCTTATGGCTACTTCCAGCAGGATAATGCACCATATCACAAAGCTTGAATCATTTCAAATTGGTTTCTTGAACATGACAATGAGTTCACTTTACTAAAATGCCCCCCAGAGTCACCAGATCTCAACCCAATAGAGCATCTTTGGGATGTGGTGGAACGGGAGCTTCATGTCCTGGATGTGCATCCCACAAATCTCCATCAACTGCAAGATGCTATCCCTTCAATATGGGCAACATCTCTAAAGAATGCTTTCAGCACCTTGTTGAATCAATGCCATGTAGAAATAAGGCAGTTCAAACACAGTATTAGTATGATGTTCCTAATAATCTTTTAGGTGAGTGTATAACAACAAGCAAAACCCTCACAGGTAGGTTATGAATTAATTAGAGATCTCCAACTCCTAAAGTGTTTGTGTCTTCTCATGAGATCTGGTTCAAGGTTAAATCCGTTTCACACTCCGCCTATACACATTTTTATAGATATTTTTCAATAGGTGTATTTGATATTTTTCCTACTCTGGTTTAAAAGTTAAAAGTGTTTAATTTGGCTTAGTGTTTTGGGGGAAAAAAAGTATAGAAATAATTTTCACTTAGAAATTACAAAGTAAAATATACAAAATATTTTTTTTTGAACTGCCTCAGGGCTCAGTTCTTGGACCACTTCTCTGTCTACATGACATTATTAAGTTCTGTCATTCAGAAACATGGCTTTTCATACCACGGCTATGCTCTACATCTCATTCCATCCTGATGATCCGACGGTAGGTACTCGCAACTCAGCTTGTCTAACTGACATTTCTTCCTGAATGATGGACCATCACCTTCAAACCCATCGTTCCATCACAATTTCACCATCAAGTTAGGCACATCAACCATAACTCCTTCAAAAACAGCTAGAAGCCTTGGAGTTATGATTGATGATCAGCTGACTTTCTCAGACCACATTGCTGAAACTGTCCGATCCTGCGGATTTGCTTTATTCAACATCAAGAAGATCAAGCCCTTTCTTTCGGAACATGCTGCACAACTCCTTGTTCAAGCTCTTGTTCTGTCCAGGCTGGACTATTGCAATGCCCTCTTGGCACGTCTTCCAGCCAATTCTATCAAACCTTTACAATTAATTCAGATCGCAGCAGCAAGATTAATTTTGAATGAGCCGAAAAAATTTTTGTTTCTGTTTATCAATTTTCACTGGCTACCATTAGTTTCTTGAAGATTCTTGATGTTGCCTGGTGTTGCACTGGCCGTTTGTTTCATCCAGCTGGGAGCCATGGATTTCATGAGAACCGTAATAGAATCTGGCAACTCTGGGTATCTATTCCTGTTTTCTGTCATTCAGAAGACACTTTAATTCAGTGTGATGAATTAAGTACACTCATGGTATTACAACTGTAAGACTGCATCTTGCCCTTTATTGATTACACTACATCCTTTCAATTTTCAGTTGTTTTAATGAGTGACTATCACTTTAATAGATTCCACAATGTTTTTGCAGTGACTCCATAAAACAGATTCCCCATTCTAAAAAGAACCATATTTTTCTTGTATGACAAATATTCCATGATCTAAAGAAATGTTTTACGGAAGAAAGAACCTTTTGTGCATTCAAAAGGATCCATGGATGTTAAAAGTTTCTTCATGGAATGCCAGTAAAGAACCATTATTTTTTTAAAATTGTGCAGTACAACTTATTGAGAATGTATTAATCAATTAGTTTTCAAATAAAAACTTTTTTCTTGAGTTCATTTCACTTTTGAGGACTATGAAGTCATGTTAAACCATTACATCCAGAAGACAAGCAGCTCCTGTTCTGTATAATCCAGGAAAAGGTAAAATCACAAAAACACAGGATGCTTTTATGGCACAAAAATATGCTTCTTACTTAAATGTCTGTAGAGTTTCTAAAGCTTGCTGGTGAAATGCACCACATTCTCTCCATCACAACTCCGATGTCAGCTCACTCACGGGTGACCAAAACAACTGTTACGAACCTCCAGTGAAGAGTCCAGAGGAGGAGAAGGTTTACAAAAATTATAATAATAATAATAAAACACTTCGGGTTGAAGAAACAAAGAAAATTGGTTTTCTGTAAATATGATGTTTTATTTACCAATTGAATTAACCCCAAAAGATATAATAGATTCAAACAACTACAACGAGGAAAGAAAAAGCAAACACATTAATCTGTACACCCTCTCTCCACTGAGAGAGTAAACCCCCAACACGAGGATTGAACTTGATACATTCTACTGCAGCATGGACCTATCACTGGAAAAAACATGAAGCACTACATTATGGCCACTACATAAGATGCATTAACCAAATAGCTCTTCTATATTAGCAGAGATGTGATGGTATTTTCTGCCCTGCTGTTAGCTGATATGTGAATATATTGATTGCTTATCCAGTGCTCTGCTGCAGATGATTTTCTTTCTTAAGAGGCTGGTTTGCAGAGATGACCACACATACAGTATCTTTCCTGTGGGTGGACGATGACTTTGTATTTTTGAAAAGAAGCCGGATTGAGAGCTTTGAACTTCAGCCACTTACGATTTTTGAGGACCGCTTTCTAGAAAATGGAGGTGTGGTGAGAAGGGTTGGCGTTGAACCGTACCTAAAAAAAGTGGATCATTCTGGTAAGTATTTACTACATTTTCTCCACTGCTATTGCTCAGATTTTTTTAAACTCTGTTTCCTCCTCCTTACGTGTAACGTAAATTCCTTACGTAAATTAGTTTATTTGACCAACAATGGATAACAGGAGTGGTTCTCAACCCATGGCCTGTGACGTATTCATATGTGGACGACAATGCTGAACAAAATATTCATTTTTACAATTCATTTTAGTTTTTACATTGATTAAAAAACATACAAAACAAATATAAGCTATAATGTTTTTTTTTTATTTAAAATCATTTAGTTTTTCATAGGCTATATTATTTCAGACATTAGCAGACCTTTAGCCTATAGCATTTCACGAACACTTACGAGAGAGCACTTTGGCAGAATTCAGTTAAATTAGTCATTAGCAGCAATTTGTTCTGCAAAAATGAGCACCTGAACGGACAATTTGTTATGAAGGGAGAAAACGAAATGTGGAAAATGCCAATGAAGGAATTCAAAACCAGAATAGTGGCAGTGGCAGCAGTGAAGGTGTGAGACAGTGCAGGACTTTCGGTTTGTCCCGCCACTCCCTTCAAGATGCTCAGGCAAAAGGAAAAACACGCATAGGCTACAACACAGAATCATCATCCTTGATCGCAGAAATGTGTAAACCATCTCTGATAAGAATCTCATAGGCTACTATTAAATTCGAAAGTGCTCTCCACATTTGTGCACGTGCACTCGGACAATAGTGCGACCCATTGAGGAGGAAAGGAAGGAACCTGGTCTACAATGTTAGTTTTTCTGAGATGATTGCTGGCTGTAAGTTGTCTTCTGTGGTCTTCCCCCGTCTCTGTGTCTGTATTGTTACATAAATAATAGATGATTCTGTTAGTGTGTCTGTATAAGATACCAGTGGCTGCTAAACATGTATATTTTAAATATTTTAACAACGGTTTGGTCATGTTTCATGTAGGAAGCTGATTAGGTGGTTCTACTCAGAACTGTTTGCCCTTTGCCCCTTACACTCCCAAAACATAAATATTTAGGCCCAATTCTTAAGATTTATGTATTTCAATTTCCACCCATTTTGATTAAATAGTTTTTAGCTTAAATAAGCTTTATGTGATGCACATTTTCCAACCTTATGTAAATGAGTGAACAAGTAAAGACTTATGTTATAGTACCTATAAATCCAATTTGTTTTAAATGCATAAGAAACATGTATATGTATTATCAGGTAATAACCCCAATGTACTTAATATACATCACATGTGCATAATGTTATCATAAACCCAACATATGTCATATATTTAATCCTACCCCACCCAATCACACTGTGCTACAACAAAATCTGTCTACAACACACACAACAAGAACAGCAAGCCCACCTTTTACACTGTAGCAATTTATTAATGCTTCAAAGCATTTGGCTTTCGACTGGCAAGACATATTACACAGTGTTCATACACTTGTGTGCAACAAGAAACAAAAAGTGCCTTCATATTTACATGCACATCAAGGTTAAACACTATTGCAAAACATTTTTGCCACAATCAACCATACTGCAGAAATAAATGCAAAAAATAAATAAATAAATGCAACTCTTGATGGAAGTCAATGTTGTGATGTTGCATGATGTTTAAACAATGCCACAACAAAGCACAATGCTATGAAAGCTATAGGTGGTCCAATGAAATATTAGAGTGTGCAACACCATTTGGGGCAGGCTATGTAAAGTGGACTCCAACATGTCTTAAAGATTTTCAATAAGGATTAGGTCAGGACTCTGGTGCACAATCTTTCACATTTGAGGCTGATGAATCTTGGCATTTTTAGACATGGATACGACTTCCAACCTGGTTGTTTGAGAAATAGGCTGAATTAGTTATGGTTAAACTTATTGTTGCCAAACACACAACATGCCAGAAACATATTAACTACTTCATGATGATGAATGAGTCAATCCTTAAATAATGTCAAATATTTGCTCATTTAAATCCAGAATGTGACTTTTTTTTTTTGGCCTTTCAGTATAAAATAAGAGTTAAATTTATAGCAACTGAACTATACTACCTTAAGGAGAAGAGTATTATGATGGAACTGGACACAGCCAAGCTTAAAAACATGAGTGCTTGTGTTGTTCCAGGACGGTCAAGTTGGCTTGATATCACTTGCACTGCATTAAAAACATTTTACAAGAAAACACCATGGACTTTAACTTTTCTCTGCATTGCCATAATTTGTAACAGCTGCAAATGTGCTATTGTTTCTCAGATGAACTGTAGAACAAGCTTAAGAAAATGTAATTCAATTAATAAAATGTCATCTTTAAGTTGACTGAACTTGTAAAACCGTAAGCAATACTCAAAATTTCATACTAACTCATAATCTATCTATCTATTTATCTATCTATCTATCTATCCTAGCAACATGCTAATAATGTTAGAAACATGCTAGTCAGATGACTAAACATGCTAGAAACATTCTAGCAACATGCTAGTCATGCTAGCAATATGCTAGTGGCATGCTAATCATGCTAGAAACATGCTAATCGTGGAATGAACATGCTAGTAACATGCTAGAAAACGTCAAATTGAACTTTTTCAACTTCTTAAACTTTTCAAACTTTCTGGCCAGGCTTTCTCAAGCCAACTCAAGCCAACTCTTTTTTTCAACCCAGCCCTAATTAGGACCATTGGCTAGCTAGTTAAATAAACAATAGGCTGTGCATTGATATAAGTGTAATACTATATCAAACACACAAATAATATATGTATATACAATGAAATCTGTCAAATAATACTCACTGAGTAACTGTTACAGATAATATATATTCTATCTTAAAAATAGATAATGGTCCAGGCTGGTACAATGCAAAATAGTTAGTGACGTGACGTGACGTGACATTCATTCAGGAGATTCAGAAGTAAGGAGTCGGTAAATTATTCTTCTTTTTTTCTTTTATTTTTTGTGTGTAGCCTACTCCCTGCAGATCTTCCACTCCTTCAGTTAGTAAATGCATTATGGTAACATTAAAGTGCAAGTGATCTGATGCACATTATCTCTCTTGGTGATGCAGTGTAAAGTGATCAGGTTTATTCTGGCCACTGGACAAGGAAAATGGAAGATGTCTCGTATTAGAAAGCAAGAACAGCTAAGACTGGGAGGTTTTAGAAAAACACAAATTTACTGCTCTTCTGAAACGATTATTTTATACTGGTAAGTACATCTCACTTTTGTTGGGTTTCCATGTGTGGCAGAGAAGATGATGATGATGATGATGATGTCTTTTGTGGCTACTGTATTTTTTGATGACTAAGAGATGTTAGCGCGTACGTTGAATTCTTTGACTATTGCCTTTCATGCTTAGAGATGTTACTCTAAGCATATCGTCTCTAAGCATGTCTTAACTCCTAATGGTCTTTAGTACAGACCAGGTTAGTTTCACGAATGTCGTTCGGGTGTGGCGCACAGATATGTCGCAGTAACAAATACAGAGCAGTCATGTGATGGGTGATGCGAGTAAATGATGTCAAAATGATGTCAACTCTTTGGTGCAGTGTGCATGTCCATGGCCAAACTGAGAGAGTATGTTCCAGTTTTCTGAAAACACTTTTGAAAAGATTTGTTTTCTTTTCAATGTTTGCTTCATTTGCCTAAAATGAACCATATCATATCCTTTGATATCTCTTTGAAAAAGAACTTTGTAACCCTTAAACAAGTATTAAAATGAGTTCAGTGTAGCTGTAGGAGTGTTAAATAAGAAATAAAGATGATTATCTTCATAGAGTTGTTCGATTTCTACAGGTTTGGTAACATAAAATCACTTAATTCAAATAATAATACAAGCTAATCTGTGTATTCAGTAAGTTGCATTAGTGGCATGAGGTATTGTAAGTATACAATGTGACAATAAACAATGCGGTTGCACTTTATTTTACAATACATGTACTTACGTGTATTTATCTAAGAAAGTTCTGGTAATACAAGGTAACTACATGGGGTTAGGTTTTATGGGTAGGTTCAGGGTCAGTACCTAGTTATTACATAGTTATTGCAATTACAATAATAAGTACATAGTATGTACATGACAAACAGGACTGTAAAATAAAGTGCTACCAACAATGCATTTACTTTTTACTTGGTACCTAAGTACTTTTGAAAGCATGCACTTTCATACTTGCATGTCTTTACAACTTTCACTTTTAGTGGAGTAGTATTTGACCAGTGTTGTGTAAT
The DNA here is from genome assembly GCF_023724105.1 of Carassius gibelio. Lineage (NCBI taxonomy): Eukaryota > Metazoa > Chordata > Actinopteri > Cypriniformes > Cyprinidae > Carassius > Carassius gibelio. The sequence continues at coordinate 29,085,286 of NC_068398.1, read as the reverse complement.
TTGTCCACCTCTGGTTCCTTCTCACTTTACCCATTGCTTTTATAAATGTGAAAAATATATCCTAAAGGAACAGCTCACACAAAAATCTGCAGAAAATATACTCCCCCTCAGGCCATCCAAGACGTGGCAAAATTGCTACTGTACATAATAAATGTCTCCAGATCTGTATAAAAAAACTCACATCTTGGATGGCCCGAGGGTGAGAAAATTTTCATTTTGGGGTAAACTATTATTTTTTAATAACCCTAACACTAGGTTAGGTCACCAAAAATGTTTTAAGCATTTACCCATCTTTATGTTGCTACAAGCATTAACATACTTTTGCATGTTTAGCATTAATTAAAAAGTTCCAGTTTACATGTGTTTCAGTGTGACTGTTATTGCTGTGTGTACCTGTTCTTTCAGATCATCCCCCATGATGAAGTGCATGAAGTACAAACGCCTTATTGTTTTCTTGATTTTTCTTGGTGGTTCACTGAGCATCTACTTTATACACCGTGGCATGTTGAAGAGCAAGAAAAGCACACTTGCACACCGGTATGGATAGTCCTTTCTTCATATTTATTTCTCTTAGTCTGGTTTCTTGGTATTTAGAAAATTCTCAAAATGATCTACACTAGTCTTAAAGCACCTGTGCACTGTGGTGATTTTAGTAACAGGGTGTTTTTTTTTAGCTATCAGCACTTATAGCCTCTGAACTTTTGCAACAAGTCTCAGTCATGTTCCTGTACACTGCAGATTCTGTATGTCTTCAACTCATCAGGGCCCGGTTCCCCAATAACGCTCACTCTTAGCGCGCTAAGAAGACCTCGAAAGATATATCTTACCAAAGTGGTTTATGTATGAAACCTAAAATAAACATTATGGGGTTGAAAACACTGCATATTAATTGTGATATATGACAAGAGCTGAGCGCGTCCGTCTCTGGCTCAGCTCCAGCCAACGCGCGAAAGCTGTTTGAATCTGGCAGTTCTGTGACGCCACTGAACATTCTAAAGCATACTCTCAGGGGCACAGAAATAAGAATCCAATATATGGTGCAATAATACTAAAAATGTTCAAATGTAATTTACATTTTAAATTATTTTTGTTAAAATATATCTGCCGACATTCGGTCTGCCAACCAATCAGCAAACAGCAGCTGACTGTGACCCCAGCAGTCTATGATATAAACAGATAATTTTAGATTGCACATTGCTAGCTAGCAATATGTTGCAGAGCTCCTTTTTTATTTTATTTTATTTTTTTAGCAAAAAACCTTGGCTTGATGGACAGCCGGACACAAGGCCTAACGTTACACCTGATGAGGATGTTTCTCCCTCCCCGGGCCCAACATCAACAGACAGTGTTGCCAGATTGGAAATGTCCAAGTATCGTACCAGAAGTTCAAAATTATCGTATTTGGAAGAAAATTATTACATTTAACAATTAACTACATTTTAAGACGACCTGCAAATTACCACTAGGAGTATGGTTGGACGGAAGCAGTGCAACAAAAAAACTATCCCATAATTTTGCACAGTAATCTGACAATAAATGTGGCACACCCAGATTTTCATATGCACACCCAGAGTCTCTTTTCTGGCTACGCTACTGGTTGCAACAAAAGACTAATGTATTATTTTGCTATAATTTTGTCAGCATTATTAGCACTTATAATTAGCACTTCAGCTCATTGCTCTATGTCAGAATAGGAGTGCTTTATAACACACAGTTACAACAGCAAGAGACAAGCTAACATCAGAAGTATGAGGACCAAGATCCCAACTAAACCAAACACTAATCACCACAATAGTGACTTCAAATGAATCAAATATCAACATTTAAACCTCTGTTAATTCTCAATAAGAGCTTCTCTGGATGTCTGACAGAAATAAAGTCAATCTAATGAGTGAAGCTTATAAAACCATTCGTGGAGATGTTTGATCCTCCTCTGCTGAGATCTTCAGAGATTTGATGTCTTTGATTTGCAGTTGATTTTACCACATGCTCAACCGTCAGTTATTTCATTATTTCATAAATATTATTTTATTTTCTTGATTTTAGGACAAACACAGTGTCTGGAAATTACATTGAAATAACACAAATCTAAATCCTGAGAGTGTTGATTTGGTCCAGAAACAGTATAAATTATGCCTTAATAAAAAGTCAAAAAAAGACGTCTTAAAAACTTTCATTCTGGCTCCTCAGTGGACGTCTTTTCAACGTCAGCAAAGACATAAAAAGACGTCCACTGGACATAACTTTGCCCAGTGGGAAGGTTAAGAGAAAGGTTAAGGATTAGGTTATGAACTACTTAGCGATAAGAACGTTTTGGGGAACCGGGCCCAGTTCATTAGTAGAGTAGAGTTTAGTTCCAACCCTAATTAAACACACCTGACCCAGCTAATCAAGGTCTTACAAGGCATACTAGAAACCTCCAGACAGGTGTGTTGATGTAAGCTGGAACTAAACTCTGAAGAGCAAGTGGTTTGTATCAGGACTGAATTTGGACACCCCTGCTATAAAGTAGTGTGAGGCAGGCTTTACGTAAACTCTCTTAAATAAATAGTCCAAATTTGCTGAAAACAGCTGATGAAAACATCACAGTAATCCACACAACTACAGTTAATTTTCACTTCAATTAACATCTTTTGAAGTGAAAAGCTCTGCATTACGAAACAAACCCATTGAGACATTTTATTAAACTTTCACTTCTGTCTAGAACACCAGTCCATAATCCATAATAAATCTTCCTTCCACATCAACATCCACCAACATAATTGTTTAGACCAGAGGACCCATATTTTAGCTGGAAGCAACGTTTTGAAGTTAAAAACATCTTTTCACTTCACAAGATGTTAAATGTTGGGCTGGAGCGGTGTGGATTATTGTGCTGTGTTGTTTTTATCAGCTGTTTGAACTCTCATTCTGCTTAATGGCAGACATGTTGAAGATTAGCAGATAGGTTGTTACTTCATTAAATATTAAGCTATTTCCTCATAAAAGCATAAAAAGATTAATTCAGCATAGTCAAGCTTCTCCTCCTTTGACATCAGTTTAAAAGTACTCTACTGTACTTTTACTGATCTGAAAGACAATCCAAAGAAGACAAGTCACAAGAACTACAAACACAGCAGCTTCACACACACACACACACACACACACTCAAAGACAACAGCTGACAAGCTAAACTGAAAACAGAGGGCTATAAATACAGGAGGTAAGAACAAGGAAATAAATACAGGTGGGCTAAATAAGTAATTTTAAAAGATAGCCTGCCTTTAAAGCAGTGATTTATTTATTGCTAAGAGCTATGAATGCAGAATGAACTGTAAGCTGTCATGCATGCACTCAATTGCGCACGCAGCATGATTGAAGCTAAACAGACTTGACTTAACAGCATTGTTCCGAAGTACCTCGTATGCACAGTGTCAGTTCAAAGAAACACACATTTGTATTAACTTTACAGTTTCTTCTATTTGTGTCATACTACTCTGTACCTTTACCTCCCTTTCTCTGACTATTAACTAAGCAATGTGATCTGCTTACTTTATTCTGTTAAACAGCTTAAGTCCTGAACAATCTGAAATCTCAAGGTAAGTATCATTGAAACTTTCCTAATGAATCTTAAGTAGATCCAGTTTAGATGCTCTGCCTAACCTGTGATCTTTACATGTTTGTCAAGTGTGACAGAACTCCTCAGGCCAAATGTTTCTTGTCAAGGAGCTGAACTCTTAAGGAAGTTTGTGCCATATGAAATGGATAACATACTAGAACGCAGAGCAAATGAATACAAGCAATATCAACTCAGGTTGAACTGGATTTTTCTTCATCTTGCTCACAGTCCTATTAACACCACACCATGTCATGTTATCATTTGTCATGAATGTAACTTTAAATGTGCATTTGCTGATGTTTTTTTAACAGTCTTTTATCTGCTTATCTTTGTTGTTACACCTCTCATTGAGGATTGACTTGCTCCACTATATTTTCTCTTAGCAAAAGTGCAATCAAACTTTCCAATGATCATTCATCCACTAGACATTCTGGGAGACATTTATACAGTTTTTCCAACATTGTGGTATTTTTCAGAAGGAAGACAAATGCAGATATTATTATTGCCCCAGCCAACTCTCCTCTCCAATATCCAATCACAGGTTTCAGGGTAGCTCCTCTGAAGAAAAGTTTGATACCAGGTTAACTTACATTCCTTGTAAACAGAGTCATGTTTAGGACTGTTGTTAACTGAGCAAACCTCACCTTATATGCTGCTTAGAATATCATTTCTTTTTTTCTTTGATCTATTAAGTGAATTGTGTTTTTCTGTCATTATTTCAGGTCTTGCTCTTCAAACACAAGAGAGAGGTATAACAACAAACAAGAGGGAGGTGTACAAGGTTAAGCAATCAATGCCATTTGTGCAACTTTTTTAAATTATTATTTATTTAAAGACAGTTGTAGGTAAAAGCCCTATATGCTAAGAAAAAAAAGTTAAAGTAAATTAAAAAAAAAATGTTTTACAAGAAAATAATGTTTTAAAATTTCATATTTAATTCAGTATTACAGAAATGATGTAATAATTTTTTTTAATTAGCAATCTCTGCATGAAAATGGTTTCTAAGCCATTTTTTTCAGTGTATGAGGCATTCATTCACAATGCATGAACTTTAAAATTCAGTTCTCACCCTAAAATCCTATTTAAGTGTTATTTTAAGTGTAAATTCTTAAATTCACATTCTGTTCTAGATGTGAATTTAAAGTACTTAATTTGCATTAACACAGTGATGTCTGCAGGTGTCTTTGAGTGTGAAGAGTGGAGTGCTCTCAGTGGAGGATCTTCTGGATGGAGATCAGGTGGAGGGACAGGGTCAGAGTGAACTGACCATCTCATCCAGCAACCTCACACAACTCAACGATCTGCTGTCCAGAGTGACCTACACCAGCACCATCTACCACATCAGAACATCAGACCTGGGTAAAGGCTGTCTGTACAGGAAACACACTTAGGCCTATAATATGTACTAAATGTGTTGCTCAAATACAGAGTGAAGAGGCAAGATTAACACTCAAGTTACAAGATACATGCTAGCCAATGAGGTGCCTCAATGTTTTAGGAACAGTTTCAGTTATATATCTTTTAAAACTAGAAGTATCACGCTAGCAAGGTAAAAACACACAATTGTTGGTGTGATCTTGCTTTTATAACCATTCAATAAACAAAAAATAATAATATTGTTACTTGGCTTTTAAACACAGTTTTGCTGTCCAATGCGTTATTTTGTCTATTTTTTTAATCCGCTGACAAAGATTGAACCATAACTCTTCCCCTGATCAAGTTCATTAGTGGTTGTGATTAATTCCCGACTGAATCTGTGAATGAGTGAATGATTCGTTGATTCAGAATTAGAATGAGCTGATTCTGATTCATTTATTAAGACAGGCCCTGCATCTCAATATGCCTACTTATACTACGCCCTTAAAGTATGTAATCTTTTGGTGAGGAATATGTACACACTTTTGAGTGTGTAGTAGAAGAGTAGACAAGCTTTGGGACATACAATCAAGTCACACGATTGCATCTTTAAAGGACATTTAATTTAACTCCCTACCGTACTGGAGAGAATGAAGTAGCTTGTTGATCTTCTCATATTTTCTGCATAATAATGCATTTAAACGTTAACGACCAAATGGATGTTTATTAGGGCCGGGACTTTAACGCGTTAATTGAGATTAATTAATTACACAAAAAATAACGCGTTAACTAAGATTAATTAATTACAGAAAAAATCGGCGGGACCGATTATACTGGAGCACCAACTAGCGTTCGCATATCACCGCAGCACACATCGAGCCTCAAGTATCACCTCAACGCAAAACATATAGAAGCTAGCGTGGACTTTACATTTTATGTTGAACTATGTATTATTTTGTTGGTGCAACAGTTTATGTTGAACTCTTTATTGTTTTGGCCAAGGTTATTGAGAGTTGGACTTAGTATGTTATGGCCTCTGAAGCAACAGAGAGATGTCAATGTTTCCAATGTTCTGAATGTAATTGATAGTATTGTGTTTTACTTAAAAAAAAACACTTTACAGAAGGTTCCAGCACCTATAAGCTTCCTGAATTTCTGAAATGTACTATTTCTAAATTGTTTCTAAATATGCTATTGCTACACTTCATGGCAAAAAATTTAACTGGTCTGCTAGACTTGGTTGAACAAAAATAAACAATATTTTGTTGCTCAAGCTTATATATTCAGTCATTATTCAATGGTATACTATAAATCCATGTGAAAAAAATTACTTCTCACTGTTCTCAGGTCAAATATTTATATGCGATTAAAATGCGATTAATTTCGATTAATTAATTACAAATCCTCTAATTAATTAGATTAATTTTTTTAATCGAGTCCCGGCCCTAATGTTTATAAAAGTTCACATTGCTGTTGCAGATGAAATATAACACGGATAACAATAAATATTTTTTTTTTACCATGTTGAATGTTGATTATTAGTAAATCAAACCCTTTTCGCAAACCTCTCTACCTAACCATCGAATCTGCCACATTTAACGTTTTTCTAACGCGTTTTATTTGTAGTTCTGCCAAAGTGCAATGGATTGTGGGCAGTTTAAACCATTAAAGTGTGCATGGATTCAATTTTCTAAAATCTCTGTTTGGTGTGATGAGGCAGATGGGTGCACTCAAATAAGGATACCCACCATCTCCCAGGATTGGGATATTAAAGCCCCTTTCACACTGCGATTCCAGAAAATACATGAGCAATATAATTTGGTCTCAGATTTTTTGCTGATTTATCTATATATCAATATCTAACTGTATCTATATATGATTTATTATATATATGCATATATGTTTGTGTGTATTTCTATAATGTATTTGTGTGCGTGTATATCAGCGGTTCTCAATTCCAGTCCTCACGCCTCCTGCTCTGTACATAAGTACGTAAGTGCCCTGCGAAGTGGACATCGCAGGATATTCTTCCATTATTCCAGTTCGAAGGGAGCGTATTCCATTCAAAGTGCATTGAAGTGAGCGAGACGTGAATTTAAACTATTTATTTACAGAGGTATATGATGTCACACTTGTTCGAAGACGTTGTGCAGCACAAATCCTTGATTTAATGTTCTGAAGTGAGGTAAATTGTGAGCTGATTATCTGAATCAGGTGTGTTAACAAGGAGAGACATGCAAAATATGCAGAGCTAGGGGGCGAGGACTGGAAATGAGAATTGAAATCTACACAGTTACTGAAAAACTACGGAAACACAATAGAACTACTATTAACAGAAGTGCTTTACTGGAAATCTGACACATTATAGTTTGAAAATGGGTTAGGGTTAGGGTTAGGTTATTGTAAGAAACATTCTCTTAAATGGCATAAATTATCTTCTTTCCTTAGTCTCTTTCACTTTTGAGGATCACAAGGCAATAGTTCCAGTCATGATCAGAAGACCATCAGTTCCTGTTTTGTTTGACCCAGGAAAAGGTGAGACCACCACACACACACACACACACACAGACACGTTTTTTTTTTTTTTTCGTGAAAAGTTGGGACATCCCATAGGCGTCATGTTTTTTATACTGTATAAACTGTATATTCTATCGTCCTTCACCAACCCTAACCCTAACCCTCACAGGAAACTTTGTGTATTTTTACTTTCTCAAAGTAACTCATTCTGTATGGTATAGAAGCGTTTTGAAAAATGGGGACATGGGTTATGTCCTCATAAGTCACCCTCTCCTTGTAATACCTGTGTCATACCCATGTCATTATACAGAGTTGTGTACTGATATTTCACAAAAACAAGAGCACACACACACACACACACATAAAAAGTATGCTTACTTCAATGTAATGTGATATGTAAGTTAAACAAAAGTGTAATTGTCCTGAGTAAATCATTGTTCAATTTGTGCACAGTTAAACCAAGGAACCTTTTTGTCTCTCAGATATCAACTCACGGGTGACCATAATAACCAAGACCTTTCTGAGGTATAAGGAGCTGAATATCCTCATCCAGAGTATCAGGAAATTTTACCCGAAGATCAAGATCATTGTTGCGGATGACAGCCTGAAACCTGAAAATGTGCCTGGAAACAACATTGAGCACTACATCATGCCTCCTGCACAGGTAAACACATCGTCACTTTAATTGATCTGATGCTGTAAAGTCAGTCCCTCCAGAAAAACGCGGATTATTTTTGTGATTGTTGCGGGCAAAAATCCTTGATTTTGCGGCAGGTTTTCTTAAAAAATGTGATGGAATATATGGGATATTTTTGCAATCTTATGCAATGAAATTGCGGGAACTTGCAAAAACTGCGGTTTGATGAAAAAGATTAAAAAAAAGGTGACCCCCCCCCCCCCCCACCACCACCACCCTGTTCTCACTAGGCTATACCTTACTGTAAAGAGTCATTTCTTATGACTTCCTATGATAAGCAAGCATACTAAATCACAGAATATTTAAGTTCTCATTCTGTTTTATTTCAGACCTTAATTAACACATGGCTCAATTTACAAAACATTGAGTCAAACAAGTTCTCTAGCTTTACAAAAGGAATATTCAACAACTTCTGTAAAAATGAAGGTTCCCATTGGGAAATAATTGCGATTTACCTGTGTGAAGTAAACGCAACATTTTTCAACTTTCTGCTAAGATATATGTCACTTTTTTGCAATGAAAATTATTATTATTATGAAATCATGCTACCTCCGCATATTTTTCTTCCTGAAATCGCCAATTTATGCGGCGAAAGTGCGGCGTTTTTGAAAAAATGCGACCCCCGCATAAATATGCGGCCCTTGGCTGATTATGCATTAAATCACATGATCACATAATCGCGTTTTTCTGGAGGGACTGTAAAGTCCATTCACACCATGCCAACCAATGCCTACTGCTGACAAGAACAGTATGTCACTTCTTAGACACAACCACGGAGTCAAAATGTTCAACAGGTGAAAATAAGTTCCTATTGTCAGCTCTTTATACCTCAGGCACCAGCCCGCCAGTTCAGTGTAAATTGGCTTGTTGACACCAAATGTTGATGACCTGGTCATTTATCTCTACTGATGATTATGTGGTAACCTTTCAGGGCTGGTTTGCAGGCAGAAATCTGGCTGTATCTCAACTTACAACGAAATACTTCTTGTGGGTTGATGACGACTTCGAGTTCTTGAGTGAGACACGGATCGAGAGTTTTGTGGAGATTATGGAAGCTCTTCCAGATCTAGATGTTGTAAGTGTCAATGGAATATGCTTTTACGAACTTGTGAGAAGTCTTTTAGCAATATATACAAGCTCTTTTTTTCTGATTAGCTTGGTGGTGAGGTTTCGGGGGACCAGTTCTACTTTGTTCTGGAGTATGACGAGGGAGATGAGAATGACGGCGGCTGCCTAAGACGTATTAGAGAGTTTCATCAACCACTTCCAGGTTATGATGGCTGCTTTCTAGTGGATGGTGTTGTTAATTATTTCTTAGCTAGGACTGATGCTGTACGAAGGGTTGGCTTTGATCCGTTCCTCAAAAGAGTCGCTCACACCGGTAAGTGTACCAAATTTTACTTCAGTAAAACATCTTCATTGATTGATTCCAAGCACATTTCATTCATCTAATGTCCTCCCATGTCCATCCATTCTTTGTTTCCATGTCTCATCTTTGAATGATCATCACTGACTTCAGAGTTCTTCATTGATGGACTTGGCAAGCTGATGGTTGCTTCGTGTAAAGGCCTATCTGTTGGTCACCAGACACATCGGGCACAGGACGAATATGACTCTTATAGGAATCAAGGAAAACTTGAGGAAGAGCAAAAACTGGCTCACCATTTCTTTAAGAACTATCTTAACTACATCAAGTACTGATTAGTAATAATTAGTGATCATTAGTGGTTGACCGATATATTGCCTAGGCTGATATATCGGCCGATATTTGGCATTTTTCAAATATCAGAATTGTCCGATAATTTTTCACATTTATATAATTGAAACTAATCTTTGAATGACTAATGAACATTTAATTTCACAAACATTGCAAACTTAGTTGAATCCAGCTGTGAGATCTTGTGAAGTGTGTATGTGTATCCACCATGATCACGTGTTCGCTGTGTGACGGTTGGTCTGTGTCATATTCATGTCATCTTCACTGTGTGCTGTATGTAAAATGAGTGTTTCCCTTGCTTTACTTGAAAAATATGATTCCCAATGCACAAAAACTTCCCAGAATACTGAGTGCCCTAATGGTTACAGTGTTTACTTCCTTAATTATATTTTTATTAAATATTTATTAGTGCATTTTATTTTTATTTTACACAGTTATTTTTTAATCCATTGTCAAATTATTTCAAATTTCTTAAATATTAATAATAATAAAAAAAGATATACAAACGGAGTTTTCTAAACTCTTAGCCAAGCAACACATCTATACACACAATTAGCCAAATAGTACATTTTCTGGCCAAAACGACATTTTGTTAAATAACTACAAGCTCTACATTTCATAATGCTGAATACATATTTCTGCATATACTAACTGTTTCACAGCAAACTCAATTCAAAATCATGTAATTCTGTCAAAAAATTAGCACTAGTTTCTATCCAACAGGAACATAGTGCACAGACTGACGAAAGTGACTGATCTTTTTATGTGTTAATGTATTTTTAGTTGATTTAAAAGTTAGGGAAACTCTTATTATTCACGTTCTAGAGGTCAAATACAGCTCGACTTTCAATATTAGAATATTTTATTTTATATATATATATATATATATATATATAACTTTGAAAAAGGTGAGTAGGATTAAATGTGCATGCCTTGAACATATCTTTCTTTAGGTTTAACAGAAAAAAAATCCAGTGCAACATGCCATTGCTTAAGTTTGCCAATAGAGGACAGGCTTCGACTTGTAGAAATGAGACTCCAGGCATCACTAATGCTCTCTGTAGGAGGAAGGAAGTGTTTCCACTCTATTAAACTCTTCTGTAGGCTCCACACAGCACATCAGATTTACTGGACTAGACTACATGGAGTCACCAGCATATAAGATGCCAAATTTAGCTTTGGATCAGAGTTTGAGATGAATTATGTGTTTACACTAGTTTGAAATTCAAGTTTAAAATTCATAAGGCAATATAGTGCAGAAAAATGGGGAATAAATGAACAAAACGTTTAAAATTTGCTATAGGGGTTTTGGTCACGGAGGTACAAAGGAGGAGAAGTTGCCAAGAGCTTTTATAAATCTTAGGATTTAAAGCGGACGATGTTCTCGGTGTGAGCAGTGAATAGTCCTCTCAAAGTCAGTTGTACTGAAAAAATGCTGATGTTTCTAAAAATAATAATAAAATATTCTTTGCAAGATTGGTGTCATGTTTTTCCCGAAACCCTGATGGAAGTTTCATTTCAGTTTCAATTTGTTTCGCATCAACCTATATGAGAAATCAGGGACTAATTTGGTTCACCAACTGCCCTTTGACCTCTTTCGCTCAGTTGCACATTTTAAGAGAAACGCTATAGATCACACGAGCATGCAGGCCTCTCGAGACTGCAGGAAATTACACTCGAATCCTTGTATTTGTGCAGAAGCTAAAAAAAATGTGTCAGTGCTCCAATGCATACTATCTATTGTATCGAGAAAAAAAAGCGTATAAATAACTGCAGTCGTATTAAAATGCGAAATGTGGAAAGTTCCTGAAGATACCGTGTTCTCAGCTTGGTTTCGCATCTGAACTTTCAAAAGGTGGAGTTATCTTTTCATGTTTTCATACCACATCGCATCTCTTGCCCCTTATGGTGAAACTAGCATGAGATCTCGCTCAGTTGTCAGTAAACACCTGCCTTCTCAGTGGGTCTGTCTCAAAACCAGACATCCAGCTGCATGTGGCAAACTCTGCTGATCAGGGAACAGCTGTCTCGTATTAACCTCAACTAATCGCCGTTATAAGTCAAAGTGATGAATTGCTAAACTTCCTAATTGTGGCTTCTTTTTTTTTTTTAACATGGTGGCTATTTTGCTTTAAACACAGTAGGTCTGAGGCAAATCATTTTCAAATGAAAACAGATGGCATGTGTCCTCCAGATGTAGCAACACACACTCTGCACCTCTTGTGTAAGAACAGCCTGCTGTGTTGAGGATCGACGGTGACATTGAATCACTGGTCACCCTGCTGCGTGTGTGTGTGTGTGGAGGCGGCTCGTTTCTAGAGAGAACTTTTAAAACAGAGCTCAACTGAGTGTTGCTAACTCTTTTGTGTGCACGTCAGACGATATAATGAGCTTATGAGAGGTAATAACACGTTGATTGTTTTTTATGACCCTTTTTGCGGGTGGGGAGCCCCGGCATACAGACAGCGTTAATACCTTTCAGAAAGCTCATAAGTTCACACAAAAGATTCAGCTTAAGTGGAAGTGCCGTTAAATCACTTCTCTGCTGCGGTGCGTTGATTTAGTGCAGGTGGTACATGTTTCACAAATTAAAACAAAGACACCTGTACATTTCTGTCATATTGCACTATAGTTCTGGATGGACTTGTGAATTCAGTCATATGTGACCCTGGAGCACAAAACCAGTCCTAAGTAGAAGGGGTATATTTTTAGCAATACCCAGCAATACATTGTATGGGTCAAAATCATTAGGATATTAAGTAAATATCATGTTCACTTAAGATATTTTGTAAATTTCTTACCGTAAATATGTCAAAACATATGTCAAATCACTTCATTTGGACAACCTTAAAGGAGATTTTCCTCAATATTTAGATTTTTTTTTCACCCTCAGCTTCCAGATTTTCAAATAGGTTTATCACGGCCAAACATTGTCCTGTCATAACAAACCATACATCAATGTAAAGCTTATTTATTCAGATGTTACATAAATCTCAATTTAAAAAAAAAAAAAAAAAAATTACCCTTATGACTGCTTTTGAGGTCCATTGTCATATAAAAGATGGATTTGATTCAGTTCTTTGCATGTAAATTCACAAGCTTTCTCAGAAATGTCTATAAAAGATGGTTTGGAAGCCACATGTTATTTATATAATTAGTGATTTCGTTATTGTTTTTGTTTCATTGAAATGATTTCAGTTAGAGCTCATTTTTTATAATTTCTTTAGAGAGTTGTAACTCTTATTTAATCTGCTCTTAATGACACTGAGAGACTAAGAACACTGTAAGAGAGTTTCATATGCAGTCTGGTGTTTATTGCTGACAGCACTGGTTGTATGTTTGAACCACGTGACCTCTACTCTGTACCCACACAGCTGGAGGTAACGTTCCCATGTCTGCTGAAGTCAGATGGGACACAGACTAACTTTTGGGTGAATATGTTCCTGGCAGCAGTGTGTTTATTGGTATTATAAGACTGGACTTGTAAAAAAACATTTAAACAATGTGGCAGTCAAATATTATGTTTGTTCAAATTATAATATAGTTACATTACCATTAAGTGCATATTAGGGGTCAGTAAGACTTTTAAATAAAAAAAGAAAAGAAAATACTTTTATTTATAGCAAGGCTGTAATTCAAACAAATGCTGTTCTTTTGAACTGTATTAAAGTTTCCAATTCTTTTCAACATTTTATTATTCTTCAGTGCCAAAAATGATGGGAAATATAGTTTGGTTAAGTACAAAGAAAGAAAACAGATAAGTAACACTGAATGAAATGTTACATTTTAAAGTACAAAGACTGAAGTAGTATTTTCTGGTATATAATCTTTTATTTACAACACTGAAAATATTTTATATTATATATTATAAATATTTTAAGTAAGTAAGTAGTATATGTTTTCGTATCTGGCATTTTTTATCGATATTATTATTTAACCATACATTAAATATCATACAAAATAAATTTACTGTGAAAAGTGTTATTTAAGTTACTTAAAGTTACTTAAAGTAATTAATTACTAGCTGCCTATTACTTCAATGGTGTAATTTAACTGCTATACTAATTACTCTCTCCAAAAATTACTGCATTACTAAATTATTACCAATCACTTTCTAAATCCTGTATCAGACCAGTTGAACAATACTGCTCTTTTAATTAATAATTAATTATTTTAACATTAGATTTCGAAGTTAAATCCACTTCTGTTTTATATAGAACTGTTCTATACAGTACATCAGAAGTAACTGTAATTAAATTACAGAAAAATGAAAAGTAATCCCTTTACCTTTAAATTAAAAAGTAACGGATTACATTCAACACTGACTGTAACCAGTTCTAACTAGTTAGTTTTTTAACTCAGCATTCAGCTCAGACTGTCTGATTTTAATGTCGTAATTGCAACTTTAGAGCTCATTCAAGTGTACTCAATTTGTACCTCATTTTGATATGAACATTCAAAGTGGCGGACGTGGCAACATTTAACTCGACATGTTAATCTCTGCATACTGCTAGTGCTTCACTTGCTCCTTCATCAGGAACTGAGTAGCCAGTTTTCAGTGTACACTGCGCAGTGTGCACTATGCAGTAGACACCAGCTGTCCAGTCCAAACATAGCCGACGACTTATAGTTCGGTTGTGAAACGTTAAAAGGTGCTCTAGTGCGTCACGCAGGTGCCTCTCTGCGCCTTAAATGTCAAAGTCGTTCGAAAAGTTAGTGTACCCATCACCGCGCGACACTGCATTAGCAAAAACAGTAGTTAGCCTTTGTTTACAAGTGTAGGAAATGTTTAGTGATAGGGTTGAACACGCAACCTCTAATCCCCCGGCGCTGATGACCGTCGCGCGCGCATCGACCTCTCCTCCACTCCACAAACCTCTTGAGCGGAGCACACGTCCTCCTCTTCAGCCGGGGTTCCCGCTTACTTGTGCCCTGTTTCACGCACAGGGAAGTGACTGCGTAGGTTTTTGACCCCTGGGACGTTTTCTTCCTCGAACGGACATTTTTTTTCGCGTGGATATGTGGTGGATGCTGTTTCCCAGATGGATCTGGTTTTTGTGTGGACAGTTCTGCGTCTTGCGTTTGGACTTGCGCGCCAGAGCGATGCCAATGACCCTGTCCAAAGTGGTTTATTCTCACGCGGGAATGTGTCCCAACGAGATGAACCCCAACCTGTGGGTGGATGCCATGAGCACCTGCACCCGAGAGTGCGAGTCCGACCAGGTGAAGCTAACTAAGCTGCTCCATTACAACATCTCTCTGTTTCTGTCATGTGACTTTAAATGAAAAAGCACCTTGGTAACTATATATTTTAAATATTAGTACTAAAATATAGCCTAGTACTGCAGTTTCTATTTTTCGTACTACTGTGAGATACGGTCTCGTGGCATTTGCCACCGTCTAAAACATTTGTCATTTTAATATATTCATTTGTAAACTAGATTTGTAACGATACGATTTGTAACGACAATATTTTGGAAGAAACTATGGCTAGCATTGTGTATTTGAACAAATTTACAACGGTAACCATAGTTTTACGCCGAAGTATCATATTTCTTTTCAGCCTATGGTAAAACTGTTGTGAAAAATAACACAGAGGGAGAACAATTATGAAAATAAAAAAATAATAGTTTTTATGATTAATAATAATCATTATAAAAGCTTTTTTTTAACTATGGTTAGCATTGTTAATTTAATAAGATGAATATATATATATATATATATATATATATATATATATATATATATATATATATATATATATATATACACCATATAGAGAGAGCGAGAGAGATAAAACGTTATTTGATATTGTCCATCATCAAACAAAAGAAAATTACATAAATATAACAACAACAACAAAAAAACTATATGGAGGTATTAATTTTAAATTAATTTGTGATTTTACTGTAATGAAACATGTATGTTTGGCTGTAATTTCGTAAGGGTTTATTTGCAGCATTTCCTTATAAATAATACATAATTAATATAATGTTGATATTATAAAATAGCATGTATAAAATATAGAATTAATCCAGATGTCATTAAATGTAGCAAATTGATTTTGATTTGTTATAAGACCAGAAAATGTAAAAAAAAAAAAAAAAAAATGTCTGCATATCTTTTATGAATGTATTTGGTTCTCATTGTTTGAATTGAGTTAAAAACTTTGTAAAAGCCTTTACCCTATGGTAACCCTGAAAAAATATTGACATTTTCCAGACATGCTTATAACTTCCACAAACTTTGGGTGCACTCCTAATGAGCCTTATTTCGTTCCTTCAGGACTGTGAGCCGTTCGAGAAATGCTGTCCAAATGTTTGCGGACACAAGAGCTGTGTGGCGGCCCGCTACATGGACATTAAGGGCAGGAAAGGTCCAGTGGGGATGCCCAAAGGGGTCACCTGTGACAAATTCATGTGCACCCAGCAGGGTTCAGAGTGTGAAATCTGGGATGGACAGCCGGTATGCAAGTGCCGGGACCGTTGCGGACGGGAGCCCTATTTCACATGCGCCTCGGATGGCATGACCTACTACAACAAGTGCTACATGGACGCCGAGGCCTGTAACAGGGGCGTGACCCTCACCGAAGTCACCTGCAGGTACCACTTTAGCTTGTCCAACACCAGTCCTCTTCCAGTGGTGACCACCGCCCGGCCCACCACCGCCCATATTGAGACCACACCTATGGACGTTCAACGTCCCATCATGGTCAGCAACCCTGCGCACCACTTTGTGTTCGTGGGCGAAACGGCCAGCTTCCTCTGCGAGGTCACAGGAAAACCCAAGCCAGCGATGACATGGGAAAAGCAGATCGAAGGTAAAGAGAACACTGTGATGCAACCCAACCATGTGCAAGGAAACATAGTAGTTACTAACATCGCCCAGTTGGTCATATACAACGCCCAGCTCCAGGATGCCGGCATCTACACCTGCACTGCCACAAACCAGGGTGGATCTGTGCAAGCCCATTTCCCGCTCTCTGTTGTCCCCAGGGAGCAGAGCAAACCGGAGCCGCTCATGAATTCAACGCGCTTACCTGCCGAGGAGTGTCTAAAACCACCCGATATGGGCGACTGTGGAGAGGAGAGCATGAAATGGTACTACGAAGCCAAGCGCAACAATTGCTTTACCTTCACCTACAGCCAGTGCAATAAAAACCGAAACCATTTCGATGCCTACGAGCTGTGCATGCTCTCCTGTGGAGCGGAGCTTCCTGCTCCTTGCACCCTGCCTAGCATACAAGGTCCCTGCAAGGCTTACAAGCCACGCTGGGCTTACAGCCATGTGCTCAAGAAATGCCAGTCGTTTGTTTATGGGGGCTGCGGAGGTAACGAGAACAACTTTGAGAGCAAGGAAACCTGTGAGGAGATGTGCCCCTTCCCCAAGACTAACAATTGTAAGCCGTGCAAACCACGGCAGAAGATGGTCCCGAGCTTCTGCAAGAGCGACTTTGTGGTTTTGGGACGCATTTCAGAGTTGACCGAGGACCACGACTCCGGCCACGCACTCATCACTGTGGAGGAGATCTTGAAGGACGAGAAGATGGGGCTGCGGTTCTTCGGACAAGAACCTCTGGAGGTGACGCTGCTCAACATGGACTGGAACTGTCCCTGTCCGAACATAACGAGAGCCGAGGGACAGATGATCATCATGGGGGACGTTCACAACGGCATGGCCGTGCTCCAGCCTGACAGCTACGTGACCGCTTCCAGCGTCCGGCGTGCTCGCAAACTCCGTGAGGTTATCACCAAAAAGACTTGTGATGTTTTGAAGGAGTTCAGCAGCACAAAGTCCTAAGGCGCTTATGTTATCTGAATCTCTGGACATCCTAAACTGGGGGGCATCAAATCCTGTTCCTGAAGTGCCACTTTCCTGCAAAGTTAGTGAAACTCTGCTGGAAGGTGGACCTCCAAGAGCAGGATTGGACACCCCTGTCCTAAACCAACGTGCCTGCCTCTCACCTGCTTTGCTTCAGGAAGCAGACTCACAAACTTGACTTGTAGAATCTACAATTATATGTCATGCTTCCACCGCAGCATGGAGTTGCTTATCCATGGAGAGATAAAAATATGTGGATTACACTGTGAGATTGACACATAGACGTACATATATACTAGATGATTTCATGTGAAAGTGTTACCTTATTTACATCTACCTGTTGTAGTGTGAGTCCAGTTAATTTAGTCTGACTAAAAAGCCACAGATGTTATATTAAACCAGACTCTTTCTACCTGTCTCAGAACAAATGTCTCAGTGGACCTTCAGTGGAAACAGGTGGTTAAATGTTACTAACCTAAAACTTTATTTATCCTTCATGAAGAATTGATTAAAGCTGAAGTGTGTCAAGTCAGAATAAGTCTAATAAGGAATCTTAGCATGAAGAGGCAGTTCTCTAAATTCTAAGTTCAAACCTGTTTTTATATTGATTCCCTGGAAAAGTTTAAACAGAAGTGCACATTGCTAGCTAGCCTGAGCAGCCCGGCACATTAAAGGGTTAGTTCACCCAAAATTGAAAATTTGATCATTAATTACTCACCCTCATGTAATTCCAAACCCGTAAGGTTCAGTCATTCAGATATTTTTAATGAAATCCGGGAGCTTTCTGACCCTGTATAGGCACGTTCAATACCCAGAAAGGTAGTGAGGACATCGTTAAAATACTCCATGTGACATCAGTGGCTCAACCTTAATTTTATGAAGCTACAACAATACTTTTTGTGCACAAAGAAAACTAAATTAACAACTTTATTTAACAATTATTTCTTTTTCTTTGCACACCAAAAGTATTCTAGTAGCTTCATAACAATGGAATAGTTTACAGATGTCCTTACTACATTTCTTGGTCTTGAATGTGCCTATGTAGGGTCACAAAGCTCTCAGATTTCATCTTAATTTGCGTTCTGAAGATGACTGAAGGTCTTACAGGTTTGGAATGACATGAGGATAAGTAATTAATGACAGAATTGTCTTTTTTGGGTGAACTATCCCTTTAACAATGGTTTCACAAATAACTCTTTGTCCAACCAGTGGGGGAGCATTCTGTCAATTTCGCTTTTTCATTTGGTGACGCGCGAATTACACACTTCATCTTTAATTATGAAGCTATGTCATTCTTAAACATAAAAAAATGACATGTTAAATACTCTTGCACCTTATTTTAATTCATAGTTGTTGTTTTGTGTGCTGTAATCGTTGTGCTTTGTTTCCGTCTATTTATGCTTTTACATTACTACCATAAATTGAAACGAAGGTAGTCCTCTGTGCGTGCTTTACAAAGTTATGTTTTGTGTTTTCTGTCAAACCATACAATGGCAAATGTATAATCAGTTTATAACTACTATTTTATGAGCAGTTGATAATGTATTAAAAGTTTATGGAGCTACACCCGAGAGGCGATTAAAGACATTTCCAATCAAATCCTGGGCTGTTCTTGCAAGTTGCGAGCTTAGCTGTGGTTGCTTCATGAGGCGTTTTTGAATGAGCTTTGATAAGGGGGGTGCATACTTTATGATAGAGCAGCGATCCCACTCCTCTGTCCCGATGGATTCTATTGTCAGTCAGTCCTGGCCTCGGTTCTGGAACAGGTCACATTCCAGCTGTTCTTTGGTGGGAAGTGTTGCGGCTAAGGGGGATGGGGGGCCAGTCTGATCCCTTGTGTTGTGTCTGGGTCTGGGACTCTCTCCTCGGCTGCAGACCTTTCATGTGAGAACCTCCACCTCCCCCCAGCCGCCAGGCCCTCTCATCTCCCCAGCTCCAACTCCAGCCAAGCTGTGACCCTGCATGGGAGGGGAGCCAGCACACACACCACTCTCTGTTTTAAAGGCACGGCTTTGAACTTTTGACTGGAGCTGGATGGGAGGGAGAGGGATAACACATGCTTTTTCCCTAGGGTGGGCCTCCGATGGCTGCTACCTCAGGCTGGCTGACAGGGCCTCATCCATGACCCCGTAAGAGGCTAATGAAAGGAATGAAAAGAGCGAGGGAGAGAATCAGAGATGGGATTGGCTGGGGGGTGGATGCTGGGAATGCAGAGTGGGGAAGTTTCATTAAAACTGTTGACAAGTGTCAAGTGAAGCACTCGGGCTCAAGTTCAGCGGGCAAAAAAGAGCTCGTTGTTTTCGAGTTTGCTGACCGCTAGTGAGACTGGATGCTCATCGAGCGGCACTGTAAGTGCTTGTTCAGGATTTGGGGGAACAAAATGTACGTTTATGAACTGGCCATATCGGTCACCTGCTAAACTGAACACCTGGGGGGAGGACATGTTCCCCTAAAGTCTTCTGTTGTAGTTTAAACAATCTCAGTCAAAATTAGAATCACTTTCACATCACAAAACCAAACTAAGGCCAACAGCAGTACAAGAGATGGTGAAATACATGCTCTCTTGTTGTTTTATAGATAACTTCTGCAATGCTAATCAACCCAAAATGTGTTTCTCTAGCTAAACAGGAAGAGCAAAGTGCACACAAGATAAATGATTCAATTCCCTTAGAACATGTGTTTATTCTGAATGATCTGTTAGTTGCTTTGGCTAAAAGTCACATGTTATGTCAGCATTAAAAGTCTCATAACAACTTATTGATGAAATCAGTTACTAAAATCCAACACAGCAACCAGTTTCAGACAAAATCCCTTGGGTATAACTACAGGTATTGTTGCTATTATACAACCATAGGCTAAATGCTAATATGAATATACCTTTAAATGGGTAAAAATAATGGCAAATCTTTATTTAATTTTTGCTATCTTGTAATCTAATAGTTCTTAATATTAAGTGTTATTGTACTGAAAGTAATAACTATGGTACTTTGGTGGAAAATATAGTTGGGAAGTTTAGATTGTTTGGCAGAGACACTGACATCTACTGGTCAGCATTGGTAATGTTTACATTTTTAGAAAATACACTATAGTTCACAGGTTTGGAGTCAGGGAGACCTTTTGTAAGGAATAGTTTTATTCAGCAAGAATGCATTAAACTGATCAGTTTAAAGGGAACGTTTAGAAATTTATAATGTTACAGAAGTTGTCGGTTTCAAATAAATGCTTTTCTTTTGAACTTTTGCATTTATCCCAAAATCCCCCAAATATTTCCACAAAAAATAACACTTTTTTAATTATTGATAATAATAAGAAATTTTTCTTAAGCAGCAAATCAGCATATCAGAATGATTTCTGAAGGATCACGTGACACTGAAGACTGGAGTAATTCAGAATTACAGGAATAAATTACTAAATTACAATAGAAGATAATTATTTTAAATTGCAATAATATTTCACAACATTATTGTTTTTACTCTAATGTAATCAAATATAGTCTCCATGAATATAAGAGATAAAAAATAATCTAGATTTTCAATGGTGTGCTGTATATTTCCAAATTAAAAACAGTAACTGTCCCCATTAGGCAGGTTATAGTCTTCATAATAGTGGACTTTTACAATTTCAATCGAATACTTTTCTGGCATTAGGACGAGGTTTGCAACGGCGCCTAGATGAAACAACTTGACCCCTGCAGTCTTGCTTCGGAGGGCCTCACGCACTTGACTATGTTCAAGTACTTGTGCTTTTAGATTTATCCTGTCTTCTTATTCCTCTGGCCTCAGAAGTCACTCTCAGGCACATTTCTTTGGTGTCCATTGATTTGCGTGCTCTGACAGGGGCATTCGTTGCTTCTCAAAGTAAATTATGCAAATGAAATGTCTCATTCTGAAAGCAGAAGTGGGCGTGCATATGGTCCATTGATGGGGGATGAGATTCCCACAGTTATCAGGAGTCTAGTGACGTCCCATATGGGTGGGAGCCCCCACAAATAGACAACTGATGTACAGCATCAGAAATCAAGACCAGCTGCTTTCAGCTGAATTTATCTGACACTTACTGTCTACCATCTGAAAGGCTTTATTCATTTACGACTGGTATTTATTTATTCATTCATTCATTCATTTATAACTCAAATTTAAACGCTAATTTAGTTCTGCTGACTGGTCAGTATATACTTTATACTATCTAGTATTTTTTAAGAAAATAGTATGTGAAACAGTATGAATGATGTAAACATTTAAAGGAATAGTTCACCCAAAAATAAATATTTGGTGAAAATGTACTCCATCCAAGATGTAGAAAAGTATGTTTTCCTCGGCAGTGAATGGGTAGTCCAAAATACAGCGGCTAGAGTCCTTACCAGGTCAAGAAAATATGATCATATTACCCCAATTTTACAATCTCTGCACTGGTCACCTATTCAGTTCTGTATCAGTTACAAAATATCATTACTTGCCTATAAGGCCCTAAATGGTTTAGCTCTTGCGTACCTAACAGGTAGTTCCTATAGCAAAATCCACTAAAGGAGGTAGAGCTTTCTCACATTTGGCTCCCAAACTCTGGAATAACCTTCCTGATAATGTTCGGGGTTCAGACACACTCTCTCTGTTTAAATCTAGATTAAAAATACATCTCTTTCACCAAGCATTTGAATAATGCATCTGTTAAATTGTTAAATTATTATTCTTTAGCTTGGATTAAACAAATTAATTTTACTTTGGAACAGCAGCTATGATAATGATGTCTCTGTTTGAGTCATGTGGATTACTTGTGGATTCTTGTGGTTTTTATCAGCTGTTTGGACTCTTACGGCACCCATTCACTGCAGAGGATCCAGTGGTTAGCAAGTAATGCTAAATTTCTCCAAATCTGTTCAGATGGAGAAACAAACTCATCTACATCTTAAGGAAGAATATATAAATAATAAACCATTCTTTCAGTAGCCGATAGATTAGATCAGGCTTTCAGGGTCATTAACCCTCACTAGGTGGCGCAATTGCACCAGTGCTAGTGTCATTTATATAAATGGCCGTGAGTCTGTAGCTTTATATCCAGTGGGATATTCTCATTAACTGTCTTTGAGATTATGATTATATGTTACGCTGTCATAGGCTTTCACATAAATTATGCAATGCATATTATCATACTGAGCTGACACTACATGTAGTCTTAAAAATGAATTATTAAGTTGATGAATGAACAAATTAAGGTAAGAATGAATGATTCCCACTTCCATTATCAATGTCTTACGAGTTTTCAAACCAATCCTGTGGGTGAGTGAGCAGAATAATGGAAAAATTACCATGCAGCAGTCTTTTTTTTCCAGAAGAATCCTCCGCTTCAGTGCTTAATTCATCAATAAGGAATAATTTATGTGCAAGCTTAATGGGTCAGCAGCTTCTTTTAGAAAGCTGGCTGAAGTGGATAGTGGGGAATCTAGAACATGATACACCTAATCTGATTCCTGAAATTATATCAAACCTCTTGCAGAGTCATCTACATGCCTTAAACATTTCTAATGTAGCATCGATTTCAAACACGACTGTCATATGACTGTGAATATCAGCCTACACAAGAACATTTCAAGATCATATTTCACATTCAAAAGTAGGACAATATGTTGGCCTTAAGAGAAAATTCAACTGTTTTTAGGACCATTAATATTATTCTCATCATGACTTTTGACTTTTCATGACAATAAAGCATGTTTCCCCACAGTTCCCAGGGTTTTAATGCACATACATTTTTTTTAGATGTTTACTATGGAATCTGCATCTAATTGATGATGATTTCAATAAATAAAAAAACACTGTATTATGAAACATTATTTAATGCATAATAAAGTATACAGGGTATTCCCTCTACTGCATTTTATATAAAAATAAAATTAACAAAAAATTAATTGTAATATGTGTAAACCAGGCACATTTTTCATTTCTTTTTAAAATAATGTCTTTTTCATTTTATTTAGCTAATTCATGGTGTTTGTTTTGGATGTTGTAAGCCAATATTCTCTGACCCAGCTTGTTTTCCAGAAGATACTGATATCTCCCTTCCTCTTGTTGTAATGCTAAACAAATAGCACAGATGGCCAGCAAACTCCCCTTTTTAAATGGATGATCTTCTCAGGCCATCATCGCATCCCTGCTCTATAATTACTTTTAGCCAGTAGCAAGTGGGAAGAGATAGACGAGTACACTGTAATAACCAATGTGAGGGAGTAATCTAGTGCATAATCAACTGCAGAAATAAGCTGCCTCATTGATTCGAATGGCAGAATGTGTGTCCGCCGCTCAGCCTGGCATTGTTGGGCCAAAGTGAAGCCCACCTTTACCGTTTAACACATAACTCTGACTTTCCACCGACCCCAGCAGCCACCGCTATCATAAATAATGCGCCTCTCCACACACACGTGCAATATTATTTGCATTTGTCACAGCATGACACAGAGTCCATTCCATTAAAAGACATGGTTGGCTTCGCAAAATGAACTGACTGTCAGGCCTCACGGAGAGACGTTATTTATTGCGCTCCTATAGGTGTGTTTTCCTTCCAAGGTAAATCTCCAGGGAACAAAAGCAAGGTCTGCCTTTGAGTATGGAGCCGAAAAAGCTGTGAGAACGTTCTCTGAAGGCAATGACATCACAATGGCTATTTTCAGGTGTCTCTCCGGGTGTTTAGGTGCCATGTACTTTACTGTAAGAGAGACCTTCACACCACAGTCACTCACACGAGCGTATTTATGATTAATATTGCTAGTAGCGGGTGACTAACAGGCCTTTTGCATGCAAATTTATTGCAGTGGAGAAATTTGGGGTTGGCGTGGAATCGTTACACGACTCGTGGGGATTTTATCTTCATTTTAAGGGCTGTTGATTCCAAAAGGACGATCACTATAACTATAAAGCTCCCAGTTAAAATTCTGTGAGAATGGTTAAGTCCACACCACCAGTGACACAGAGGAACGATATTGTTGGAATCACTTTTTTCGATGACGATAAAACACTGACAGAATCCACCTGAGCCCGAGCATGTAAACCACCATATGATATAACTGCAATGTGTGCTAATAATAAACATAATGTTGTAGTCCGCTGTTGTGGATAGGCTACTAATGTAATTATCTCTGTAGTGATGTTTACTGGCTATCGGTCTTAAGACTTGTTCACACTAATAAAGATATTAGCATCTGCACTAAAGACCTGTTTACACCAAAGACTACAGAAAACGATAAAGATATGGTTCTAAAAATCGGTCTCGATACTAAAGAGCAGCAGAGTACTCACCACAACTATAACAATAAAGGCACAGAGAAACGATATCTTTAGAATCACTTTCAGAATGATTTTTTTTTCAACTGATGAACAACAAAAACTTTGCCAGCCAATCAGAATCCATCCTGTTATAATGAGCTCGAGAATTTAAAGCTGCAGACGAGCGTGCGCTGAGAATAAACATACAATATTGTCCGCCGGTGTGGACGCTAATATAGTTATCTTTATAGTTAATGTTCTTGGTGCGAACTGGTCTTAACACACGACAACATTCTGAAATGGTAAGAGCGAAATGCAGTTGCACGCCATCTGCCGCTTTCAATGCTTGGCTGTCAGTGTTTTTATCGTTCATCATCTGAGAAATAATGTTGTCTAAAGTGATTCCATCTGTCGTTCTTCTGCCTCACAGAAAAAGAGTGATCAAACTATAAAGTTATTGTAATGATGTAAACATTAACTGGACTGGCTCGTGCTCTTTTATCTTTGAGCCCATGACCCTAACCTGTTCCCACAAAACATTAAGAAATCCTGCTATTTCTTAAAAAAAATAAAAATAAATGTATATATCAAAAGTGACCTCACTTTTGTGAAGCACTGCATAGTTTAATTTCATAAATAAATGTTTCCCACTTTATAGCACACGCAGTTCAGTTAGCTAAGCTTTTCTTCTTCTTCTTCTTCTTCTTCTTCTTCTTTTTTAATTTCACATTTGAGGTGGTTTGGTCTTAATGAAGATGGCCAGGTTGTTTACAGACTGGGAACTGATGGGATTATTTGAAAAGTGCTTCTTCGGAATTTTCATTAGGAACTCGATTTATAAAAGAATTCTATAGCCTTTCTATATAATTCTATATCATTTTGCACCAAAAACCTTATTAATGGTCTTTTCTCATGGGTAGCTACAGCAAAGCAAGATTTCTTCGTGGAGTTTGAGGAAGGATCATTCTGAGGGGGTTCTGATCCACCAGACGCTGAACAAAAGGCAATTCTGTGGAGTGGTGTTAGCTCTACACCCCCATGTGAATTACTGCGCCTGTCCTCTGTCCTTTTGTATTCGAGCTGAGAACAGAAAGCCATAAATTTGGTGAATTTATAGCATCCAATTAAACAAGGAAAGGTGGGAAAAGCTTTATAGACTGCCAAAAATGAAAAAGACTGACTGGAACAGAATTTAAATGTTGATGAGAACGTTTGACAATAAGATGAGACTGGGGGGGAAATCCGTATTGGTGTCAAAACTGCATCCTTAAAACAAGATTAATTTACTTGAAGTACTTTTGTATAACCTTATTAAAGCAAACCTCTTAAAATTCTGTTTGATTCTATGCTTGAAACAGGAAAAAAAGAAATATAATATCTTATGCAGTTTGCTTCTCAAGTAGCTCTATGTTGTTTTAAGCATATTCAGATAGCTCTACTAAAGAAATAAGACAGAAATACTTTAAGGAAATAATATTTTACAGTGCATTGCATGTATGAAATGTTTTCTTCAAGCCTGAGCACTACACTACATAGAAAACCCCAGCAAAAGACGAGAGATGAAGGGAATGTCACATCAATATATCTTTACAGAGATTTTGCATCCTCCATATTTTGTTCAGGAAACAAACAGAGGTCCTTATCCAGCACAGACTGAATAAATCAGTTCAGTTATATAATATGAAGATGAATTGAAACATAGATGTTTGCAGTTAAATTCATCAAATGCTGAATTAATCGGTTTCTCTGGATGCATTCTGTCAACAAATCCATAGTTAGAAAAATAAGGAGCAACTTGTTTTAAAGACAAACTATAGTGCTGTGACATGCAGCTGGTTTTTATTTTTACCCTGTTCAGGAAGCTAAGGCATGTATTTACCACGGCACACTCAGACATCTACAGAAAATACAGTTATCTCATTCAAACCATGTCTGCCCACTGGGGGAAGGAAGCAATAGCTAAATATTCATGCCGTTTCATTGTTTATATGTGGCAGCAGTGAGCATTAGATAAGATAAGAGAGTGTGTGTGTGTGTGTGTGTGTAAGAGAGAGAGCAAGAAAAGCAGAATGATTACATTGCCATGGATTTTTTCAGTTATTTAAAAAATAACAATTATTTACTTGTTCTTATTATTACAAAAATAAAAAAAATATATAAAAATATAAATAATATTTTATTTTATTTTATGCAGGGAAAACAGCCACAAAAAAATGGGAACTTCAGGCCTACTGTTTTTAATTAACTGCTAGCTGTAATAATAATTACATTCATAATAATTTAATACACAGGCTCCACCATCCTATACAAAGGATAATCAGTTTGGACGATGGATGGATGGATGATATAATACATTTAATAATACATTTAAATTGTGTGCACAATTGTTTATTGTTTTAGTTATATATAAAAAAAAATGTCATCACTATTAATGCAAAATAAATCAACTGAAACATTTTGCACCACTATTTATTGTATTATTTATAGCTTTAAAGGAGTTACTTTAAAGTCAGCAGGAAGTGGAAGCTGTGATCATCTATTCAGTCACACTTTATTTAAAAGTCCAGTTCTCGCTATTAACAAGCCACTGACTATGACTTTTGCGTCTAATTTGTGACTTTCTAATACTTAATAAGGTAGTTGTTAATTTTAGGTATTGGGCATGACAAGGAATATGGTCATTATTTCTGAGAATCGTGAGTCCCTATACTAAAGTATTACCATATTCCATATTTTGACATGTACAGTATCCGAGTGAAACAGTTTCTTTAATGATAAAATGAATGTAGGGCGGGACTTCATTTGGTCCACTGGGATCTGATTGGATCATTGCTGGAGGAGAGTATTGCACCAGAGAAGAGATGAGATGTCATTACAAGGGGGAAGGGAAGTCACATTGAAGAAAGATTACAAGGGCACTCGAATTTGATGTGCATGGATAATAAATCATGTATAATAAACATTGCAATATTCCATCAAAAACAAAAAACAAAAATCCATTTTTGATTTCATGGTGACTTGAAGTCCCAGCAAAGTGGCTTACTGGTGTCACATTGTTTTAAATATCCTGAAGTGCTGATGTGTGCAGGGATACTGGCGGTGGCCGGCCGAGCAGGAGTCCTTGCAGTGTTGTCAGCAGAGAAATGTGAGGAACGTGTGTACAGAGTGTTCCCTGGCACCACCCACACATTCTGAGCTGTGCGAGCCGCGGCAGCTGGGACTATTATTAGGCCTTGAGGAAATCTGATGCTGCCCTGGCCATGTTTGGGACCTCAGGACTGACGACGGTAGACAGGGTGCTGGGTTTCTCCTTCCACCACGGAGGTGAGGACACACACGGGGCTGGATATTTATGATATAATATGTAAACTGCCGAACACATATTTGAAATGTTTTGCATTGATTTGTTTGGGTTATTAACTTTGCAAATAGTATAAACCTCACCAAGATTTCTTTACACCACCGGTCTCTTATCACAGACAAAAATGGATGAACTTGTGGGACTCTACAGAGCTGGAGTGATGACACACAGTATTTTTGGAGGCCAACCCAGACGAGTTTTCCACTGGGTTTTTCGATTATTGCAGAAAGTAAGCTCTGTGACCAACAAAAGTTTATGACTCATGTAAGTTTGGTTCTGCAAGATAATCTTAAAGACTTGATGACTTGGATGAATTCTGAAGCCTAAATATACAACCGGCAGAAGTCAAAAGCTGAATGTAGGTTATAAACGAACTACACCACATTCACTCAACCTCACCTTCACTAAGCTTCCAAAAACTCTTTCCGTTTCCATAAAAAAACAAGATGAGGCCGTGAAACCAAACTATTAAGTATGTCCAGTGTGACGATATTTAATGTCCCAACAAAACCTCGGTAGTCCCATTTAGCAACTTGTTAACCTTTTTCAAGCTTTAAAAATCACATCACAACAGGGTATAACTGATGCATTTTATGTTTTAAAATAAAATGACAAACTTTATTTCAGTCATTCAACCAAAATAAATAAATACAGTAAATAAAACTGATTTCAGGACTTGTTTCCAGGTTTTGTTCTGCAAAAATACATCATCCTGCAACACTCTATTGGTTTTTGTTCAAGAAACTATGCCCTGACACCTTCATCTTATTGTTAAGTTTACTGCATTACTCTTGATTTAGCAGATGCATTCTTCATTCTATCTACAGCTATTTATGGTAGCTTTATAACCTGGACATCCCTCTCGAAGCAACCAAAGGAGTTGAAATATCAAAACTGTATGGTTCATCAGTCACCCGTTTTGGGTCACCAGCACCAATTTTTTGAAGGCAAAATGGTTTGCACCTGCAATGTTCAGATTATCAACTCCGATCTTTCATCGTTAAGCCAACATAACCTACTTTTGTGAGTCACTATGGTGGCTCAATGACAAACCGTGAGTGGTTTGACTTCCGCTCAATTCCAACAGAAATTACTTTAGAGGATTCCCGTTTTATTTCATTTTAGCCCAGTACAACGTCTGGGCGAATTATTAAATACAATCATATTTCTCTGCTTCAATACCGGCTCAGAAACACACAAGCCAAACCTCCTTAGTCCTCCAGCACACAGATCTTTCAATATGCATCATATCAAGCAAAGGAAATCAAGCGCAATCCACAGTGAAACAGCAAATTAGTCTTATGAAGCACTTTTTTCATTGAAACATGCAGGAATTATATTTTTCATCCTAAAACGATTTCTCTCCAAATGCAATGAATAGTACTTCTGACAAATGTGCATGACATTTAGTCATATCAGTGGCCTAAAACAAGCCCTTTTATGCTACACAACACACATTTTCATGGTGGCCTCGCATGCTTTCTGAGTAGACGCTTCCTTAGAATAAGTAATTACTTAAAGAGCGTAAAAAAAAAAAGGTGTGTTCTACAGAGGATAACTGTGTGTGGTATGAATGTAGTCCGACTTAGTACATTCATCATGTTGTCATTGTCACATGACCTAAGATTGTCCGTTGCACTGCTTGACTGCCTTTCATAAATCGTCTCCCGTGGCCTCATGGAATAGTAAATCTATGTGCACTTCAGAATCTCACAGGGAATAGTAAAGGTCAGTCAGGCACTTTTCACTTACCGTGTTAAGAAAATCAGACATTCACTGTTCACACGTTTTATATAGTAGGGCAGCATGCAATTTCGGATGAAGCCTATGTTCGAAATTGAATAATGGCTTACGGATAACAATATACTGCACTGTGTACACTTAATAGTATGTAAAACAGTACATATAATTGAAGAGTCAATGTTTCAAAAACATAAGTTTACTTTATTACAATTCAAGTTTATTTGTATAGCACTTTTTACGATACAAATCGTTGCAGAAAATTAAGTTTCTACAATATTTAGTAGTAGCTTATCAGTGGTGACTGTCAGTTTATGTGCATATGAGAGAAATTTTCAGAAAAAAGACGTAATCAACCATACAATATAATAGAGTGTAAATATAGGTGTTTAAAATGCCTACACTTTTCACAAATTACATTTAGAAATTTTTGGAATTAAATTTTAAATTCCTTACTGTTTAATTTCATAGCATTTCAACATTTTACAGTATGTTTTCTAGGCACTCACAATCTGAGTATTATTTCACAAGTGTTTACATTTTCAAAATGTCATTTTTCTAAATGTTTTATAAAATTGCATGTGATTCTACAAGATGCACAGTAAAATGCTCACAAGTGATATTTACCTGGATGTGTCTTATATAACTGAAAGCTATAATCTATTTTTTTTTTAAAGATGCTTTATCATGTTGAGACTAATATTCTGGTAAAAACAATAAAATCTAAGCATAACAGGCGATTTTCATCGTTCATCAAAGTGATTTTGAAGACATTTTAATGTGACGTTCATATAACAAATGTTAGGTTTAATAAAAAGTAAAGCCTTAGGATATAAGGCTTAGATAGCATAGAAACACCACAAAATTGCTACAGATTCCTTGGTTTCTAGAAATACTTCAGTGGATTAGAGGAAAAAACAACCCTGAGGAGAGATGTGCACTTCCTGTTCCACTGCAGTCTGCTTCAGTGTGTGTGTGTGTGTGTGTGTGTTAGCACATGCATGTGCATGTTGACTTCACACCACATCACATGCCACCTTCTCCCAGGCTGATCGCTCCATGCATTAATCTCATAGTTAAAAGACAAACAGATTAAAGTGGAACTGGAGGTTTGAGCTCTTGAGAGGATCCCAGGGCAATATCCTGTTCCGATGAATCTGAAAGTATAAGTATCCCGGAGAATCGCACTACACGTTGGCACGCAACCTACCAGCCATCTGTCATGAAGAGCACCTCAGCAGCCGGCGCATTACCACGTACTTTCTCTCTGTTTTTCATTTCGGAGCCGCCTGAGGGGAAATGAAAGAGGGTCCAAAAAGGACAAGCTGTTCCTGGGACAGGAATTAGAGACGCCACACAGTGAAAAAGTGCCATATGTACAGATTTCAGGCCCCACACATATAAAAAAATAAACAAAATAATAATAAAACAGTCAAATAACAAACATTATAAAAACAGAGACTGTAATTAATAACATTTACTTTTAGTATACACGGAACTAAAATGTTCTGTTTAAAAAACACACAAAATACATTATGATTGGCACATACTTAGGTATATTTGATTTTGATTTTTTATTGTATTCGTTCATGTTTTTTTTTTTTTTTTTTTTGATTTTGATAGATGATTTCGCATTAAAATATCATTCTGTTTGATGGTGTATGACCTTTGACCTCGGCACCAAAATATATGGAAAGTGTTTACTTCTTCCTTTTAAATGTTAATAACCCTGTTTATTTATTATTTTTATTGTTCGTTTTTTTTTTTAATAGCCGTAAACTCCAAATTCTAAATTAAGTTATTATAACTTACTGGTTCCAATTTATAATAAGTTATGTTAGGCCTATTAACTAACATCAACTAAAAATGACCAATATTTGTTACATCAGCATTTATTAATCTTTACTAACATTATTTAATAAAAATGAAAAACTGTTAATTGTCAGTTCATGTTAGCTTCATTGTCACATATACAACTTTTGATTTTAATAAAATTACAATGAAGCAACATTAATTAACATAATAAATGCTTTCAAAGTACTTTTAATCATTGGTTCATCTTTTCGAAGGTTCTTGAGATGTCTTTGTTAGTCAGTCAGCAGCAGGGCTATTATAGTTATCCAAAACTGAAACTAAAACAATAAAAAAAATATTGTTACTTAATATAAAATAAATGTTAGCTTTAACTAAAATGAAAATGGAAAACATTAAAATAAAAACTGAAATTGTTCATAAAAACCGTAATAGCATCTCTGCCGTTATTTCTGAATCCTGTTAAACTACAAACATATTTCTTATCCGTGCGTGAAAGAGTTCTCCTGTTTCCCGCCGTGTCATTGTAATTCACACTGCACATCTTTACGCCATCAGTTCACCAAAGTACGGTACACAGTATTTGAGCAGCACACACACCAGCCCTCAAAACACGGCTCAAAAATAGCCTTGCATTTATTTGCAGTGTTCGTCTTAGACTCCGCCAGAGCCATTAAGACTATCAGACTCCAGTTACAGGGCAAGTTTAACCAGCAGCACACGAGAATACAGGACAAATCCAGCCCAGATGAAGCTGTCCTCCTCCAAGTTGCCTCACCATGACAACCGGCGAGCATTTGGTTTCATTACTTCTGATTTCTCCAGTCAGTGTAAACTCGGCTCGGGTTAGCACTTAGCAAGCGGGATCCTGAGCGAAAGCTCATTAGCGGCGTGTTTTACCACAGCTGAGAGGTATGGCAGAGAGCAGCTGTTAGCTGAACCCTGTTATTAATACCAGGAAACAGTGACATGCACCCACGCAAAACATGGCACATGTCGTTTTTCTTTGCCGTTCATTGCTCCAGAATATTTCACATTTGTTCATTGCTGTAATATGGGAACTGGCAATTGCAAAGCTGCTGGCCTTTAATTGCACCCTTGAGCAAGACATTCGACATCACTTTACTGCAAGGCAGGGTCACTGTCCCTTATTAGGCTGATGATACACGGGGCAAATATTTTTGTGCAATGCTGCTTGGGCACTTTCCCATTGAGAAGGGGCAACATGCCCCGTGTATCATCAGCCTTTCATTAACATAGGCCTACTTAAATGTCTTCTTCTTGTTTTACTTTAATCAAGCAGGCTACTATTGACTACTTATTACACTTTTACTACAGAAAAAGGTTTATGATTTATTCACTCGTCGTTTCAGATTTGCATGAATTTCTTCCTCTGTGGAACATTAAAGAAGATATTTTCAGGTTGCTCTTTTCTCTTTTGTTTCAAAAACTAACGCCAAAGCACTATAAAACTAGTCCGTACAACTTGACCGCTCTATTCTGAAGAAATGACGATAGTTTTGTGTGAGAAATAGACAGACCCATGGTCAAAAGTACCAACTTCGGTACTAGTCATCCATTTCCCGCTAGCATTTGAGCGCTGATTCTTAAACACCGCTGATTATAGCCATTATGTTCTCGGTGAAGGCTGTGGCGTGATGATCATTGTAGCCAATCACAGCCATATCTGTTGAGCGCGTGAACACAATGACCAATCAGCGTTTGAGAGTTTAACAATCTGCTCAACGGCTCTCAAATGTTTGCAGGAAATGGAAAATTATTAAAAATGTCAGTACTGTCTAGTACCAAATGCAGTACTTTTGACAACACTATGACGCTGATGCACTGAATTCACTTTTCTTTAAAGGTCAGGTCATATGCTCTAATATTTTGTTGGAGTCTCCTACAACAGGTTTAAATTCATCTAAAGTCAGTAAACATTGTAATTTTCTCAGAATATACATTTAATATTAGAATAATTTGCCAATGATTTCGGAATGATTTGAGAGGGAGTCCTTGAGCCTCTACCATTGACAAAACACCTACATAAAACAATAATAAAGTGCTCCAAACCGTTCTTATAATAATGACATAAAATAAAAATAAAACTTATGCAAGGGAATCGTCTCCACAGCTAAAGTTTAACTGCCGAACTGTGAACACTTAAAACAATAATGGTGGGTACGTTAGATGAGTGCTAACATGACTAACTGATGAAAAAATTCAGTTTGTAAACCAAAATATGAAGAACAACAGACAGAAGACGCTCTGTCTTAACTTTTAATCAGAACTCAGAACAGCTGTAGGCTATCACATGAGTACCAACTTAACCTAACCACTCCCACATTAACCCTATAACTGCCGGTGCATCAAAATACACAAATAGCAATTTCACTTTAATTATAAAGTCTGTGTGCTACAGTACATTCAGTGTCAGTATACAAACCAGATTCCAAAAAAGTTGGGACACTGTACAAATTGTGAATAAAAACAGAATGTAATGACGTGGAAGTTTCGAATTTCAATATTTTATTCAAAATACAACATAGATGACATCAAATGTTTAAACTGAGAAAAATTTATCATTTTAAGGGAAAAATAAGTTGATTGTAAATTTCATGGCATCAATACATCTCAAAAAAGTTGGGACAAGGCTATGTTTACCAATGTGTGGCATCCCCTCTTCTTTTTCTAACAGTCTGCAAACGTCTGGGGACTGAGGAGACAAGCTGCTCAAGTTTAGGAATAGGAATGTTGTCCCATTCTTGTCTAATACAGGCTTCTAGTTACTCAACTGTCTTAGGTCTTCCTTGTCGCATCTTCCTCTTTTTGATGCTCCAAATGTTTTATATTGGTGAAAGATCTGGACTGCAGGCTGGCCATTTCAGTACCCGGATCCTTCTTATACGCAGCCATGATGTTGTAATAGATGCAGAATGTTGTCTGGCATTGTCTTGTTGGAAGATGCAAGGTCTTCCCTGAAAGAGACGATGTCTGGATGGGAGCAGATGTTGTTCTAGAACTTGGATATACTTTTCAACATTCTTTTCACCTTACAGGTTGTGGTTCGGAGTGACTTGTTAGTCCAAATAAAGCAGATTAGAAGCCAACAAAGATAAAAAGCCAAGATTAGAGAAGAAGTCCTCGGTAAAACGACAAGCAAATGTGATATCCAGTGGCGTATACTGGTAACAGGCAATAGATTAGAAAATACAACGACTCGTTAAGGCAATTCAGAACCGACTATCCTTTTTTGAGAGACAATATCTTTATTTATCTTGCACTTTTTTGATTAACAACTTTGCAGATTGTTTTCATTTAAAGGTAACTACATTATAAACTGCAAAAAAATATATTTTTCAAAAACCCATATATATATATATATATATATATATATACTAGTGCTGTCAAATTATTGTGAATTATATATTTTAATTGTATAGATAATCTTTTTAAAATTACTTTATACTAAATTACATATATATATATATATATATATATATATATATATATATGCACACATTTTAAAATGAGAATTTAAATTTACATTCATATATATTTTTTTATAAAAGTAGATGTCTATCTGTCTATCTCTTTCTCTCTCTCTCTCTCTCTCTCTCTCTGTATGTATGTATGTATGTATATATATATATATATATATATATATATATATATATATATATATATATATATATATATATATATATAATGATAAAAACTTCATAATCATCGGGAAGAAGGAGGCGGGAACCGGCGCACAATCAAGGACATTTTAATATTCAAAATAAACACAAAACAGCGCACCAGCCCCTCGCGGACGACTGGTGTGCGCAAATAAAAACCAAAACATAAAATATGGCCCAGGCCTGGTCCTCTCTCGTCCTACACGGTCGTCGCTCCAGTTTTATATCCTTCCATCTTCTACGTGGGACTCGAGACCGGCGGTGGGGCGCAGGTGCAGCTCATCTCCAATCACCACACCTGGCCTCCCTCCTCGTTCCCACGTCTCTCGGCCCCGCCCCACTCGCCACAATATATATATATATATATATATATATATATATATATATATATATATATATATATATATATATATATATTCTAAGTTTATAAAGAAAAAAGTTTGCATAATCTAAAAAGAAACACAATTTTAAATAACCTCTTTTTGGAGATTTATTAGATCCAAAAATAGGTTATAAGATAAGATAATAAAGATTTTTTTTTTTTGCTCATTTTTAAAACAAGAACGTGTGTTAGGAAACTAAAGCGGGTGAATTCAGATGACCCTACTGATGTTAAATTTTGACTTTGAGCATCACAAGGCCATGATCATGTTGCTTTTGATAATAACACATCAGAGTGATGAATGCTTATCAAAAGGTCTCTCTCTGTCACTGTGCCTTTCAGATCCACAAGTGCGATGCAGAGATAACCACACATTGCCTTGACAATGCCTGCTTGTTTGCTTTGAGTGTTGGGCAGTTTGCCTGCAGGACCTCTGTTTCTGACCTCACTCTTCACACACACACACACACACACACACACATCACAACAATGCCAATGGCCTGTATGTAAGTGGGCTGCCACAGAGGAAGGGGTGCCTTTGTCAACACATTTCCAGAACAGACCTCATTTTAGTGGGTTTTGTGTAAGAGTGTACAGAACAAACCGTTATGACCCACTTAGCATTGTGTGCCTCATGTGTCCTGAAATGTCTTTATCGTCATGTGTAAATGAATTAAATGAACTTGAAAAACTTAATTTGCATTCACAAAACTTTTTGCATATTGAAAGAGGTCAGAAAAGACCATTTGCAAGTCTCTATAATGTTCTGGTCATTAGATGTAAAGCTCTTTTCAGTCAGTTTATTGTCAACCTAGAAAAAAAAGAATTAAGAGGAAGAGTTTTACTAGCAGGAAGGTAATGAAGTAAGACCTACAATATGTATAAAGCAACCTCATGCTGTAAAACTTAAGGAGAAGCACGATTCATTTACATTTTGTATTATAGTTAATTGTATTCAGATTTTGAATACGATTAATAGCCAATAACAGGATCATAGAAATCCCATTTATAATATTGATCATAATTAATGCAAACTGGATGTAGGTAATAATATGATCGGCACAAACAGGCTTCGATCACTCTCACTTTTCAAATGAAACCATAAAACTAAAACCAGAGAGTGTGAAACGATAAATATAAAACCAGGAAGTGAGAAACATTAAAAATAAAACCAGACAGTGAGAAAAAAAAGACATAAAACCAGAGAGTGTGAAAAATAAAAATAAAACCAGAGAGTGTGAAAAATAGACGGGTATTCCTTACAGATCATTATTCTCTCTGGTTCTGTTTTCTGTTACACAGTGAGGACAGTTACTTGCCACAAATTAAAACCTGTTTATTAACCAGAAAAGAGGCCAGTTAAACTATAGACTATGTCCTCATTTCACATTTTATTTGGGACATTTTTTGCTTGGAAAAATCAGGTGGGTGTAAAATCTTGTTTCATTAATGCCTAATAAAAAAATGTGTGAAGTACGTGTGTGTGTGTGTGTGTGTGCTCCTATAATATATAAATACAAAGACACACATATGTACATGTGTTTACATTATATAGTTACATATATATATATATATATATATATATATATATATATATATATATACTTGCTCCTCTCTTGTGTGGGGTCCCACAGGGCTCAGTCCTTGGCCCTCTACTATTCTCTCTGTATTTGTTTCCACTTGGTTCCATTCTTACGAAGTATGGCATTTCATTCCACTGTTATGCAGATGACAGTCAGATTTATGTACCTCTTTAGAAAGAAAAATTATAACTCTGTTGGACAACTACTCGATTGTCTCGACGACATAAAGGCCTGGATGGCTCTGAACTTTTTAAATTTTAATGATAAAAAAACAGAAGTGATGGTTTTTGGAGGCACCACTAGGACCCTGCCTGTAGATCTGGGCTCCTTGGCACCCTATATTAAACCTAATATCACAAACCTAGGAGTTAAAGTGGTACACGTAAACATGAGCACATTTCCCCTATTTTAGCTTCATTACACTGGCTGCCTTTTCAATTAAGGATCCATTTTAAAATTTTGTTATTTGCTTTTAAATCCCTAAATTGTCTTGCCCCGCCATACCTCTCTGAGCTTCTACACTCTTATAAACCCGTCCGCTCTCTCAAATCAGATGATCAGCTGTTCCTGACTGTGTCTAAAACTAAGCGCAAGCTCAGAGGGGACCGTGCCTTTGCTGTGCCTGCCCCTGATCTGCCTTTGCATGTTAAGCAGGCCTCTTCTTTTTATGTTTTTAAAACCCTTCTTAAAACCCATCTTTTCTCTTTGGCTTTTGACACCTAGTAAGATGTCGACTTTATTTACTTGATTTAATTTGTTTTTTTGAATGCTTTTATTGTGTGGTTATTAATGGTACATACAGTATGTTTATTTTTTCTGTACAGCACTTTGGTCAACTTTGGTTGTTGTAAAGTGCTTAACAAATAAAGTTGGTATGGTATGGTATATATATATATATAATGCCATATAGGTAAAAAATAAATGTATATTTTTTATAAACTATAAATATTCTTTTATATGTGTGTATTGCTTTATATATACATTTTTTTGATCACTTAACTTTATTTGATTTCAAGATTTAGTAATTTTGTTGTGTTTTGTCATTT
This sequence comes from Carassius gibelio, assembly GCF_023724105.1. Classification (NCBI taxonomy): domain Eukaryota; kingdom Metazoa; phylum Chordata; class Actinopteri; order Cypriniformes; family Cyprinidae; genus Carassius; species Carassius gibelio. Next base: position 29,046,720 of record NC_068398.1, on the reverse strand, counting down.
GAAAATATTTTTAAATGTTTAATTTTTACATTTTTGTGTTTATAGTTTTATTCATCGCTGCTAATTGCTAGATATTTCTTAGTCTCATTTCTTCGTTTATTTAGTCTGAGTTATTTTTGTACTTTTAGTAGTTTATTATTTTAGTTCAACTTAAACCGCATGAGATTGAGAACTGTTGCTTTTGCCAAGTAACTTAAGTTAACATAATTTTTATAATTTATTTTCAGTTAATGTTTATTTTATTTTAAAATAATGTTTAGTTTTAGTCAACTACAACCTGATATAACTCTAACTAACATCTTGTTGTCTTCGGTAGATAATCCCTGCTCAGTGTGTAGGGAGCACTGCATAGGGACCCTTTGAATTGGGACACAGCATAAATTTTAGCATTAGGACAAATTCAGCTGAGCACAAGAGAACTGAGATCGTCCTCTGATGCTTTTATAGCACGCTAAACGTGACTTACTCACGACATTCAAAGCCCTTGAGACTTCTCAAACTGTTTGTGTGTTTGCTGCCATCATTCACCTTCACTGTGTGTCTCTCTCTTTCTCTCTGTGTGTGTGTGTGTGTGTGTGAGAGAGAAAGAGAGAGAGAGCCTGTCTCCTCAGCACAAATGTGTTCGTCCCACCCCTGGCTTTACTATAATCGTAGTGCCGAGCTAAGCAGAGTGAAAGCACAGGAAACAGCGGCCTGGCCCACAGCGCTCCATTCAGGGGGAGAGAGAGGCTCAATCCTGGCACTGAAAGCTCAGATTACACACAACATAAAGGGAGGCCTGTATCAGCAAGGGCACCATCACATTATACTAAAGTCCTTCTCTGTTCTGTTGTGTATGATAGAGAGGAGAGAAAATAAACAAATGTCCGCATAGCTACTTTCAACTACGCAACAAACACATGCCGGTGACAGGGAGCTATATTAGACGCAGTCTATTTATGCTTTAGCAGACTAGCGGTAATATGAGGAGATCTGAACCAAGACCCTTATTAGAAGCCGAAGGAATGACTGAAGCGATGGTTGACGTGTTGTCTTTGACTAAAACATGCAGCCCTGGCTGACCTTTGACACTGCTGACCTGTGACCTGCTCTGTGTGGCTGATGCTAAAACGCCCTCGCAGCTCTAAACTGTTTTCGGTGCCCAGTGTGCACATGCATTTAGCATTGTCATTCAGCGGACTTGTGGTGCACTAATTACAGCAGCCTGAGGTTAAGGTTACTCAAGGACACAATGCTGGGAGTTCATGAAGCCTATCATCACTGGCAGGATTGCTTTATCTCTGTTCTTTAAACTTTAAGAAAACTACAGGCTGAAAACCAGGGTTAAAATCAACTGTTCTGCTCAAAATACTTTTTTCGGATTGGTTGATTAGATGATTAGAGGGATAGTTCACTGCAAATAATAAAATGTTGCCCTGCTCTGTTAAGCAGTGGGAACTCCATTCCAGATCATTCTGTTCAATTCATCCCTGTATGTAACAGATGGAAACGATCCCCGAAGCAACAATAACATTGATCGAATTAACTGTTTCATCAATTCCAGTCTCATCTGAAGAGCAAAGCTCGCATGCATTGCTTCAGACAAATGCATTACTTCTCTTCAAATCTCTCAAAGCCACTGAATAAAACCAAATGTCCAACACAGGAATAGACTGTGAGAATATATGAGGCTGTACACACACACACACACACACACACACAGATGGCCGGGAGAGCAGGGTTTGTAGGAGGACACGGCTGTGATTTGCGGTTCACTGATGTGTCTTTGGCTTTAGCAGAGATAAGAGATGAGAGTCCAATCCATAGCTATTTATACTCACAGGCTGTATTTGACGGCTGACAGAGGTATGATTTGTGTGTTTCTATCTTAGGGAATGGACTGTCTAGTTGGGTCAAGGCCTGAGTTGGACGTGGGCAATGGAGGTTATGTCTGGCCTTATTAAGGAAAGGGTCGTTTGTGGCTCTGGGCAAAACAGCACTCAATGGTAGAGTATCGAGCGCCGGGAATGAATCAACTAACTCTACCCGTCCAAAATGGAGTTCCCAACACATAATCAAGAGGAGCTTGTTCATATTATCCAGCCAATCACATCAACAGAGGTGTGTAAACTTCCCCTTTTCTCTCGATTGTTCTCCACATGGCTCATATAAATCATGCAAACTCATGAATCACATGAACATGTAAATTAGTGTTTGAACACTCTGAATGAATTATGTTTGGAGTATCAGCTGCCTCTAAGCTCTGTCTTTGTCCTGCTTAAGAAGACAAGCAAAGGAAGGAAGATGTTTCCCCATACCACAGTATTATTATTATGATTATTATAATAAAACTCTCTTTTTTTGCAAATTAAAACATTACTAAAAACATATATTTTTTTAATACATTTTAAAATGAGCTCCAACTCTTATGATTCAATTATTTCCAGAGGAAATGATCTGATCTATGCTAGATACATTGATTTAGATTTATCATTGATACTGAGATTCTTGAAAGTTATTTGAGCTATGAAAGAGCAACCTCTGAGCAATGCCGTTCTTCTCTTGGTGATATATTACTGGTCTACAGTGAGGTCTACCAACTTGATCCAGCTTCACCAGGACGGTCTGCCAGGTCAAAACCATGTCCACCACTAGTCCAGACAATCAATCATCAGCTATTGGACCAACTACTGGCTTTAAATGACAACTTAGGACCCGCTCACTCCCATATAAACAACCATCTATCATCATAATGTGGTTTTACCTATTTTTGGAGCACAGTTTTTATTTAAAAAATGCATGTTGGAAAAACTTTTTTGTCTTGGTTTATTATTATCTTTGGCCCACAAACCCCTGCTTCAACATGAGCCTGAGCTTTTCCCACTAATTACTCTCAATTTTTACATTGCATAACCTAACGGCTCAAAATAACGCTTCTCCCACCTGTGCAGTGAACAGGTTCTACCAGCCTGTATAATTAAACCTACAGCAGCTCCCCGGAGGCCTACAGAGTGCTCTCGTTGTGAATGTAGGTTCAGTGTTGTGGTTTAGGCTGTTCCTCTGTTCATCTCGCTGAGAGCAGGCTGTGTTTACACCCTCCCCTGCTAAAACCGACAGTCCTGAGTGCTGACGTCGGCAGAAGCCAAGCTGTCACACCAGCTTCGAATAAAAATTGCCTTATAAAAAATGCCTCCAACCAGATCATAGTATCTGGTCTCATAGGCTCATAGTATCCTCACCAGCCACTACAAATTTAGCCATAGATAAACACAGTCAAACAATTCTATGTGCATTTGACATGTATTTCACACTTAGTTTCATGCCGTTTCATTCATAGTCATTTACAACTAGACAAATGTGCACATTTTTCAAGGCCACACACATAGAGACACAGAACATACATTGACACTTACACATCCTGTCATACACTTTCTGTCACACATGGTAATTAGGCAAGGTGACACCCAACCTCATATCCTCTCTTACTTTTCTCACTCTCTTGAACACTTTTTTTCTAAAAGTCCTTATTAACAGAACTTGAGAGAGTAAAACCGCATGACTGAGAGATGAAAATCATAAGTGAGCTTTGAATTTTTCGAGTCAGTGGACTATTTGTGAGAACAAAGCATGCCTTAAGACCTATAAGCAAGAAAGTTAATTTCAAAAATATGTTTCTTGTTGGCTTACAAATTTTTGCTTAATTTGTGGCACAAAACAGAGATGCATTTTTATATATATATAAAATAAATAAATAATGATAACAATAGCACTTTTGAAATGTGAAGTTACTAAAAAGTCCATAATCCATAATCAGGTGAAAGTGTCCTCAGATAAACCCATAGGTAGATTTTAAAACCATGACCAATAATAATGATTTCAGGTCAGCCTTAATATGATGTATAGCCCTAGATCAGCCTCAAAAATGATCAAATATGATCTCAGGTCATCTTAAAAAATGACCAAAATAAAAAATAAGCCAAAAGTTGAATATTAGTGAGCGAGTATCAAACAAAGACCGAAAATAATGAATTCAGATCAACAGCAATTATTAGGCATATCTAAGCCTAGATCCACCTTACTAATGACCCATAACTGATCCCAGATCAGCCACACAAAAAAAAAAACAAGCCAAAAGTGACCAAATAGGCCAAATGTTTATTATAACTGACCTAATGTAACCTAGACCTCAGCCTATAATAATGACCTCAGATCAGCCCTACAAATGGTGCAAACTAAGATAATAATAAATAATAAATTTAGATAATGACTAATAATGATCCTTAACTTTTCCAGATCAGCCCAAAACAAAAAGTCAAAAGTGACCAATTAGAGCAAGATATTTATTATTTAATGACCCAAAATCAACCTAGAACTCAGCCTATAATAATGACCTCAGATCAGCCCTGAAAAAATGGTGCAAACTAAACTTATATAATCACTAATAATGACCCTTAACTGTTCCCAGGCCGAAGAAATAAGTCAAAACGATGATTATTTCTAACCCAGTAATTGCATAGACCACAACCCATAATAATGACCTCAGACGGGCCTGAAAAAATATGCATTATTAAACCTAAATCAGCCTAGTAATGACCCCAGATCGGCCCATAAAGATGACCAAATCAGGACGAGCACTGACTATAACTCAACCTTAGACCATGTCCCATAACAAAAAGCTTAGATCAGCCCTAAATAATGACGCATAACTCCCCCTAGTCCAGCTCAAACCAAGAAGAGATGAAGCTCTTGGAGCGGCAGATTGCCGCTGAGCACAGGTCATATCATCCACCCACTTCTGATTCTTCAAGGCCCGAGTTGCTTTGAACGACAAACTCAGACTTTCTGTTTGTATTCATGCCTCACATGAAACAGAATCATACTGAGTCCTTGAAGCAGAGAAAAACAACAGAAAGCAACGTCTGTTTTAACTGCTCATCTCCATCGACACCTGAGGGAATTGACGTAATTGCAACAACAGATATTTCTGAAGAACAAACAAGCACACAGCGAGTTCGGGGGAACCTGTCATGGCATTTGGGAAGCATGCCATGCATTCCCCACTAACGTGTTGTTGAAGACAGCAGCATCCACGCAGTTATGCAACACCTCCCACCACAGGCCGAGCACAACCTCCTACATTCATTCAGCGAGCTCCAGCTCCACGAGCTCCCATGGGCTCAGCTAAATAAAATATTACAAGTGTTATGACGTTTACTCATGCATTGTAAAACAATATAGGTTACACATTACCAAAATGACAGAGTCAGTGCAAATATCCATGCAATTCAAGGTACTGGTTAAAGATTCAATGAAACAAACAGTAATTAATTTGAGATATGATTACTGATTATATAGTTCTTTTATAGCTTTATCTTCTAGTTTAATGTTTAAGCTGGCAGATGTCATGAGTTGAAGTCATTTGGGTTAATATTTATTGTATTAGCGTGCTATATTTAGCAGTCAAAAACTATTTTATCAAGATCTCCTATCAGTTGTGCATGAATAAAATATGTTTTGTTTTGTAGATCAACATAGAATATTATAATTAGTCTATATATTGACTTACATAATATTAACCCTATGATGCATACAGTAACACCCATCACAGCAGCGAAAGCTATTTTTAACCATTAAGAGTTTGATGTTACATCCAAGCAACTGTGGCAGGTTGATCTTTGACTTTCAGTCATAATTCTCTATGACTGTCCTCTTTTTAAGTCTTTGGTCTTTGAACAAAAATTCAAAACTGGCTGACGAAAGTAGTGGTACAGCTATAATATACCTCTGAAATATCTACTATCAACCTTTTGCAGAATAGATGTGTAAATTTTGCCAAATACATTATTTTGAAACGGAAGGGTTTGGTAATGATCATATCTTTGTTTTTGAGAGAAAAAATAAGCTATATCAGATTTGAAAACAATAATTCATGCATCAAAGGTTTAAAGATACAATACATATTGTTTGTTCATCACTAGGTTTAATGCATTACCAAAGTGCCACAGATTAATTTGATTGGGAAAACCTTTTTTACTATTAATTATATCATTATATATTATTAAAATTATAATAAAATAAATAATTCAACCTATTGTATTCCATTATTCTTAATTGTAATATATATGTATAAAATGTTTTTTTTATCTGAATGTGATTTGTGTTAATTTTGTAGTAATACAACCAGGCTTTAAAAGAAACCTGGTTGATGAAGTGTAGGGTGATGAGACATTTTTGTGACTTTTTGAAACCTCTAAAATAGAAGGAATATGCAGGGACAAAAAAAAACACACAAAATGGACATCTGGTCACTCTAATGAGGTTCATTAATTAAACACAGACGCAAACATCTTTGCAAGTGAACCTGTGAGAAGCCTGAAGTCAAAGCCCTTCCTTCTTTGGAAGAAAAATGAAAACAGAAAGTCAGCAAGCTTGCTGCAGCAGTGCTGAGTTTCATTCCTGTGGCACTGGGAACGTCTCCCATCTGCACCACATAAGTGGAAGTCTTCAGTTCACACAACACCAGCCACTGTCACAGTGCTGTCACAAAAAGCAAGGACTACTTCTGCTCTCTGAGCCTCTGAATTACTGAAACGTACAGAGGTGTTTAAACTAGGCCAGTTTGATTCAGCAAAGGTAGCTCAAAGTAAATTATTAAAGGCGAAAGCTTGTGGAAGGATTCACACACTAACATCACAAAATGGGAAATTAAGAGTTTGAGAGTGATTCCCAAATGTCATTCAGTGACCCTGAAAATCTAAAAATGGCTTTAGATTCAAATTTGTATAGAATAGGCTATGACATGAAGAAAACTAAACAAACTGTGGTTTGGTCGCTTTACATGTTGATCACACAGTTTCTTACTGTAAGTGAACATTTCTTGACCAAAAAAGATGAACGTGTAACAGACTTATGCTGTTATTCTAGTTATGACAATAATACATATCATTAGTTTAGATAGTAAACAGAATAGTATTATTAATAATTTTAGTATATACTCTAATATATATACATTAAAACTCTCTTCAGTAAAGTCCCATTAAATTGATCATAGTGACTAAAGATATTTATAAGAGTTCAAATAAATGCTGATCTTTCATAAAATAGTTCTGAAACAAAGTATTAGTTTTTACAAGCATGACACAGCACAATTGTTTTCAACATGTATAATAATAAGAAGAATGAATCTTAAGCATTTAATAAGTGTATTAGAATAATTTCTAAAGGACAATGAAGACTGAGGCAGTGATGCTGAAAAGTCAGATTTGCATCACAGGAATAAATTATATTTTAAAATACATTCAAATAGAAATAAGTTATTTTCAATTGTAATAATACTTCATAATAGTTTAATATTTTTCTGTATTTTTAAATAAATAAATGAAGCCTTGGTAAGCATTACAAGAAAAAAGTATTAAACTTATATTTTACAATTTTCTATATGTATTAATATCTATGTGATTCCCTTCAGTGACTAAGCACTCACATTTCCCATCATCGCCCACTGTTTCGTCACCCATTACCTGTCAGGCCTCCACCTCCTCAAGGACAGAGGCTGAGGTATTCCCAGTCTGTCGCTATCCTCTTCCCCTAGCGTTCAGTGATAAACAGCGAGTGTAATCGTATCTTCTGCTGCCACCCTGAAGTCTGCACCTGTCTCAACGTGGTGCAACTCATCTCTCTGACTCACTGAGTTGGCAAAGTTCAGAGCTGCTGCACTGAAAGGGAGCTGCCAAGCTTAACACCTACACAAGGCCATGCATGAAGTCACCCTCCGAGGGCTTTATTTTCCTGACCTCCACTTAGACAAATAAGCCAGGCAAGCCGCCTATTGTATTCGGAGTTTTGAGGCTATATGAAGAGGTTGATGTTCTGGTAGAAGGTGGTAGCTTTGACAGTTGAGTGCAAATGAGGTCTAAAAATGTTTTGTAAGCTAATTACTTAAACCATATTTGGAAGAAGAATTTGTTTTTGTTTTTTTTGCAGGGATGCAATAGAATATAAATTTTTTGGTCCTTAGAAGAACCTTTCAGTGAACGGAATTTAAATTGAAGAACATTTAAAGGATTCAAAGGACTTAAAGGACAATCCAAATTATAGATGAGTTTGTTTCTTCATCAGAACAAATTTGGAGAAATGTAGCATTTCATCACTTGCTCATCAATGGATCCTCTGCAGTGAATAGGTGCCGTCTGAATGAGAGTCTAAACAGTTAATAAAAACATCACAATAATCCACAAGTAATCCCGCATGACTCCAGTCCATCAGTTTTCATCTTGTGAAGCGAAGAGCTGCATGTTTGTAAGAAACTAATTCTCCATTAAGATGTTTTAACTTTAAACCATCACTTCTGGCTAAAATACCTGTCCGTTATTCATAATGATGTTTTATCCTGTGAAAATGTCCACACCCTGTTGCCCTCTCACATCAAAATCCACCAGCATATTTGTTTAAAATAAGTGTTCTCCTTGTAAACAGTGCTTGACCTGGGCATATTTCTCTCCTGAATCAGACAAGACAACATTATCCATGGAGAAAGCAATATTGTAGATAGAGGACTCTTAAACCTCTTTAAGATGGATTTGTTTATTAGAAACATACAGCTTTTCACATTGTGTGGATTACTTGTGGATTATTGTGATATTTTTTATCAGCTGATTGGACTCTCATTCTGACGGCACCCATTCACTGCAGAGGATCCATTAATGAGCAAGTGATGCTAATCCAAACTCATCCTGGATGGCCTTAGGGTTGTGAACAAATTAATAAAAGTGCTGCCGTGTTTTGTCCCATTGCTTTCACAGAGAGCCTCAAAATGTATAGTTCATTTAGTTGTAAGACTCAAAAAGCTTGCTCTATTAGACACCGACATGATGCAGGAAGGGGAGGGTGACAAAATCTACCAAAGAAAGTGAGGTTGTGGGTTAACTCATCTGCGACTTCCCTCCTCAATTCACTTAGCTCAATCAACTTAATTAGAGCTCTAAATATAGATTCGTTTTGCTTACTGGAATCAGGAGAGCTGTTAAATGCTTAGACCAGCTAGCTGACTTTAATCGAATCGAGGAACTGCAATAACAATACTGCAAAACATAGCTCAGCCTTCACATAGTTCTGCTGTTGCATCATGGAAGAATCCAAAACAGATTCAAATGTTCATCTTCAAAAGATACAAATATATGAACTTGTTTTTGCATAACAATCCCGGTTAGTCTGGTTAGTCTTTCTCTTTGTGAAGGTTTAGTGAATGTTTGTGGTTTAGGGGGCAACTAGTAAAAAAACAACCTGGATTTATTTAAATATCAACCTCTAGTAAGTAAACAAAGCTCCTCTATTTTTCTGAAAGGGTATGGCGCTCGCAACAAGGTCGCAGTTCAATTTCCAGGGAATGCATATACTGATAAAATGCATCTTAAATTATTTGGATAAAAGCATCTTGCAAATGGATAAATGCAGTTCATGACTATAAGAATAAATGCTGATCTGAACGCTACACTGCGAGTCATGGATACTTACATTAATGAACCCCATTTATGGAAATGCACTCTTGCATCTGGAGAAGACAACATTTTCTTAAGCAGACTGAAAACGAGAACAGTACAACAGTAATCCTGTAGCATGTACGAGTAATTTACAGTTTGTAATGAGAGCAGTGAAAAAGTAGAGATAGAAAATGAAGATATGAATAAAAAGCTTAAGACAAGAGTATAATTTCAAGCATTTTAATACAAACTTAATAAACTATCAGTCCCTCCTTACATGTAAGACACTGACTCCAAATACTTTGTTATACTATTTGTTTTTGTCAAGTATTGCACAATGTTGGTACAAAATTAATATACGATTACATTTTGTCCATAGTATAGCAAAAATCTTTGAACTCTTAACAGAAAATACAACTCTTATTTTTTTTTCTCTTTTTTCCCCCCAAAGAGCAAATATTTTTTAAATCCCAACACAATGGAATATTCTGTACATAGTCTTTAGAATAGCTGATGTTTTTAAAGATGGATTTCATTTTAACAATTTCAATAAAAAAAAATTATAACAAAAGCTGCTGCAGCCATCACAGATCACTGGAGTAGTAAAAAGATATAAATGCAATATGTCGTAAAAACAATATATACTCTGATATTTTACAAACTTTCTACTAAATTAATTATACAGTTAGAAAAAAGACCAGGAAATCCCTCATTCAGCATTCAGGCCAATCCTCGGAGATTGGCTGTGTAGCTATACCTTGAATACTATTAGAGGCCTTGATTTGTAGTTTTCTTCTTCATAAAGATATCTTAAAACAGTCAGTAAAAATAATTTTGTGCTTGGTTGGCAAAAGAAAACAACTTAAAACAATATGAGTTTAGATAACAAAGCTTGATTGTACAACAAGCTTACTCGTAAAAAGAATAACAAAAATACTCAAGGGAACAACATGGTTCACCCTCGGGCTCGTCGTTTGACTTATTCACTGGGACTTTACAGTTGAAGTGTTGCTTTGCGATTTTCTTTTTGTTTTTTCCATTTATTGGGGATTTTCCAAACGTGAGCTTTCCACCGTCCCATCACATATCTCTGGTCGTTAGTAGTATTCTCGTTTTCTAGTTGGCCATCACTGGCTGGAATTGCTGGTTAGAATACTGCATGTTGCTCAAGCTGAAACTCAGACTGTCCATGAGGGACTTCTCATTAAGGCCCCCATAGGCTGCAAACACGTCAAAGGCATTATTGTACGGGAGAGGGCTGAGATTGAGGGACGTTTCCCCGGGGAACATTGCACTTGGGCTGCCCTGTCCCTGGAGATTGGGGAATACAAACTCCTTGGCGTTGGGAGACAGGGCAGAGGGCTTCTGCGGTTGACTGCCCAAGCCGATGCCATAGAGAGAATGCATTGATGTGGACATGGCTTTCTGCTTCAGGAGGTTGTTTACATTCAGGCCCAGGTTGGTGGGGGAGTTTCGGGTCACCTTGTTGGCGTTCCGCCCATTGCTTTTCATTTTCGTGGAACCGAATTTGGTGGCGGCGAAGCTGGCAGTGGTAAAGGTTAAATGTTGCGTGGAACGGCGCATGAAGGTGGGGCTGACCGCCGCCGACTGGCCGAACGGTGGGGACGGGGAACTGGAGGTGGGGGACATGCCTAGGGGTTCGCTAATGGGCATGAAGACCTGGGCCTCTGGGTTAAAGCTGTTCTTGATCTCCTTGTCCAACTCCAGCCCATTCTCATTACTGTCGTCCACATAGAGCACCTTGACGGGTCCCTTCTCCCCAATCTGATAAGACACCTCGAAAGGATCAATCCAGACACTGAGGTCCTGAGGCAGGTTGTTGCGGACATCCTCAATGTCCAACCCACTTTCTTTGGCGGCTTTCTCTACAACTGGGTCCACTTTCTCCCCGACATGTATACACCTGAATCCAGACCCTTTGTATGGCTTGTCCGGGTACCAATGTCCCTCGTATTTCTTTTTCAGCTGTCGCTCCAACTCCTCTCCGAAAATGTTGACACGTCGCCTGGGCAGCTTATTGTACAAGTACGAAATGATGAAGTTGAGTGCCACTTGGATTTCAAGCTGCATAGCTGCTGTGCTGCCCTGGAGTATCACCACCGTTGGCTGTTTGAATTTGTGTATTGTGTTGTAAGCCACCAGAGGGCAAGGCTCGGCTGGAGCCAGGCAAATAAACAGAAACTGGGTGGGGGGGAAACGGTTCAAAACAAAGTGCTGGTTGCAGAGGGAACGTCTCAGTCCACAAACGGCTGATCCGGTTCCTGGAGAGAAGCAAAAAACAAATACCGTGAATAACTCCAGCTCATTATTCTCAGCTGGAAATCTGTCAGTTTTCGCAAAGTGCCCTTATTATGGATTTTTTAAAATTACCTATCATGCAGTGTGTAACACAGCTCTAAGTGAATGTAAACATACAGCAAAGTATCAATCTGAAAGTGCACCGTGTATTAATTTATTGTCTCTCAAAAGAAAGAGTCAAATCTGAATAATTGAAACAAGTTGTTTTTAAAACGAATCCCAAGACATTTCATGTTCAAGTCAACATGAAACATTAGCATATTTCCTGCCCACTTGTTGGCCTTTTTGCATTGGTCTGAATGAAAATGCAAATTCATTCTTTGGCACTAGATGCCACTTTTGGAGCAATAAAAATAGTGGTTTCCATGGCAATGCTGTACACAATGCTAGCAGCACTGCTCTCACAAACACTGCTTTATCAGGCATGATGAAATGAGGCCAATTGGAAAGATCACCACAGATAATAGTCATAAAAGTGTTTTTTTGACCTTGCATGCATCGCAACCCATTGGTGGGGCCTACCAAACCCCAAATATGAACCTTTCATTACCCATAATAGGGGCACTTCAATAGAGAGTTCATTAGAATATTATGAATGTTTTGATAAAACAGCTTGCGCATTCTTAGTCTTGCGAAAATTGACCATAGTTTTACTACAAATAAAGTTCAAACCATGAAACCATGGTTAAGCTCGTTAAACCAAAGTAACCACAAATTAACAGTGGTTTTGCAACACTAAACATAGTTTAACTATGGTTAAACTGTGTTTATACCAATGTTAGTTAATATGACAAAAAAAAAAAAAAAAAAACTTTGTTATTACTACAATTTTACTATAAAAAAACCCATGGTTAATTTTCGTAAGGGCAGGCTTGCGAGCGGATTCGATTTTACACAAGCACACAAACAATCCTTAACCTCAGTGCACTGGTTGAATACGTACTTCCACTCTATTTTCAATTCAAGACAACACCTTGTGTCGAGTATATATTACCACTAAGCTAGTTCTATAATTGCAGTTTACCATTATAGGAAGGATGCACTGGGACTCGCGGAGCTGATAGAGTTACGTAATAACTAACTTGCCCTGACTAGACCCTGCACTGTAACCATTCTACTGCTGTCGTCATAATCAAACTTTGACTCGAGCTCGTCACGTAAGTCTGTAAAATAGAGAGTTTCGTGTGGAAATCCGACACAAGAATGCGAGACTTTAATAATTAAACCTGAATGTGTCACGAGAAGAAATGAAAACCAGTCAGCACACGCACATATCGACGTACGGTCGTCGATGAAGCGAATAGAAATAATAACGCGCTTGAATGTTAAACCAAACTGATATGGTTCGATTTACTCATTGATTATCAAATATAAAAGGAGACAGTGTTTGGTTTGTACATTTAAAACGAGTATAGGACGTCTGAGATCGTATCGTCGCAACCCACCCAGTACACAGGGAAGATTAAAGCGCACGCGAGGACACAATGTACAGTTTAAAAACAGATACATTAATGCTATAATACTAATGCGTGCATGAAATGCACCATATAGAGGTATACATTAAAGACAAGAGACCAGTATATGCTGTGGCTATCCTGTGCAATTCGACTTGGATGTGCTGACAAATTGAATATAACCTATATCATATTCTATGGTATTTGATCACTTGCACTGCTATGTAACTGTATGGCTTCTGTTGCAAGAATGTGTTTTGCCATTGTTGGCAATCCCTCCGAGCTCCTAAAGTCTACAGCCCACGACTGACGCAGCAAGCTGCCTTCATTTAAATTCTCTTAAGGTTTCAGTAAACTATTACAGACAACGCTCTGCTATAACCCTAATACAGCGAGTAATACTTTACAAACTGGACTAATCACGAAAATAACAATGCCATACAAAATATGAAATACTTACTTGAGTTTACAAAATGACGACTTTCAGTAGTTGCAGTAGCCTTAACTAGTGCAAATAGAAAAAATAGATATAAATACTTTCTTCACATTAACATAAAGGTATTCCAGTTGGTAGACTTGAAATGTTTTATTTTTATTTTATATTTTTCCTTCTTCTTCTTAGCTTGCTCCGTTATCTGTAAGGTATTTGCTGTTTCACCTTCCCAAAAAGCTCCTCTCCACCCCCTCTATCTGGGTGTTTTACGATTTCGTCCTCTGCTGCTGTCATCCTCCTCTATTTATAGTTTTCCTCCGCCACGGACACGCGGTGGGCGGGGACGCGCTTCCAAAGGTCACAACAAAACGAATATCGAATCCACGGAATATGATTGGTCAGGCTTGAGCGAGAGGCGGGTCCTACTCCTGACGTCCTTTAAGCCCATTGGCTTATTTGACCATCGAGCAGAGAAGAGGTAGGATTTAATACATTTACGTTGAGCCCGTCATAGAGGCTCTTGACGTCAGGCGTTACCTAGTACCACAAAAAAGACAGGCTATTCATGGAGGTATCGTATATCATTTCCATGTTCATATTTCGCAAACATGACTGTTAAAGCGACATTTATGCCCCTAAGTAGATCAAATGACTGAATAAATATAAAGGCTAAGTAGTGAGCAGACATGACAGAAGACCATAGCTTTGGTACAACCTTAGCTAATCTGTTTATCATTGTTTTGTTTTATCAAACGCACAAACGCTGCAATTGTGCTGGGTTAATTAGAAAATTAATAAATTGAAATTAAATGTCATCAAAACACAAAACGCCAAGCTGATATGTTTTGAAGCAAAAAGGGAGTTTTCTTTTTATCCACAAGACTTGCATCTCATACATTTACACCAATGATTTGTGAGTACACACGCATAACAAACACTAATATTTAGCGTGAAACTGCTTGATAAAAAAAAAAAAAAAAGAAAAATAGTTTTTGATTGGCTGCAAAACATCCTACTTGTGAATGTCGTATCCGTATCATCATTTAAAGTGACAACTATATATGTTTATAATATATTAGAATTAAATAACAACTGCATATATATTTGATGACAATGATGACTGTAATCATGTAACTGTAGGATTGCAGTTACGGGGGGAAATGGTTTAATTGGGTTAAATTATTTTAGCCCTTGTGATGTGCTGAATCCCTTTATCTAATTTGATGTTATTGGCCAAAAATTTCCAGCCTTTTAAAAATCTCTACTTATGCTATATTAATTACCAAATCTTGGTTATAATCTTTTTGTCAACACCATTATTTGTGGATAATTTTGGCAATATTTACTCAAAACCTGTGGTACATAAGCTCAGATCAATGAGGTCGGTGATCGGTCAGGTCTAAAAAGAAATATAAAATCTGAGGTAAGTGAAAAAAAATAAATCGATAAAAAGATTGAATTGAGTATTTGGTAATGGCAAGAAATGTATAAGTATTTATTTGTAGGCAATGCAAGGGAAAAACAATCCTAAAAAAAAACTTACTCTGTTTGGGCAAAATAGCATTAATGAGAAATTAGATTAAATTAAAATCATTTTGATGCTATTTTATCCATGGACTTTTTAATGCAGTGTAACTAATTTCGTTGACGTCACTGTTAGCTCATGGGTGCAATTCAAATAAGGATCACACACCACATTATTATCTGCCCGGGCAACCAGTCCTAATGATGGGGATATGATGGGACAAGAGAGGACCTGGGGTATGACTGAGTTAGATATCACTCTGACCGTGCACTCCCTGTTATTTATACAGCAAACAACCTACCAAAAGCCAGTCATGTGTTTGTCTGTCCAGTGGATTGTAGTATGAAAGGCCACACAGATAAAGATTCACATGTGCCTGTCACTGTTTTATTGTACTTTGGTGTTAGAAGCTACCTTCCACAGCAAATGGCTCCAAACTTCAAATGATATGTAAATTAGTTCACACCTGCCTTTTTGAGAGAAAAAACTTTGTCTTCACTCTTTGTACGGTCAGTTTTAGAGCTCCTGTTCATACAGTTATATTCGACTATCTTTCTATATATTAATGTGATTAACTTTGAAGATGCAGCAAAGGCTGCAAAGAGTGATTTATATTTCAAAAATAAATCTACCCATCTACTGTATCTGTCTGTCTTTCTGTCTTTCTCTCTGTATGTCTGTCTTTCTATCTGTCTATCTTTATGTCTGTCTTTCTTTCTTTTTCTCTATCTATCTATCTATCTATCTATCTATCTATCTATCTATCTATCTATCTATCTATCTATCTATCTATCTATCTATCTCTCTATCTCTCTGTCTGTCTGCTCAGGATCCGTGTCTGCTTTGTGTCTCTGACAGTCTGAAGATAATCTTCTAATGCATAATTTGATTTTAGAGTTCGATAGATTTGTAATTTACTTTGTGTTTTACTTTCTTGATCCCAATGTTCCAGATATCTATCTTTAGATTGTTTGATCATTTGATTTATTTTGATGTTCGGGTGAGAAGCAGCGCTGGTTTGAGACTGGTTAGTGTTAGTGGTTAGAGTTAGTCAGGTTAGTAAGTCTCAGATCTAGCTGACTGAGTGGACTCTTTTCAGGGTTCAGTTATTGGGTTTTTTATTGCTTTAAAATATGTGGGACTTGATTTAAGATGCATACAGAATTTGAGGGATCTTTTATGCATATTAATTTTAGAATTATTTTGCAGAATTCTGTGTGTAGGGCTTCTGTTGGATGTCTATCCCATCTAGTGTAGCTCTGATCACTGAGTGGACCCCAAACCTCACTTCCATACAGCGCTATGGGCTGAATCACACTATCAAAGATTTTACACCAAATTGGAAGCGTTATTTTAATATTTTGGAATTTTTTCCTAATGGCATATAGAGCTCTTCGAGCTTTATCTTTGAGAGCATTCACTGCCGAACTGAAACTCCCCGATGCAGTGAGGAATGTTGTTGTTGATGATGTTGGTTGGTCTTGTTGAGGTTAACTGCCAGTGCCCAGTTCTGGAAGTAGTTGTCCAGCAGGTCCAGGTGCTGCTATAGTCCCTGTGGGGTTGGTGTTAGCAGCACCAGATCATCTGTGTACAGCAAAATCTTGATGTTTTTGTCTTGTAGAGAGAGTCCAGGGGCTGCAGACTGTTCCAACTGCACCGCTAATTCATTAATGTAAATGTTGAACAGTGTTGGACTCAGGCTACAGCCCTGCCGCACTACTCTTTTCTCGGTGAAGAATTCTGTTTGTTGCCAATTTGTTGTTTGAATACATTGATTTTATAAAGTCAAAAACTTTACCCCCTACACCACTTTGTAAAAGCTTATAATATAGTCAGTTGTGCCAAATATAATGCTTTTTTGAAATTGACAAAGTGTGCAAATATTTGTCCATTTTTGGTCTTGGGTTTATTGATTAGGGTGTGAAGGGTGCAAATGTGGTCAGTCGTTCTGTGATTTGGAAGGAAGCCAATCTGACTCGGGTTTAGGACATCGTGCTCATTAAGGAACTTTACCATTCTATGGTTTTAAATACTGCCAAATAACTTCCCCAGATTACTGCTTACACAAATGCCTCTGAAATTATTAGGGTCCAGTTTGTCTCTACTCTTATGAATAATGAGTCCTTGGCTCCAGATGTCAGGAAAGCAGCCTGAACTAAGTACAGTGTTGAATAATTTGATCTGTCTGTCTGTTTGTCTTTCTGTTCAAAACCCCAGGCTGCTATACCTGTTTTCTGTGTTCTAGATCTGGGAATGTCATGCTTTTAATCTTCCACCTGCACCTTATATGCAATAAATGTTATTATTGACGTGGAACTGTACACTGTATCACAATAAGAACGGTGCTCATGTGTTTCTGTGCCTAATGGCCTGTGATTTTTCTGCCCTACTGCAGCTAGGAGAAAAGCAGCCTAATTTCCTGGGAAAAGCAAAGCCGAATTCTGTTCCCTGATTGGACGCACCACTGGTTTTTCATATGAGTGTCACGGGTAAACATACTCGCACGCATATACAGAAAGCATACAGTATGCCCATGCAACTTTAATGCTCTCCCTCTCTTAGAAACCGGTCTCGGATGAAGAACTTATGACATTGCGAGTGCTACGGCTTAACGGGGAGTTCAGAGGCGGGTTTGCACAACAAACAGATGTTCTTTGATGTCAGCTGCAGTGAGGGGGAGGCAAAAAATGGGAACGCTGAAAAGTAGGAGGAGGAAGGTGTCAGAACTCTAATCACCATGCATCGCTCAGAAAGAAATCTATTGTATCTCTTAGCTCAAACACTGGTTTGTATTCACCATAACCTTGCCCATTATACAATGTAAAATTCACTTGATTTGTTATATCACTAAGAATTTATTCAAATTGTTTTGAACAGTGTATTGCCTTGGCATTTCTTTTAGGATTACAAAGCTGACAGTGACCTGTTACACTGACCTTATCTTCTCTTTAAATAGGCTTTGAGTCACAGTTACAACGCCGGCTCGCGGATCCAGAGAAGCTAAATTACACCGGCTGTCAACCAACCCTACGTGGAGCTCCGTTCAGGCTTGTAATAAATTATGTAAAAGAGCCTAACAGCAAGAAAATGGCCGTGCCATTTACTGTCACTTCAGAGAATTTGTATCATGACATTTCACGAACGCTTGGCCAATTATACTTGGATAGATCTATTGCATAAACTAAATAATAGTTTCTCCACTCCAGCTATCTGACTTAGTTATTCATTAAACCACCCACATCACAAGTGCACAGTACGGCTCAGGATAAGTACTCCATGAACAGCTCATTTAGGTTAGAGAGTGTGTGTGTCAGCACTGTGTAGAAGTTATAGACCCACATGCCTACAAAACCAGAAGTATTTTCCAAAACACATAACATATCTTCACAATTGATTTCCACTGCAGTCAACCCAGTGTAAAAGAGCACTGGTGTTTGTTATGCTATCATATTACAACAAATCTGTGTAATATCTATATTTTTTCCATTTGAAACTAATTCATGTTCATCCGTTGACCGCATGATTCATTTTAAATTTGTATTCATACTAATATAATTCAAATACACGTCCACAATTTGAATTCAGAAATGCACCTTATCAGCCACCTCTCTGAATCTTTTGAGATGCTATCCTAGACCTTTTACACTACTACAAATACAGGATGGAAAAATGTATGACACCTTTCAGTTTGGCCTAAGATCATAACAGGATATGGAGGCACGCTGTTTAAAGTCTCTCTAGTTCAGACTCATTTCCAATACTAACGGATGTTGCTCAACAGTTTCAACTGCAATACTGGTTACAGTTTATTCAGACCTCCATTCGCTGACTGACATTTAAGCTTTAACTAGTCAGCTGCCTTCGTGATGGAAGGACTGTCATAAGGTGCAATAAAAAAAACTCAAACACATAACTATCTGACACTGAGGGTGTGACGTGTCAAGACATGTAGGCATTACCATTGTCTAGGCTGAAGTACTGTATGGTATCTTATCTTGACAATAACAAAGAGGAAATCTCCCTTCAGTAACTAAACAGTTCGCCCATAATAAATGAAAAATCATTTACTCATGATACTCCAATCTATAAGTATTTTTTCTGTTTAAAATGTTTGCACTGCCGCTTTCTGTGTAGTTCAAAGTGACTGGCTTCAAGTCTTGCTATGTTTATCACATAATGCCATCGAAAGACTACTTCTTATAGTGTTTCTCATCCTTTTTGAAGATTTGCTGCTCATGGTCACTGTATATATTCACTGCATTCATCTTTTTGTGTTCTATTGAGGAAAAACGTCAAACAGGACTTGGAACAATAGAATATCAGCGTATAATCTTTTGATAATCCGTAACATACAGTCCTTCTGGAATTAAATGAGTTTGTACGGTTTTACAGGTGACAGGTGAGTTTTTATTTGAATTTTATTTTTAATTTTTTTAAACGAAGTTACAGTTTCAGAAACAATCTGGAATTCTTAGTGTTTTCTGTCCTGCAAGAACATATTGATTTATTTCCAAGTGTTTCCCGAAGAAGAGGAGATGCAACAGAAACGTGTCCTTGTTGGCACGTCTATGACTTCAATCTGCCATGTGGCTTTGTCTTTACTGCAGTTGCAGTTGCTCGCCTCGAGGCATTGTCATTTGAAGTTGAGAAAGAGCTGTAAGATGTGGAAATGGCCTCTGAAGATCAAACAACTATCCCTTTCCCCTGTGTTACAAGAAAAGAGGAAGAAGTGACATGCTGAGACATCAGTCCAGTCAAAAAGAAAAAAAAGAAAACTTGGAGGTGTCAAGAGAGCAACTCGATTTGTGGAAGGAACTGGAAGTTAGAGTATGAAGGGGCAGAGAAGGAAAAAAAATAAAATAAGACGGTTGACTTGAAACAAATGGCAGTGGAGGCCAAGCCCTGTCATATGGCTGGAGGCTTTTCTGGACCTGCTGTGCTCGGAGAGGAAAGCATATTATCTTCTTCTGCATTCCATCCACACGTCTCAAATCAGCACACTGAACATCAGTTCAGAGTTTAAGCCAGATAATATATTTGCCAGTTTTGTATTTTCTGAAGTTAGAAGATGAAGGTAAACTGGTGGAGGAGCACGAATGGCTTGTGAAAAGTAAAACTATAACCCATGTCCACCGACTGAGCTCTTGTGTCCTATCTGTCCCTGTTCGATGCATTGTTTACTAAAATAGAAGGGTGTTTTGGGCTTGCAAAACTGGTTTAAAAGTGAAGTGCATCTTTTTTTCTGTCAAAGTACCTGAAGTGGCAGATTACGATGTGTATTTGCTTGCTGGACACTCTGATCCTGTTCATTGTGCTGCAGACATACCGTACTCCAGCCATTTCATGTTGCCCGTCTATCAGAAATGAAATCATTTTATTCACGAATATCATACGTGAGCCGATTGCTGTGAATTGAAATAACTTCAGACCATTACATTAAAGCTAGCTGGTAATGCCAAAAAAGTTCAAAATAAGGAACATGATCCTCTAGGTGGAAAGAGGTTCTCCTGAATATCACAATAACTTTTTAATAAAAAGAAGAAAACATTTTCTTTTAAGAACTGTTCACTGAAACGTTCTTGGGGGAACTGAATAGGTTCTTCTATGGTATTGCTGCGAAGAAAAAAAACAAAAACTGTTGCACATACTTATTATTCCAGCCAATTCTGAGAAAGGTTCGGCCGAGCACCAGCTCCATCACCTGCACCATTGGAGAACAAAAAAGTTAATACTGGACAACATTTCAAAGGAACTTACGGAAGCAGTAAAAAAAAAATCAGATTGACTTCACTGGAAGGAAAAAGTTCAGAAAGATCAAAGCTGGAATTGAAGACAACTGTCCTCAAGAGATGAAAACAGGCACAGAAAGAGAACAGACAGGAAAGGAGCATCTTTAGTTTGCCTCTGCACTAAAATGAGAGCTTCTCAGTATTCACGACAGACGGACAATCCATGGAAACCAGATGCTCCTAAACTATCATATAACCCAAAAAATCCCAGTTTTCATTTCCTGCTACAAAACCCAGCAGTATACATAGTGAGCTTGAACTGAGATGAATTGTTGGCATGCTAGCATTATAAACTGCGTCAGATGTTTACTGGAAGAGAGTCATGCCAAATTTTACGGTCAATAACGTGTGTAGAATATCTGAACAGTCATTTTTGTCTATTAGATATGGGGGGGGGGCTCTATTTGTGATTGGTGCATCTTAAAGCTTTGTGTTTGCAGCATATTTCTAACCCAGTTTTTTTATGCGTGAAGTTATCAAAACAGGGCATATCATTAGCTTCAATGTGCTTGCAATCACTGTAACCAATCAGCTGATATTTATTTCAAATGTTCCCTAGGAGTTGTGAAAGAAAGACTGTTTTCAGATGCATGCTTTGATGTAGCCAAAGAGGACACATACTTTGCCCTGACATTTATTGTGTCGGAGCATACCGGTCGCAAGACATTTACACCTCGTAACAAGCCTACCTGGCATTCTGACAAATTCCCCCACTGTTCGGAGGTCAGATTAACATGAAAAATGTCACAAGTCTCCCCGGCCCCTTCTCATTATTCCAGCTCTTAAAGCACAAACACCTCTGTCTCCTTCAAAACAGTGACCTTTGCTGCTTTTCCCTGCTGTTAGAGCCTAAATTAGTTTTTCAATGGCTCACTTTCTGTTTAACGCTAGCCTGCATATGAATAATACAAAAGGAAATTAGGTCTACTAGAAATTAATTTTTAAAAAAAAGTAAATTTGAAATGTCTGTCGACTGAAATAAAACAAACTATAAAAACAGTGAATTAAAAAATGTATATATATGTAATATAGAATATAAATAATTAAACAATACATAAACAATTATATATATTGAGAAAGTAAAAAGTAAGAATATCAGTTGTTAAGGTCTTGTCCTATAAAGGTGTTTACAGATCGACCAGTGTGAGAATGAACATGTAACTTCATTTCTGTTCCATATGTCTCCTATTGTGAAACTGGATATTTCTCAAGAGTTTAGGCATTACAGACGGACCGTTATTCGATGTGAAATCCTTACCGACATTTATAAAGCGAAATATTGAAAGACTCCACCTCAACTGAACACGGAATAATCCAGTAACTTACTCAATCCATATTAGTGATACAGTTATAACAACACTGTAGCTTAAGCTCTCAACTCCACATAGAGGATGCATGTCTGATGCAGTTCAGCAATAATGTATCAGAGGTGGTGCTATATTGCTTATATAGTCAGAACTAAAGGCGCATTGTGCAGTGGTCTGCATAAAACACCTTTAGTTATTTTATATTCACAATACAAAACAGCCTTAAGCTTCAGGGTCACATAGGGCTGTTGTAGTGAATGCTGGTCTTATTTTCTTCTGCCTGTAAGTGGTCACCCCACGGCTGACTTTAGCAGCCGTGGGATGACCATTCACCGTGACCCCAAAGACAAGTCAATATCCCTCTTACAATACTCCTGTCAATCATGTTTGAAGAATGCAAAGTCACACCAAAAACATGTTAAACAAGCAGTGTTTCCACTAAACATGTCTTTTACTTTGCTCACGTGTGTAAATGAGATAATAACAGAACACAAAACTCATGCCAACTGAAGCATATAAGCTTTCTTTGGCTAGTTCTTACTTTAATCAGTCGATCCTAAACAGCAAACATCAGTCTCGGCTGCAAGGAAGTGAGCTCATAATTTGGTGCATAAACTGATGAGATTGGATCATGTAAATGTGTATTTTCAGGATAACTTTACAAATACAAGTCATGCATGACAAGAGTATATTACAGAGTGGAGTGGAGTAATGATGCAAAAAATTAAGTTTTGCATCACAGGAATAAATTACATTTTAAAATATATTCCAATATAAAACAGTTATTTCAATTGGTGATCATATTTTTACGATATTACAATTTTTACTGTATTTTATTTTTTCAAATAAATGCAGGGTGAGCCCTCCTATTACTAATTATCATTTACGCGTGCATTAAGAGTACAATCAAAACATGGTCATGGTTTTTATTGTTCCTAGCTTTTTTTCCGTAGTTTGGCTATAACCAGGTTAAAGTTTAAAAACACTCAGGTCATGCTCTCTTAAATGACGAGATTGTTTGTTAATGTTTGATTGGTTTGAAGTCTACCAGCGTCACAGGAGCTGTCCGGTCCGTGTCACTCATTCTGCATGGCCGTTTCCTGTTTGTCTAAAGTGCAGACTCTATCATCAGCACAAACACAGATTCCGGCCAGAAAACTCCAATCCTGTTTGGAAGCAGTGATGTCAAAGTCTCCATGGCAACTACTCTTACAAATTATGCCTCTTCTTTCACTCTCCCCTTCTGCCTTTGTCCATGTGACATTCAAGTGCAATATCTTTTTGTCACAAAGCTCTGGGCATCAATGTGGCGATGCCAAGGACACAGAAGGGGAATAACCTGACCTTTTGCAGCGCACCGAATACAAGAAGAGAGCGAGGTCAGGAGACGTGTTTGTGGGCTTTGAGTGGTTGTGATGATGCCATTGTGCAACCGGCTCTGAGGACGTTGTCTTTGCTGCACACTCATTTATAACAGTTGTTGTGCAATTATTTTTAATTCAATGAGCGCTGAGGATTTAAAAGACCAGTTCGGCCAAAAGCCGTTTACTCACCCTCATGTCAATTCAAACATGTCTTCCTTTTATAGAACAGAAAAAGGACATTTTGACAAGAATCCACAAGCTATTAAGGAATGTTCTCAGAACTCTAGCTGAACAAATGTTCTTCTGGTAAAAAAAGTAATTTGGTTTTATAGCGTTCTCAAAACGTTAGCACAAAAAAAAAAAAAAAAACATTTTTAAACATCATTAATGGAAGGTTTTTTGGTTGCACTTTATTTTACAGTACGTGTACTTACATGTTTATCTAAGAAAGTTCTGGTAATACAAGGTAACTACATGGGGTATGGTTAGGTTTAGGGGTAGGTTCAGGGTTATACTCAGGGTACCTAGTTATTACATAGTTATTGTTATTACTAGTTACTACTAGCTTTTTTTCTCTGAAATGATTTAGTTAATGTAATGTTGGTTAACGTTTACTAAATGTTATTATTTACTGCACATGGTATGCAGGAAAAGAATAGTAGGCTAAATCGATTTATAAATTGTGCGCACGATTAATTAATTTACTTTATTTGCTAAATTCCGCACATGATTTATAAATCGAGAGACTGAAATAGAATAGCATGATTTATTTATTTTTTCTTGCATGTCATGTAGGCTCCGTAGTTTCAAAACATTTAGAGATCAATGAAAGAAAATTCCTATATTGTTTGTAAAATCATAAAATGTTTTCAGTAATGTTCACATAACCAATAATTAGTTTTTTTACTTTATATATATATATATATATATATATATATATATATATATATATATATATATATATATATATATATATATTTATAGGATTTAAAAAACTGGATGTTTTGGATGTACAGAAATAACAATATTTGTAACTTAACATTAGCACAAGGTTCTTGAAACATATTTTTGTTAGCTGGGGAAACTGTGTTTTTCCATAGACTTGAGTGTTTTTTCCACTTAACTTGACTGAACAATAAAAAGTAGCATAGATGATCTGATAAACCATAAAAAGAAGAAAGATGGGTGAGACATTTATGACTGAATGTAAATTTTTGACTGAACTATTCCTTTAAACAATCTCTTAGTTTCCAGCTGTAAAGCTGATTAATGGAAATACAACGAATAGCAATGGAAATACAAACGAAACATGATGGAAACGGATGAGTGTGATTGCCATGGTAATAGATGATGCCTCAAAGAGTGTGAGAGATACATAAAAAATTCAAAGACTTTCAGCAAGACAATGCAAGTGCAGGCGGCCTTTCCTTCCTTACAGACATCAGCCACCCACTCTGCAGTATTTTATAATTCTATCTGACTATAAAATGATCAGCAGAAAAATATGTTTAGATGAGGCAGAGAGAAAGTGGAAATGTAGATGTGATATTGGCACAGCCAGATGCCAGATACGCTTTGTCAAAACAACATCTGACTCATACCCTTAAGCTCTCTTCCGAAACCTAATGGGCTGCTTAGCTTTCTTCAATGTATAAAGTCAGCTAACTGTGCAACTTATAGACTCAGTGGAAAACATTCCTCTACCTACATTTTTGCAAAACTCATACTACTACTATGAACTAGCTAAAATGAAGACTAGTTGCAGTATGACATCAACAATATTTTAATGCAGCTGAGATAAATTGATTGCAAGGGCAGATTATTGATAAACATGATTTATATTTCTGTGGTTTCTTTCAAAATACTATTTTATAACCTCAAATCACTTTGACCAAAGTCTATGATTTGTAAACTAATACATATTGACCTTTGCATCACATAACTATCTCTATATGTATGGCTTTTCTGATGTAAACTTTCTCGGAAGTCCACCTAGTATGGCATTGCACATCCAATAACACAACTGAAAAACTCAGACATGATTGCTTCAAACATGATTGATTTTTATCTTCCGTTTGCTTGGTTCATAGGTTTAAGGTTTAGTGTAGTCATGTTATTTTCAAATGCAACAGAGCATTAAAGGAGGGGGTGAAATGCTATTTTATGCATACTGAGTTTTTTACACTGTTAAAGAGTTGGATTCCCATGCTAAACATGGACAAAGTTTCAAAAATTAAGTTGTAAGTTTGAAGGAGTATTTCTGTTCCAAAAATACTACTTCCGGTTTGTCGCAAGTTTCGGAAAGTTTTTTTCGAGTATGGCTCTGTGTGACGTTAGATGGAGCGGAATTTCCTTATATGGGTCCTAAGGCACTTCTGCCGGAAGAGCGCGCGCTCCCGTATAGCAGAGCACTGAGAGCATATCCGTCGTCAAACTGGGCCTTGTTTGTAAAACAAGCATCTTCGAAATGCAGGGAACAAACAAAAACACTTGCACAACTCCGTTGATGCTCTGTAAAAATAAACTCCATCCACTGGTCCCTTAATGCTGTTTTTTTTGGTAATCTGTGCAGGGTTGTCTTGCCCTGGCGACCAAAAACACACTCCTTTTGTGACATTTTGCGACGCTCTCGCTCTGATCAGTGAACGTCTGTTGTGCTCTCAGTGCTCTGCTATACGGGAGCGCCTTAGGACACATATAAGGAAATTCCGCTCCATCTAACGTCACACAGAGCCATACTCGAAAAAACCTTTGGGAACAAAAATACTCCTTCAAACTTACAACTTAATTTTTGAAACTTTGTCCATGTTTAGCATGGGAATCCAACTCTTTAACAGTGTAAAAAACTCAGTATGCATGAAATAGCATTTCACCCCCCCTTTAATTTTTTTTTTTTATATATATTATTTTAACTGCACAGCTGTTTTTATCAATGATATCAAATTTGATCAGTATTGTGCATAATTTAATTTCAGGAATAAAATAAGCATTTTCAAGCTATTTCTTTTGGATGTATGAGCAAAATAAGATCTGTGGTTTACATTGTTTAAACAGACTTGAAATTGCACTTTTTAAAAACATAAAAATTTGCTAGCAGGTGCTAAATAAGCATTACGTTAGTGGTGCAAAAGGTCATGGGTTCAATTCCCAGGGAACACACACTGGTAAAAAAAAAAAAATACGTTTAGCCTGAATGCACTGTAAGTTGCTGTGGATAAAAGCGTCTGCTAAATGCATAAATGTAATTGTAAGATATGTATGTAAAGTGCACACAGTATGAAACCCTAATTAGCAATCCAGGTTGGCTGACAAACTGACGTCATGGTTGAACAGCTCTATTTGTAGTCAACATTTCTTGCTTTGCATTTAGGGATTGCCTTCTCTGTGTAGAATACATGTGATCCTGCCTTATAACTTTGTTTATCTTCAGGAATAGCCATTAGCATCTGTAGCTCGCCTACGATGCATTAAAATGCTGCCTCCGTGGGCAGCTCACAAGGTTTTGGAAGAGAGCATTAGTGTTTTTTTCCCACTCTCGGTTTATTGGGTTCATCTAGTACATTCTTTCACTACTGTGTTTATCAGTTGAATAAAACAACGGGCAAAAGCAGTTGAAGTTATTTTAAACCAGTGTATCTGAATCTCACAAACAGCTCAAAGGCATTTGCATGCCTCATTGTGCGCTCACAATTATATTATCATCCAAAACACTTCAGCCAGCGTCAGCCTTTAAAGCTTTTCACATGCAACACATGCAACCCCAGTTGATTGTCGGGAGATCCTCTATTGATTCGACACCGACACACGCATTATGCAATTCGATGGTTATTTATAGAGCATAGACTCCATGACGAATTAACAACACCCACGCATATCTAGATAATGGATGACGATGACGCTGTCAGTGCGCCGGGATCATTAAATACTCGAGTCGTGACAGAATGATAATCCAATAAAGCATGTCATCAAATCTCTTTTTTAATCCTCAGATCAGTAAACACTGCCTCTGAGGTCCACATCTGTTCTTTACAAACCTCCTGTCCAAACACGGTATGGTCGTAACGTTAAACCGCAGATACAAATGCAAGACATGGCTGCCACTGTGAGCAGTACCCAGGATGACCTGTGATTGCTGGGATACAGTCACTAAATAAAGCTTTCCATCTAAACATGAAACATGTTTTCAACACTGATAATAAGAAATAGTTCTCGTACAGGAAATCGGCATATTAGAAGGATTTCTGAAGGATCATGTGACACTGAAGACTGAAGCAAATTCAGTTTTGCATTACTGTAACAAACTACATTTGGAAAAAATATATTTAAATTTTACTGTTTTCACTGTATTTCTTAACAAATATATAAACGCAACCTTGGTGAAGGTAAGAGACTATCAGATTCAAATGTAAAACATCTCTCACTGAGTTACATTCTTAGAACGTAGAATGTAACCAACTGCAATGATGTCACTGTAATATTTGAATTCTTAACTGTGATTGGTGCTTCGAAGGTGATGTCTGTACCCCGTTGTTACAGAGTGACACAGCCACATTTCCTTAACCAATGGCATGTGTTTAGGAAAGGATTGTGAGTTGGACTGACCAGTGGCAGATGAGGGGATCGTTTAGGAAACTGTGAAAACAGTAATTATACACAAGATAGTCACATTGTGTTGATTCTCATACACAGGCAACAATGATGCAGTACATATAAAATTGAACAATATGTTATTGCCCTGATATTTGCTCTAGGAAATGCACATCTAGTTTCTAAAATGGCGTTATTGTCAAATCCAAGAGAGTGGGAACATTTCGACAGTACCATGCTTAATGCATCCGATTTAGAGGTCAAACTAAAACCCAGGTTTTTATAGGCACTGCTCTTCCGTCATTTATTAATGGAGTTCCAGAAGCTGCTTCATTCCTAAATTGATTTTGACCTCTCTTATGTTTGTGAAAAAAAGAAGCTTCTGAGAAAGTAAGATTACTGGTAGAGGAGGAACCGGAGATGAAAAGAGGGAGGGCAACGGATTAGGTGAGAGAAAAGTAGAAATGTCAGTCTAGGGTCCATTTAAGAGAACTTTAATGGCTCTTGATAACGCTAGAGCTTGATCTATAAAAGTCTTGATTAAAAAAGGTATCTTATGACACATTAAAGCATTTAATGAGCTCAATAAAGCACTTATATTGAGCTTAATGGATTATATATAAATGAAAATCATAACACATTTCCAAAAAATAACAAAGAAATTCCTCTTCTACAATACAGTGTTGTTGTTGTTATTAAAACTGTTTCCATTAAGTGAAATCAGGCTTGAATAAAATACAATATAAATATCGGATAAAAAAAATAAAAAAAGTAAAAAATAAATTTGAAATATAAATGAGAATTGATACTATGGCAGCTAACTGAAATATCACTTTCATAAAAAAGGTACAAAAGCTGTCACTGGGGCAGGACTTTTTCAAAACAGTACTAATATGAATATGTATTTGTAAGGTATTTAATTGCACAAGTGTACTTTCTGAAAGGATGGCATCCCACATAAACTCACATAAACTCTAAACTGCTCCTGCCAATAAATCCATCCATCATTAAAAGAATTGGACTCATTTGGGTTTGTACTGTAATTAGCATGTGAGGGCAGCGTGTTGGGCTGCTTTTGTCTTTGATCATGGCTGACTGAATGGGAAGCTGGTTAAAATGCGTGCCTTGTTAAGAGTCATGGCCCTGGAAATGAGGCTTTGTGCATAAGAAATTCCTCCCATTATGGCTGATGGAAGATAATAGTGCAGAGATAGTAGACAATGCTGACATACTCTAGTTTTTTCATCTGTAGTTTTTCCAAAACAGCCATCGGGACAGTAAGGAGAGAAATAGATGTCACCTGCAGGGCAAGAATTTTGAATAGAGTTTACAGAGATGGGGTGCACTCCGAGTGTCAGATGAAGAAGAAGAAGAAGAGACTGGTCTGGTTTACGATTTCATCAGTTTACAATGAATCTCTTTGGTGCATAATACTGTTTCCTAAACTCTACATGTGCCACAGTACAATGAAAGGTTACACTTCTACATAATTTGACCTAATTATCCAACAGAAAAGCAAATTTGCATATACTTTCACTATGCATTATAGAAGTTTTACAGTTTGTCCTTTGGTAACTAGAGTAATTGTAAATAATCACCCCTAGCAATCATTATTTTGCTTTTGCATGCCACATTTTCAACGAGGATGCAGATGTATTGTTGTCAGAGTGCACAGGTTAATGTGCACCAAACTTCTTAAGGTTAAAATCCTACAGAAATGGTTAAAGTTTGAACTGTACAAATTAAATGCACACTTTCAATTTAAAGGAAAAATAGTCCAAAATGAAACATTTACTCACCCTCAAGCCACTTTTACAAAATACTATTTCCTTGTGTCATTGCATTTTATTACACAGAATTACTTTTGAACTTACTTGTTTGCTTTTCTTTATATTTATGTATGAGTGGGGTTGTTACCAATATCTGGTAAAAAATTTCAAGCCAACAGCACCTTTAGAAATACGTTTACTGAGAAAAATGGTGACGTGTTCAATACTTATTTTACCCACTGTATAGAGTTTTTTTCTTCATTTGAACAGATTTGGAGAAATTTAGCATTACATCCTTTGCTCACCACTGCAGTAAATGGGTGCCATCAGAATGAGAGACCAAACAGCTGATCACAATAATCTTCAAGTAATCTACACGACTCCATTGTATCAATAACCTCTTCTGAAGAGAAAAGCAGTGTGTTTGTAATAAACAAACCTGTCTTTGAGGTGTATTTAACTTCAGACCATTGCTTCCAGCTAAAATATGACTCCTCTATCCATAATCTTGCTTTACCCAGTAAAAAATGAACAGTCCAAAACAGCATTTTGATGTGAGAGGACAACATAGAATGGACTTTTGCACTGGAGAAAGTGTTCTTATGGATATAGTATGAATGCATATTTTGGCCAGAAGTGACGGTTTGTCTATTTGGACTCTCATTCTGATGGCACCCATTCACTCCATTGGTGAGCAAGTGATGTTATCCTAAATTTCTCCAAATATTTTCCCATTAAGAAACAACATCCTCATCTACATCATGGCCTGGATGAGTATATTTTAACCAAATGTCATTTTTTGGTGTGAACTATTCCTGAAAGCTGCTGAAACTTCTGAATAACCTATGTGGTAATAATGCTGTACTTGCTTAAAGAATGCCTTTATTTATATCTCATTTATATATCTTCATTGTATTCATTCAAATTACTTGCTGTAATATATTTCTTGCATTTTTATAACATTTACTACATATGTGCTATATTTGATCTGTTTTGATATTTTTTACTGTCTGTGAAAAATGATGCAGTGCATTCAAGTTTAACATATTCACTCTAAAAACGGCTGGGTTATTTTTTAACCCAAAATGCTGGGTTGAGTCTGTTGGGTCATTTTGTTGGGTTATTTTATTTCTTTTTAAACACTTTTGGGTAGTTTCAATTTACCACGTGTTGGGTTAAACCTGCTGGGTTGCGTCGCTGGGTTGTTTCAGGTCAGCGCTGGGTTATTTAACGCGCCTTGAAGATGTTTAAATCGCTCCCCAACTGTCACTTTGGAAGAACAACGGGGCAAAGCCACGGCTTTCAACTGTTTTAAGGTAAGTTTTTAAATGTTTTCATTAATAATTATTTTAAATTGGCAGAATTATAACTTTTTTTGCGGCAACAATACTGTTAAACGTCTACAGGCCAACATTATTTACGTTAAATGATGAACTGTTTAACGTACCTCAAACGGCCAACCTACGTTACGTGACTCGCATAATCGTGAGACGACAGATTAATAGTTTTATTAAGTTTCAGACAGTGACGGATGGCTGAAATATGCTAATACCTGTGAAAATAGAGGAAAAAGTCGTTTCTGACACTGAAAAGCGAATTTAACATTTAAGTGAGTCAAATGAGTTCAAAAAGTGAATACGATTTTCTGCTCTAATGTAAATGCCTACAGTTGTCCATATCGACATGTAAATCATAGAAATTACGTACAATATAGTCGGACTGCAGGTCTAAAAGAACCGACGATCCAGTTCAAATAAACCGGTTCAGTAAATTCTCGAACAAATTTCCTGGAAAAGAATTGACGTCTCAGGGCATTTCAAAGTGGCGCACGCACAGCGATTGACTTAGTGAGGTGTTTTGATGCTTTTGTGGTTTATAAAGTCTTTTTACATACAAATTATAATTCAAAATGTGTTTTTTCCTGTCAGAAAAGCACATGGATACATTTGTGAGAGAATAACTCGTCGAGTGCAGTCTTATTGATGTGTCTAACGGTAAGTTCGTGTTTATTATACATTTTACATAATTGCTTGTCTGTTATAATCAACTAACGTTAACCCTCACGTAACTTAAACGCACATATATGAACTTTGTGTTCAGAATGTACCTAATTTAGCAGCGTAAACATCATATACCAATTTTCCAGCTCGTGTTTTTGACTTGTCCTTATCACTTTGGTACATCTGTGTTTATATGGACTGTTTTAAAGCTGCGGAGTAACCCAGTACCTGCGTGACTTGTCATAGAAATGTCTGTGTGCGCGCATGCAGTGTTATCGCCCTTATCTGTGCCAGTGACTGTGTGTGTTTGATATAGCCAGCATATTAACATAAAACTGTGCTTTATAATAACTGGAACATCCCATTGATTAGACAGTTTGAAAGCACACCTTTCAGCCAATGACTATATCATATTCTGCTTAGATATAACAATTTGTATATTATTTTATTTTATTTTTTTACTTTATTTTAAAGGTTGGAACAAACATGGAATTCCTTAACTGAGCAGAGTCCACAAAACCCCATCCAATTGTCATGGCGATTTAAAAATGCCAGCAGATCTCTCAGGAATTGATCATAATCAATGGACAGGTAAGGATATTCTGGACTATTTTCCAAATAAATTGCAAATTGTATATTTAATTGCATTTTTCCACATGTGGACGCATACATTGTGACATAGTCCAAACGCAATTGAAAAGCATTTGTATTTCAGATGCCTTACACAGAAAGCTGTCAGTTTGTGTCAAGCGTGGGACTATACTATGGGGCATGTTTTTTATTGGGATATATTCTGTAGTTTTTACCCCAAATCTCTCACTGTTTGCACTCTGATGCACGTCAGCAAAACAACATTGCCGTTCTACTCTTATTTACCTATTTGCATCTTACCCTATATTTTATACCTCAGGTGAAAAGCATTTGGTTAATAGTGAATATTGACCAATAGTACCATGTGGCTCTAACTGTTAGCAGGGGATAGTAGTTGCATTTGGGGTAAAAATGACAGAATTATTTATTGTGTGAGGTGCCAAGAATATAGGGAGATCCGGGTTGCACTGTCTGTTCTTTAACACGCATCTCTCGGAGTGGCAGCAGCCTTTAGTAGTGCCTTAACCTCCATTGTTTAAAGCATTTGGCACAATTGACTTTTAGTGACATCACCTCCCAATACAAACACTCTCCATAGTATGGTCCCACCTCTGGCAAAAATTGACAGTTTTCCATGTGAGGCTAAAGTAAATTGCTAAAGTAATTGCGATTCCCTTTGAGTTTTGGCAGGTAACGTGCAACACAGTGAAAAAACAGACATGGTAATTAGTAACACCTCATGTACTTGTTCTTATGTTGCATCTATGCTAACATTAGTCTGTTTCTCTCTTATTCCGAGGTCACCGTGGCCACCAGATCCAGTCTGTATCCAGATCAGAGGGTCACTGCAGTCGCCCGGATCCAGTACGTATCCAGACCAGATGGTGGATCAGCACCTAGAAAGGACCTCTACATCCCTGAAAGACAGCAGAGACCAGGACAACTAGAGCCCCAGATACAGATCCCCTGTAAAGACCTTGTCTCAGAGGAGCACCAGGACAAGACCACAGGAAACAGATGATTCTTCTGCACAATCTGACTTTGCTGCAGTCTGGAATTGAACTACTGGTTTCGTCTGGTCAGAGGAGAACTGGCCCCCAACTGAGCCTGGTTTCTCCCAAGGTTTTTTTTCTCCATTCTGTCACCGATGGAGTTTTGGTTCCTTGGTTTTCCTTAGTTGGGGACAATTAATATCAAGCCATATCATCGACTTGATTGCACAGAGGGACGATACATCACTGAATCAGTGATGAACTGACTTTAACTGAAAACTGAGTGTTGACTGTTGTCCCTTTGCATTATTACACACTATTTTCCTATTTAATACTGTAAAGCTGCTATGATGCAGTATTTGATCAATATGAGAGGCTTATTAGTCATAATAAATGGAAAATACAGCTGCAAACGGACTTTGCTTTTCCATTTGAAATTTGGCAGTCACTGTGCATTCATGAAAACTGAAAAGGTAATTTTTGTTTGTTGTTTCTGAAAGTGTTTTTGTTCAAGATTTGCAATTGTGTTTGGATTTTGTCACATGTGGAAAACCCAATTGAAAACATAATTTGCAATTCCTTTTGAAAATTGTCCTTCCGTTGACAGGCTCTAAAGCAGAGTACACTGCTCTCAGGTGTACAGTAGATCTTTGAATTTTCATTTTTGGGTGAACTATATATGTTGAACTACCCTAAGCAGTGCACATCTACCTACATAGGAGTCTTTATATACTTGATATAAATTTAAGGACATCTTTAAATTATTTTACATTTAAATTTAAAGAATGTTAATTGTCAATGTCATTTCACTGTGTATTTAAATAGCTAAACATGTCAAAATGTAATAGTTAAACAGCTAGACAGGTCATTTAGAAATAATTTTCTTATTTATTTTAACTGTAATTCTGTGATTTTTATTTTATTTTTTTTGCATTTGCTGGAAACAAAAAAAGGGAAAATTCCATGTTGTTTGTCATTGGTACACATTTTTGAATATCAGATGGCATTAAAAATATTTTTTAACAGTCTAAATAACCTGTATTCTTCATTATTTATTAATCCATGATTGCTTTGTTAAGCAAAAGTGAAATTATGAGAATAACCCAGCAAGAATAACCCAGAATCATAAAAATGCAAACCCACAAATGGTAAAAATGACTCTTAACTTGGGTTTTCTAAATAACCCAGCATGCTGGGTTAAAATGTGTAAACCAGCATGATGGGTTACTTTAACCCAGCACGTGTTCTGTCCAATATTTACCCAGTGCTGGGTTGCCAATTGGGTTATTTTTAACCCAGCCATTTTTAGAGTGTTGAGATTGTAGGGTAAAAATGATACACTGAAGGGTGTTTCATCACCTCGTCTGGATTGTATTTCCATATGTGTAGTTTTATGTCAGCCAGCATTTAATCCACTCTTCACATTCATCAACGTTTCTTCTTTGAGCAGCCCTGTGCCTCTCTTGCATTGAATTGTGGAGGTGAATCTTGACTTTCACTATAATGAAGAGAATGTAGATCAACAGAGGACAACACAAGAGATTCTCTTGTGAAAATTCTGACAATGGATGAACATCCAGGAAATGATCAGTATCAACCGCTGAGAGGAAGAATAGGAGTTCGATGCATGGTAGAAGGGTACAAAGTCAAAACAGAGGAAAAGGCCCAGGACAGATCAGATGAAATAAGGCCCAGTATTGTGCACCATGTTGCCAATCATGGCTTACAGTGGCTGAGGTGGGTTTACTGTGTTTGCCTTTCTAATTTAGTGTTCTCACCTTTGTACCCATATTTATTTTTTGTTTCTATATTACAATCTCTTACAATCAATAACCCACATACAGTACACAGATATATGAAGAAGTGCAGCCTGTCATGTTCAGTAACTGTCATCCAAACTGCTGTAGTTTACATCAGGTAATACTAAGAGAGGGCATTGTTATATTGACAACATGACTCAGCATCTTGTTTGTGCACAGTGACTTTACGTTCTGATGGCACTGATATGTTCACTGATATAAATGCTTATAACATGACCTACACACATCAAAAGAATGAGAAGAAATAAGGGCGATGATGTCATTAAAAAAATGTCAAGTTATAGTGCTGCAGAGATATCAACCTTAATTAGCATTAGCATTACTAGCCCCAGCCCGACAGGTGTCGTAATACCAGTTTCGGCCATAGGAGGCGGTATGCGGGCAACATAACCACCAGCCAACCTGCAATACACAAATAACTCGCACGGCTTGTGGGCGTGTACTTGAACCTGATGTCAATCGTGTGGAAAGTACAGCACAGTACTTCATTCCAGTTCAGGGAAGAGAGAGAAATGATGTCTCAAGCCCTTGGCAAGAGACCCCTACCACCACCACCCGCTACAGGGAAACAACTGCGCTCGGAATCACAAATCAAATCCGATAAGAAAAGGAGCCGATTCAGAGTAAACATCGGCACTGCTTTAAATCGCTGGAGACAACTGATGGACCATAAAGAAATGAGGCTCGACTCCGAACCTGCAACATTTCTAACAGTAAGTTAGATGCTGTTAGTATTTCGCTAGAAGTTTGTTTTATATGTTTGTGTATTTGTTTTCAGGAAGTTATAACATAGCAATGTATCGAAGGCTGTTCGATAAACGTGCTAATGTTAGCGATGGCTAACCGTAGCTGCATTTGATAATTAGCTAGCTATAACTTAACGTTACCCATTTTATTATATCATAATTAACCTGCTCTGTCTAGTCTGTTGGTCTCCGTGTCCTCTTCGTGGTTTTTCTGTGCGTGAAAAAATTGATGTGTGGCGTGACAGCGTATGAAAAGAGTCAATTGCGTGTGTCTCACGGTGAATGCTTGAGAGTTGGCACATCAGTTCCCAAGCAGAATAAAGGACATGTTGATTATTGCTGTTTAGCGTTTGTATTAATCTATGATGTGTCCCTGTTTGCCTACAGGGACATAAAAAAATAAATTAAAAGTGATATGTGGACCAAGGTGTCTGAGATTGTTCATTTTAAGTAAAGGATCCTAATATTTCTTCCACAACAATATTTAATGAGGTTAACTTATAACTCCTTGTGGTTAGTCTGCACGAGATCAACAAGCTTGTTTGCTTTGCGGCTGCTTTAAATACAAAATAAGCATTCGATCTAACACGTCTGAGCGCTCACAAATCTTTCTGCAGCATCGTGAGCAGAGCGGCAAGAGCGATTTCTCGTTTGTTACTCTAGAGTAGACCAATTCACTTTATTGAGGCATACTGCCCCCATCTGTTATGGAATGTGGAGTATGACTTGATTTTTTTTGCCAAACATTACAGATGGCACCTTTAAGGATGATGCACCAAAGCGACTGAGAAAAACTATTTTTAAAGCATTGAAGGTGAGGAGAGGAAAGCAGAGGTTTGGACAAGAGGTGGACAAGGGGCAGCAATAACCACAAGTGTTACCATGATACAAAGGCAGATGCAATTGGTGCATTAATAAAACACTATTTAAATCATTGGATTTCATGGAAACTCACTGTTTATGTAGAAGGATTAGACAGAGTGATACCCAGTAAAAGGCAGATGACCTAAAGTGACCCACCTGTGGTTTAAGACCACTGAAAATGTGTGCAATTTAACAATATACTCCATATTGACATCCCAATATCTCTGGAATTGAACCATACAGGGACTTACAAATGAAGATACCAGAAGAAAAGTTTGTTAAAACTCAAAATCTAAAAGGGCATTAAGATGTCTTTAACACTTCTTGAGTCACAGATGTGCAAACTTTGAGAAAAAAGAAACTGAAAAGAGCTTTTTCTCATTTTTGAACGGTCACCACTGGCATATAATGTAACGAAGATTGCTAAAGTCAACAGATTTTACTAACAGACCTACCAATCTTGGTGTACAAATAGCATAATGATGCTGCCAGCTTTCTGAAGTCTTTTTTTACCCCATTTTAATTTGGCTTCAAATCTCAGGTGAAAATCACAAATTTGAGCCGGGGACCTGCAGAACCTGATTTTACCAAGTACAAACTGTTCCTGGATCAACATCGTTGTTGACCCTGGAACAACATTGTGATTAACTAATCAGATCTGAAGAACCAGTTTATAGTTTTTGTGATGTTTAGGTGTTTGGTGCTTGTACATCAATGTCATTCATCTATAATTTCCTCTGATTTTAGGGATAACTCTAAGGTTAGGTTTGGGTGTAGGATATGGTCAAGACTATGAACACATCTAACTCAGCAAAATCAGGACGTGCCCTGGGACGTTTGGTTGAGTTGGCACGGAATAACCCATCATTTATTTGAAATAATTCATCCTCACTGAATAAAAGTATTAATTTCTTACTATTGAGTAATAGTGTACAATTAAACATGTCAATAAATTTAACACAAGATTTCAGTGCATAATGGCCAAAAAGGAGATCTGACATACTCAGAGCCATCACATAACTTCAGATGACTTAGAATAGTAAACAAGTACACAAGTTGTCTTTTTCTGATATTTTTATGTTCTTTCATTATGGAAGAAAGCAGCTCGGGCATCCTGCAAAACAGTTTTGTATGTTGTTCTAGAGAAACAGGAAAGATTTGGAAAGACATGAGAGTGAGTAGATGATGATAGAACTTTCATTTCTGGCTGAACTATCCCTTTAAAAGCACTGCAGTCTCTCTGAACATCTTATCTTCTGTGTGAGTTTCAGTGGACTGAGAGGAAGAGATGTCCAGACCACCATGTTCATCTCCTAGAGAGGGTCACTCTCAGCTCTCATTTACCCCTGGTCATTATTTGAGGACCTTATACTTCCTGTTTCACATCTGTCTTGTGAAATTCAATTCTTACTAACCTACAAATTACACAACTGCCTGCCACACAGATATACTACACTCCTAACTAACACACAAACAAAAACAGCCCATCTGTCCGTATTTGATCCAGACCCTGCAACCTTTACATAAACACGGCTCTCAGAAATAAGCAGTGTCTGTTTGACTTCAGCCGAGCATTTATAGGAAGCACCAGCAGCCACTTCCTGCTGAGAGAAATGCTTAATGTGCCTATTAATAACCGGCGCACAGGGCTAGAGCACAGCTTTTTAGTGTGTTTGGACTAGAGGGAGAGGTGCCCGGCTAACACACCCACAGCTAATAGAGAGTGTTTAGCATCTATTCATTCCACCGGGCCGGGACTCGGTCTGCTTAAGAGCTCAGCTGCTCACTGTGTACACTCTCAACATGAGCGCCAATGAAAGAAGAGGCCTTATATTTCAGGCCTCTGCTAGCTGGATGCACGTTATGTAAGGGATCATTTTCAGTCTTGATGCAAAGCAAAAGGGGCTTCTGTTGGGGCTGAAAGGGTTTGTTTTGCGAGAATGACTGTAGCCTGTGACACTTATTACATGGCTATTTGCCAAAAAATAAATAAACATGGAAAATCTTGACCAAGACACTCATGTAAAAGAGATTCTTAATCTCAGTGAGGTTCTTTCCTGGTTAAATAAAGGCAAAAAAAAAAAAAACTTGGAAAATCAAGTATTCCGGAGGGCTATCTAATGATATGGGTTGAACATTTTGTGCTGGACGTTTTAGACGCTCAGCTGCAGTTTGTCTACTGTGTACACATCAGGTTGACTAAAAATAGTGTCTATCAAGGGACCATCTCAGTATAGTAACTACTACCAGAGCTGTAGTAACAGAAAACATCGTGCCAGATTCTGCATTTATTAGACTATTTACATAACAGATGTGATTTTATGGTAAAGCTTCTTAAAGGTTTTTCTGCATCAACTTAACAACAAAAATGAAAGCAACTGGAAAGTAGTATTAATAAAAACGGAATTGAAGATCCTAAGAATATGGAAGCTGTCCAAACAAAAAAAAACTTTAAATTAAAGTAAAATATCTTAATTGAAATAAAGTTTTTCAATTTTCATAGGTTTTACAGGGAAAAAAATATTTTACAGACTTCCCCTTGTTTCAATTACAATATATTGCTTAAATTAAAAAAAAAAAAAATCTTTAGTTTTTAAGTGTTTAGTTGCAACTTATCTCACAATTCTGAGTTTATTTCTTATAATTCTTAAAATGCATAATTTATGGGGGGGGGGGGGGGGGGTTGTGGTTGGGGGGGATCAGAACTGTGAGGTATACACTCAGAATTCTAAGAAGAAAGTAAAACTTATACGATATAAACTTAGAATTGTGAGATTCTGACATCACTTGTGCGTTTGTCTTAAAATTCCATTTTGGAAACAAACAAGCAAAAAAAAGATTTGCGAGATATAATTCTGAGACTCAGAATTCTGAGTTTCTATCTTGCATATCGGAATTTTTCTCCCAGTTGTGAGAAAAAGCCAAAATAACTTTTTGTAGTTTTTCATTTCATGGTAAAAGTGGGCTTCCATGTTGGAGAGACCATCACTTCACCTTACTGCCTTTCAGTACACTGATTAGAATCAGTCCTGTAGGGATGTGCTTTACTTGAGGATTGCAGAACTTTCCCATTCTTGATTCGCCGCTACCAAAGACCAAACCAACTACCCTGTGTTTTTGGCTTCACCTTCAGGCCTCGTCATTACCGCCGCTCAACTCATAAACCCACTGTAAGTCATGCAGTGAGATCAAAAGGACAATAAAACATAATTGTACCCTGGGGGATGGACTCGACCACCTGAGAGTTGTGGAGCAATGGGTAATGAAACTTAGCTGTTGCTGGGTAAGAAATCTCCACCCCTCCGTCTGATTGGCTGTTACTGGAAGCCCTGACCCTCTTAAAGCTGTTGAATGGGGACACGAGGAGACACGGTGATGATGTGACGAAGGAACTTGTCAGTCTGTGTTATTTGCTATAGTCATTAGTGTATCCACATACTGTCAGAGAGAGACTGTTGCATCCTGTGGCAATCCAACAGCTGCTGAGAGACACAAAGGCCACACACGCGTATAGTTAAGGTGTAAAGTTTATAAGCTGAACAGAACTCACCTCATTTCACTGCTAAAGTTTCATGCCGACTAAATGCAAATTCTTTGCTAAATGCAAAGATTCATTATTATTATCAATGTTTAAAACTGTGTATGATCAATGTTTTGGTGGAAACCTTGATAACTTTTGAGAATCGTTAATAGATTCTATAAGATTATTTTATATATAAATGTATTTCTTAATTTAATTTCATAATGTCAAAATAATAAAATATCATGATAAAAATATAACTTGAATATAGAGAAAAATATAATAAATTAATATATTTTCTTAATATAACCATTTTTTATTTAAATTCTGTGAAAACATTGATATATTTTTTTAGTAAAAATAATGCAAAACCCAGATCAAAATTGCTTTATATATATATGTATATATGTATATACAAATATAAGTATGTATTCATAAAATTGTATTTTAATAAAATACTATTATATATTAATTTCTTAAATCTTAATTTAATTTGTCTTAATATAATATTTAATCAACAATATAGTTTGTACGTACAGCAAAATATAATAATAAATTTGTATATTTAATTATTATTATTCCTTTTTAAAAACACTGTGTGGCTTGTGTATTTCATTTTTTTTTAGAATAATGTAAATAACAATAATAAAAGCATGTAGCTTATACCTTGTGTAACTTGCCATAGATATACCTTGTGTAACTTGCCATAGACATTGACCGAATTTCAAAAGGTTAATGCATAGTTCTGTCCCAGCATTTTAGACAAGCACTTCTTTTTAACTACAGTAATCATGCAGCTTTTATCAATTATCAAAGAAAAAGAGCCATATGCCTCCTAGATAGATGTGAAAATGTGACAATCTTTCAATGCAGTGAACATTTTCTGATTCCCAATAAAGAGGAAGGTTCAGTGATTTGTCAAAATTACTGTTGGGTTTTGCCATTTCCTCATAAGTAAGAGTTGAGGAAAGCTGTTAGGCCAGTGCTGATTATCTTT
Organism: Carassius gibelio; assembly: GCF_023724105.1. Lineage (NCBI taxonomy): Eukaryota > Metazoa > Chordata > Actinopteri > Cypriniformes > Cyprinidae > Carassius > Carassius gibelio. Next base: position 29,005,185 of record NC_068398.1, on the reverse strand, counting down.
AGGGTTGTTGCAATAGTTCTCAGTTAAGTAGAGAATTAGTTGGCAAAGCTATTAGAGAATTTATTGCCAGCATAGTGTGAGCAGTCACGTCCTATAATGCTTGAAAAAGTTGATTACATAAGAAGCTACGTGTGCAGCGCTGGATTTATCTGCGGGAAACATGCTGTTAAGTAGTCATGCATAATGCCTGAAGAAATCTGTGGTGCATTAAGATATGCTCTGAATGATTATAGTAATTGTATTATGTGGGCGTCGTGAAATAATAGTAATTGAACTTCAAGTAATATAACAGTTTTAAAACAAGTCGCATTGCTTTGAATGCAAACAGTGAGCATGTATAGTTTACAGTCAATAGTTTACATGCACAAAAAAAAACATTTAAAAAATGGTAACATTCATAAACAATTTAATGACCATATGATATAAAATAATGCAACACAGATGGTAGTGAACTATAAACAAGTGACTACAATGCAGTAAACATTAGGAATAAATGCATTAAAAATGTTTTATTTTGAGACACAAGTCAGGCTGTTGATGCTGCGCTCCTCGGGTCCAAGATATGCACCATGTTTTCTTTACAACAGACATTACAAATAGAGGATGGTGAAGCCATAAGAGGGTAAACAGCTGAGTGCACAGTCAGAGATGAATTACTGAGGCCATTTTGGCATCGCTGCTTGCAGAGGTCAGTATGTAAAGTGATTATTTGGCAGTAAACTGCACTTTTAGCATAGCAGGAATTCAATAACATGCAGCGAATGAATTTAAGGCCAACACTAGCTGAAATGGAGCTCTTTTTAAAAAATTTTACCATACGGTGGTATGGGTGGTTGCTGACGTGTTGCTATCCCTTTACTAGGCTGTTCTCGACTGAAGATTGATCTAGTTAATTAGTAGTAATTCATTTCAGCCATAAAGCTTTCAGCTAAGCACTGGCAAAAAGTCAAAATCTATGAATGAGTTAGGAAAAATCTAGATAAGATGATTATTGTGACCCATTCCACCTCTTTCCAGTAGACAGGGACATGTAAAGTGAACTTTTAGTTTAGTGTGTATGCCTAAATGGTCAAATACACACAAATAAATGTCAAAAGGTGGTGCTTGATGATTATTCACATAAACCTTTGCTGGTTATATCCTAACTGAACATAAACAGCTGAGAATGAGAAATATGTGTGAAACAGTAGCTATACCAGATCTGTGTAATGTAGCTACTGTAACAATACAGTTTAACTAGCAATATAACTATTATGTCGCTTTTTACAATATGTAATATAAGTCGCAGTTGTCCCCAGAATGTGTCTGTGAAGTTTCAGCTCAAAATATGAATTCATGGGGATTAGAAAAGGAATGGGTGGGTTTTTATCATTGTTCGGTGGTTGTGTTCACACACTGCCAACATACGTTAAAGTGACAACATGCTAATATATCTGCAGCCGACTCTGTGCTTAATATTAATTAAACAACTAAAGACGAAGACAGTATCACTCACTGCTTTTATAGCTTTAAAAAGCAACAGACTATGATGTTTTAATTTATATGTGATTATTCATTTTCTTTAGTAGAGTGTTAGCTGTATATTTTATACATACATTAATAAAATTTAGTGCTGTTAAATATTTTTTTTCCATTGCATTTGTCCTTTGAAGTTTTTTTTATTGCATTACTGACTGCTTAATTATTTTTCAATGTTTTCAATTATTAGTTACCCTAAGTAATAGTTGCCATTTAATGCTTTCTATAGATATATTTCTCATGTCTGTGAGGCAAGTAGCCTATATGCTGTAGTTTCAATTCATTCATGTGCAACGCTCCTGTTCAAAGAGACCAAGACGGCAGAAAGCACATCCTGTCTGTCTTCTTTATTTTACAAAAGCACAACGTTTTACTGATATTATCTGTACACAAATAAAAGTAGACCCTTTACAGTTTGATGTATTACTCTTATGTGTATGAGCAAAAATGATGGTGTATTTTAAGTTGTGTTCACCTCTGTCATAAAAAATGCTTCCAGCGCCTCCATGTCATGTAGCACACTAACCGCTTCTGAACTCCATACAAACACTTGCCAAATAGTGCACATTTAACTCGATTAATGTTAGAACGACCTATATGTAAAGCTGCTACATAGTACATGTTTCTATTTCAAATGAAAAGCCATATTTAACTTTATGAATGACAGATGAATGTTAGGATTCCTGCCAGATATGCTACTGTAATTACCTCAAGAACCAGCTATTACTCTCCGTCATGAACACAGACAGTTTTTTCTGCGATTAACCAAGTAATTACATTTTAAACTATAGCCATAGTAAGCAACGCAAACAAACAAATAAACTAATATTAATAAAACAAATAACTTCAAACTAAAATAAATAAATAAAGACTTTTAGAGTTTTTAATTCACATATGTAATATTTTACTTGTGACTCAATTTATGAATGAAAACCTTTTCACAAAGAGTTTAAAGCTCTCTACAACATGACAAACACATTAGCCCAAAAATATCTTCCGAGGTGAAAGTCCATACCGTAGTACAGCCGTATCTAAGACTCTCTATTGGAGGACCTGTTAAAACACAGGTGCACTCCCACACTTGGCTTCCAGATCATCAGAACACGACAAACAAACAGCAAGCATGAACTTCTGTGAACTGAACACTGCTGAACAAACTCACGCCTGCCAGTAAATTAAAGCTGGCGTTAGACAATAGATGAGAAGAAGCACAGTTTATTTACTCACCATCATGCTGTTACGAACCCATTTAACTTTATTTCTTCTGTGGAGCACAACAGGTTAATTTTTACAGAATATCCTGCTCTATATTTCTAATATAGTGTCTAATAAAGCATTCAAATGATAAAAAGTTGGGGAAATAAAGTAAAATGGGATTGGATCTATCATAAGGTTGAGAAAACGATGACAGAAAGTTCGATTGTAGTTGAACTCTTCCTTGAATGTCACATTTACCATTATTCAGTGTCAGAAAGGTGAGAAATGGTTGTTAAATAGCGAACAAGCAAGCGAAAGTCATTCTCTAATCAGCTAAAGGTCAAAGTATCTGCAATGAATAAATCAAAACTTAATCTTATCCATCTTATCACAGCCAGCAAAACACAAAGCTGTTCAACAGAGGGTCATTCGCAGCACATGGTGTGAAGCATGTGCACGCCTTCTTCATTTTTCACTGCAAATCCTTCCCCCACCCCTTCGCTCCGGTCCATCCATCTGTTGCTATACTCACAGGCGGTGCAAAGATAATTAGGGAGACGTGCAGGAGGAAAAATCAACAGGAGTTGGATAAGGCCTATCAGATATTTGCAATGCAAACAGCCGGAGCATGGTGTGCTTCTGACCCCGCAGGATTCAGGTCAGTGGCAATCATTTACTAGACTGTAGTCAAAAGTACTTCTACAGGACGTTTGCAGTGCAATTAGCATGTCAGCTGTGTGTCATGTAAGGTTCAGCATAAACACTTGATCACGATGTATTTGAACAGACCCATAAACAGCTAGTACATGGAGATTTCGGTGATGGATCAACATGAATAGCACATGTCTACAGACCTGTTCAGGGGGCAACTGCTGTATGTGGAGATGTGCATTGTGTTTTTTTAGCATTTACAGGCACTAGCCTTTTTCTGCCACCCACCAGAGAAAAGGACAAAATAACTTCCCTTCCAAAAAATATAACAAGATGTTGAAAATCTTTTATTTCTAAGCACATTATTGACACGTTGCATTGAAATGAGAATTTGGGCATTTATTGCCATACAAATAGTCATTTGACCCTGATAAATATTATTTTTCACACTGCATATGGTGAACGCTTATGCATTTCGTTTGTGATAGTTATATAATATGGAAGCATATGGGTAGCATTATTCAATTTGGGATGTAATATGCAAAATGACAATGCAATATGTAAAATGGCAATGCATTTCTGTATTTACATTTAAATTTTCCAATACATTTGTGCAAGGTTTGGTGCAAAATGAAAATGAAAATTAAATTACATAATTTTAATTTGCCATTTACTACACCAGTTTTAATATGTAAAATGAATATTAATTTTAACGCTTTATAAGTTGCAAAATTAAAATGAAAATGTATTACAGAAATGATTAGATATGTCTAACATGTTAAAGCAAAAACTGTGGCAAAATGATCATTTAAATGCTATTTTTCTTAATTGCATTAACACTCACAGTCAAGACACTTACGATTGCATTTTCATTCGGTGTCCCGCAATGAATGTAGCAAAATTCAATGTGCACATTGAAAATGGATTCCGAGCCGATCACGTGTCCCCGCCCTCGCGCCACGTCAATCATTGTGTGAACAAGGCGGGGCTTGCAGAAGGTCAGAGACTCAAATATCAAGAAGAGGATTCAATCAAGTGAGACAACATGGACAAGACAGTTGGTCCGTGTATGTTTTGATCATTTCGGTTTATGGCTTCAATATTTCATTCGCACTTGTGGGCGGAGCTGAAACGGTGCTTTCATCTGATTGGTCGAATCGGATCGGTTTTCATCTGACAGCCTTCAGCTCGGTCTTGTCATTCTTTCAGGCAGAATAAGAGTCAGTGCGAGTGAAGCACTGAAATGTCTGAAACTACGCTCACTGTTAATTAGCATAATATTTGAATCAGATGTAGCTGGGCACATAATTCGTGCTGCTGAGACCTGCAAATTATTTATAGGTTGTAGTATTGTACGAATATTGTCCCACTGATAAATACAGTGCAAATAGTTCGGTCCCTTTGGATAACAGTGAAGTGGAAATTAAAATCAATAATAGACTGAACAGTTCCATGTCTGTAACATTTACCACTCTCATCTTTTAAGTCATAAGGCACTAGGTATGTGTGTGTGTGTGTGTGTTTGCGTGTGTGTGACATTAATAAATAATTGTAAAAATGAATATAGTTACATTTCTAAATAAAAATAGTAAAATTAGCTCTATGCTGCTCAGTGCTCCTGTAGCCTACCCCAGAGCGCCCTCTCGCGGCTGTAGACGGTAATGTTTTCTCTTGGTCTTGAATAAATGTGACATATAGTCCAGTGCGACTTATATATGTTTTTTTCCTCATCATGACGTATTTTTGGACTGATGCAACTTATACCGAAAAATACAGTTAACATTATTATTATTATTTATTATGAGAGTAATTGACACAGACTAGAACTTTAATGTTTCACCCAATTCAGCTCATATCTTTAGACTCGTCCGACTCGTGTTGCTTGTATAACTGGCCAGACTTACCTCCCCAAAAAAATCCTATTTAATTTTATTTCATAAATTTAACTATATTTATTTCCACTTCACTGTTATCCAAAGGGACAGAACTATTTGCACTGTTTTTATCAGTGGGACAATATTCATACAATACTACAACCTATAAATAATTTGCAGGTCTCAGCAGCACGAATTATGTGCCCAGCTACATCTGATTCAAATATTATGCTAATTAACAGTGAGCGGTGGTTTCAGACATTTCAGTGCTTCACTCGCACTGACTCTTATTCTGCCTGAAAGAATGACAAGACCGAGCTGAAGGCTGTCAGATGAAAACCGATCCGATTCGACCAATCAGATGACAGCAGCGTTTCAGCTCCGCCCACAAGTGCGAATGAAATATTGAAGCCATAAACCGAAATGATCAAAACATACACGGACCAACTGTCTTGTCCATGTTGTCTCACTTGATTGAATCCTCTTCTTGAGATTTGAGTCTCTGACCTTCTGTAAGCCCCGCCTTGTTCACACAATGATTGACGTGGCGCGAGGGCGGGGACACGTGATCGGCTCGGAATGCATTTTCAATGTGCACATTGAATTTTGCTACATTCATTGCGGGACACCGAATGAAAATGCAATCGTAAGTGTCTTGACTGTGAGTGTTAATGCAATTAAGAAAAATAGCATTTAAATGATCATTTTGCCACAGTTTTTGCTTTAACATGTTAGACATATCTAATCATTTCTGTAATACATTTTCATTTTAATTTTGCAACTTATAAAGCGTTAAAATTAATATTCATTTTACATATTAAAACTGGTGTAGTAAATGGCAAATGAAAATTATGTAATTTAATTTTCATTTTCATTTTGCACCAAACGTTGCACAAATGTATTGGAAAATGGAAATGTATATACAGAAATGCATTGCCATTTTACATATTGCATTGCCATTTTGCATATTACATCCCAAATTGAATAATGCTACCCATATGCTTCCATAATATAAGGGGTGTTTGCTAAAATGACATTAAGCAAACTGACTATGCAAACATCTCCATGACTTTAAATATTTGAGCTATAATACATGATTAGTTTTTAAAAACAGAAAGTAAAGTAAGCTGTCTCAGCATATACAGCATATGCAATCCATGCAATAAAAGACACTAGCTCAGTTTAGGACCAGATCATTCATAATTATGTTATTATATAATACTGTTTTGATGTGCAATAGTTGCTATTAAATATTTTTCACAATGTTGCACAGAGTTAGGGTTAGCTTGACGTGCCAGCATCATAATATTTATTAATTATAAAAAAAGTACCTAGAACTCAGTATATATAAAAACAAATACAAAAATATACTGTCCCTATTTTTTATATCATATTTCAGCTATGTTTTGACCACTGAACTAGGAAATGTTTCTGGTTTCCATTTCAGAAATCTGGTCACCTTAGCTGGCTTGCAGCTTAATGGGCTTGTTTTTAAAGAGCCTGCGTGTAGCAGGTATCAGGGCTTTCAGTGAATAGCAGAACGCTGTGGAATTGGCCAGAAAGAACAAGGTAATTACTTTGAGTGTCTATCTTTGGTCTTGCTTGACTGCTTTAGAAACAGCCACTTTTAGCCACCTAGTGACACATAATGGGCACAGCACTCTTACTGCCCTTGTTTAAAGGTGAAGGTTAAAGGTTTATTTCTCAGTAAAGACGGTGGTGTCAAAACAAAAGCTCTGTTTCAGCATCACAACTTTAGCCTGACTGTTGGCTTAACCTATTTTGTTTGAGATCTGACTCAAACAGACTGAGGGGTCTGCGTTCAGCAATCCTGGTTGAAAATATTATTTTTGATGTTGAAGGAATAGTTCATCCAAAATTCTAATTTGCTAAAAGAATTTACACACCCTCAGTCCAAAGATCTGATAAAAACATTACAATAATCCACAAATAATCCACACGACTGAAGTCTATGATTTAATATTGTGTATATCAAAAAGCTGTGTTTGTAAGAAACATATCCATCAAGACATTTCACTGTACCAGGTGAGATATATGCATAGATGAAGCACCATTTACAAGCGAAAACAGGAAAAAAACTGTTCTAAACACCAGGGGATGGACATTTTCACTGGAGGAAGTGTTATTATGAATAGGTGTTTTGGTCAAAACCACAATTTTTAACTTAAAATACCTAATGACGCACTCATTTCTTTATAAACTTGGAGATCTTCACTTCACAATACATTAATTGTTGGAGTGGAGTGGTGTGGATTACTTGTGGATTTTTCTGATGTATTTATCAGCTGTTTGGACTCTCATTCTGACGGCATCCATTCACTGCACAGGATCCATTGGTGAGCAAGTGATGTAATGCTAGATTTCTCCAAATTTGTTCTAAGAAACAAACTCATCCACATCTTGAATGGTCTGAGGGTGAGTTTCCATGTTTGAGTGACTACTGCTATTAATTTCACAGAATTTATACAATTCATCTTTAAATACATTCATATGGAAATGAATTAGTACACAAAAAAAGAGATTGTCTTCAATACATGGAGTAAAAAAATGAAAGCAGATGGAAAGCAGACTAGCCTGTAGCTTTAACCTTGGTCATGTTGTTGCTGCTGCTCTTTTCCTCTCAAGATTGTGCTGGCAAAATTATCTTTAAAAAAGGAAGTTTTACAGATTAGATTAGAATTTCATCAAGGTGACCAGATATCCAGTTGTTTTTGTTTTCCGGACAGCCCTGTAAACAAGATGCTTATCTTGTTTCCTGACATATATTGTGTACTCTTTACTCTTAAGTCAGAAATACAATATAAGGTTGTGGAAGCAGACTAAATACATGAAGGTGAAAGCTGATCAGTGGTTTTACATGCACAGGAAAAGGTAAACCCAGGCAACAGCATGGTAACCAGCGCTGACACCGCAGACTGATGAGGCACAGGAAACAGAATTAGTTGAGACAAGAGACCGGACACACTCCTGAGAATTAAATCACACACACACACACTGCAGCGGGAGCTGTGTTGATATTGCAGTCAGAGGCTCAGTGACTGGAGTTGCCAGCAAAGTCAGAGAACTAAAACGACAGTAGCGCTCCAAAAAATGATGCAGCACTTTTTAGAGGACATAGATTTTCCTCTTCCAAAATGTTTCAGCAGTGCAGTGCTTTTTAAGAAACTGAACTGAAAATCTCCTGCGGGGTATTTGTCTTCAGCTTTGACTTCACATGAATGAAAGCTATGAAACCTTTGCAAAATATGTATATTTATATAGAAAACAAGTTTGTATACTGTTGTATTGTTAAAGGGTATATATACATAACTTTATTTTTTCAGAATGTGTTTAATGTACTTTAAACGACTCTGTCAGTTGATACTCAGTCACTGTAATTGGTTGTAAATGCACACATTAGATTTTATGGGTCATTTAATAAGTGTAATATTGTCATAGAGTGCTTTGATTGACACATTTTTTGCAAGATATGTCAAGCTATGGACAATACAAAAATAAATGGCAACACTGTGCTGTTGGTCTGAGGAGTTTTTGCACAACAGAAATCGAGTCATTATTTTAAGCTTCGAGACTCTTTAGATTCAAATCAGTTCCTGTAGTTCAGTCGGCTTATTTAGGTAATAGGATGAGTTAAGACTTTGTCCTGGTGACTTCCTTATTTTCACTGTAAATGCTGGTTATATATCCTCAGTGCAAACACAATATTACACTTCGAGGCAGAGACATTTTATTTAGCTTCTTATAATCTTAAAAATATGGCTGAATTCTTTAAAAGGTGAAATGCTATGCAAAACTGCAATCTAGAAATAGACGGAGAAGCTCGAATGTTTGTTGGTCACAACATCATTCTCTTACCACCATTTGTGTTATATCATAGGTTTGATGAGTTTTTACTTTATTTATTCTTTATAATTTACTCACCCTCAGGCCATCCGAGATGTAGACGAGTTTGTTCCTTTATCCAAAGAGATTTTGAGAAATTTAGCATTACATTATTGGTGGTTTAAGTTCAAACATAATTAACTGATGGACTGGAGTCATGTGGATCACATTTTTGTGATGTTTTTATCAGCTGTTTGGACTCTCATTCTGACGGCACCCATTCACTGCTGAGGATACGATGGTGAACAAGTGATGCAATACCACATTTCTCCAAATCTGTTCCAAACTCATCCACATCTTTAATGGCCTGATTCAGTTTTTATTTTTAGCCAAACTATTCCTTTACAGAAAATATTTGGTAGATATAAAAAGGAAAAAAAACATTATTCTCTCCGAATATCAAAAGTTGTCCTCTATCTCAATCCCAATGCGCACAATTCCACATTTCAAAACATTTCCTGTAGCTTCCAGTTGTACATTAGGAAGGTCATGGTCATATTATCACTGACAAATCCCTCAGGCCCCAAAAATAGCACAAATGAACACTAAAGCTTAAGCTAAACTCATTATTCGCTAATAGTGTACACAGACCACATTAGCACCGCCTAGCATCACATTACCATTCTTAGGTGGTGTCATAGAGGAAAGCTGACCCTAATACCTTACTATACCATGTCTGTGGGTCAGAATGGACAATCTTCTTTTCATGTGGCTCTTATTCACCTGTTCTTAGTGCTCAGCTTTCCCTTGATTAGAACTACTATTAATACAACTCCAAATCCTTAGGCTCCGCCCACCCACATCCGCAAAATCCAGCTGAGCTCATCCTGTTTGCCAGCTACCCTCTGCAACCCGGCTAGATCAGAAAGCTTGCTCATTGCATGTGAGCGTTTGTTTTTGTTCTTGGAGGACACAGAATACCAGTGAAGGATTAGCTATATTATAGCTATATTTTCACAAAAACTGAGCAGTGTCCCAAATGCTAACCCGGCTAGCCGACGTCTCAGCGCTCTCGGTTTAAGATGGAGACACCGTTCTTGCTCTCTCAGCTGTTATTTTGATGTTTATATATATATATATATATATATATATATATGTCATGGGAGTTCATTAGCAGAAAGCCAGAGCACAGGCCAGAGAACATGAGGAGATCCAGATCGACTGAACCCTAAGGAGCGCCACACACTCCACAGGGAACCTGAGAGTCGATATCAGCACGCAGCACAGACAAAGACAGGAAAGGAAGGAGAGAGTCTTGCCTGCTCACCATGCAGAGTTGAGTAGTAGTAGATTCCCCAATGAGTTCATTACCTCTTCAACACAACAAGCAATCATAAAGTTTACCCTACTCTACTGCTCTGTGAGAGGTAGCACTCACTCTCACTTCTTCGTGTTTTTGAAAGTGTCTCTATATACAGTACATACCAGTGAAGTACATCATGAATAAAGAGCCGTTCACTCCAAGAACGATTACTATATTAGAGGCCACACCTGAGCATGATAATATTGTGTTTAACATTATAAGCGCACTCTGAAGTTACGTCATCTGCCGCTTTTAAATGCTCGAGGTGGACAAATGTTATGAGGTAACAGTTAAACTTGATCTCACAATTCCAACCTTTTTTCCCCCCTCGCAATTATGATAAATATTAATTTTTTCTTTTAATTGTGAGATATGAACTAGCGAGAAAATGTCTAATTGCGAGTTTATAAGAAAATTCGGAAGTCTGATATACTCGCAATTGCAAGATAAAGAAGTCTAAATTGTTAGATGTTCCAATTAGTGTTCCTGTAGCTCAACTGGTAGAGCACTGCGCTAGCAAACAAGCAAGTGCAAGGTTGGGAGTTAGATTCCCCGGGAACACATATGTAAAAATTGATGGTCTGAATGCACTGTAAGTCGCTTTAGATAAAAGCATCTGCTAAATGCATAAATGTAATTTTTAATTTAATTTAATTACCTTTATTTACTGATTTATTGATTTATTGTGGAAACAAAAACCTTAAAACAAAGACGAAGAAAAAAACACTGACTTATGAGATGTAAACTCAGAATTCGGAGAAAAAAAAGTCATAGATGTGAGATATAAACTAGAATCATAATAAGAATCATTGTAATTTGGACTTTTTTCTCACAATTGAATGGATGGATAAATATATAAATAAATGTGAATTGTGAGATATAAACTCATAAATGATCACCATTTTTAATTTTTTTTTTTTATTCCATGGCGGCCTTCAATAAAGAACAGCATTTCTTTGAAATAGAAATATTTTGTAATACCATAACATGTCTGTTACTGTCACTTTTGATCATTTTAATGCATCCTTGCAAATTATTAATTTCTTTCAGAAAAAAAAAGATTTACTAGACCTACACTTTTGAACAGTAGTGTATATTGTATACTCTTACTATTTCTGCCAAACAGCCATATGCCATTAAATCAACAACATTGCACACTACAGTTTCAAATGTTTATCTTAACATAATGCGTGTTGTTTAATATTGTTGTCTAATATTTTGAATATAGCTGTCTGAATATGCAAACTTCCTTGCTTCAAACAAAAAGCAATCTGTCATATCAAACATGTACATACAGCACATGCTTCATTAAAGGCCAAGAAATCAGTACACTATGAAAGAATGGGAATTTAAGATGTTCATATTATCATACTTATCGTACTGTTTCTGCAATCTGCACAGAATTGCCTAGGTTAGCCAAAAAGGACCTAAAACATAAATATAAAAAAATGATATAATAATGTATCAATTAGTACGCATTCTAGTTTTAACTGCCACCTTTTGCACTCAGTGTGACATTTTCAACTTTTCTGCAGCTGTCAGAATCAATTAAAGTCAAGCAGGTAAAAGTAGATTTAAAGTTAGCAGTGAGACACCTCCTGACAACTGCTTGTCCAGCAGAAACTTTTCCACAAGACTCCTCATATTTAATTCAGAGCGACCTCAAGGAAGAGTCTGCTAACAAATCCAGAGTTTCTGGAATATGAGCTGCAGTCGTATCCACCCACACAGACGGGCTCACATACACAACTGTGCTGCGATTCGAAGCGAGCTTCCCTCCGCATCCCACGGGGTCTGATTCCCCTCCACGTGTCAAACGACAGGATTGCACTGTGTTGTCTGATTATGAGAAGGCAACAGGCATTTAAGGCCACTTCAGATCTGTCTGTAAGACAAAGGAAGGATTAATCAGATGTCTTGCAATCACACAGCAGTGTCAAAACTGCTTTTGTTTGGATTTTGTCACACTTTTTGGCTCTTTTCAGCTCTTGTGATGTGCGACTTCAGAAAAAAGCATCACATCTGTTAGCAGTCAAATCAAACACGCAGAAGTAAAGCACAAATTCACAGTCGTTTTCTGCACGCCTGGAGTATGAGTCATCACAGCAACGCTTCAAAGGCACAATTGCATTTTCTATTTCGGTCATTGCGACAAATTACCAAACAGGGAAAATGTAAATGAACTGTTAATAAGAACTAATCAGAAAACAGCGGAGAAGAATAATGTGTGTAATTAGGAAATTAATCATTTTGAGGGTTTTTGGGTAAATGAGCAAGGGAGGGATTGTTGCAAGGGAACCAGGACAAACTATTTTCAATGTTGTCCCAATCAGACCCACTTTTTTTATACACACTCAGAAAAAAAGGTTCAAAACTGTCACTGGGTTGGTATCCTGGGTTGATACAAGTTAGGTCCTAATGTACTTTTAAAGTACTAATAAGTACCTTTAAAGGGATAGGTAACCCAAAAATGAAAATGATTTACTCAACCTCAAGCCATCATATAGGTGTATATGATATTCTTTCATACAACTACAATTAGAGCTATATTTTTAAAAAAAATGTCTTTGCTCTTCCAAGCATTATAATGGCAGTGAATGGTGGTTGAGATTTTGAAGCCCAAAAACATGCATCCATCCATCATCAAAAGTGCTTCTCCACAGCGAGAATTAAAGTCTTCAGAAGTGAAGAGCAGCTTGGACATTATTCTTAACATCTCATTTAGTATTTTATGGAAAAAATAAAAATATATACTACCATTCAAAAGTTTGAGGTTATTAAGACTTTTTTTTTAAATTGTATTAATACTTTTATTAAGCAATGATACATTAAATTGATTAAAAGTGGCAGTAAGGACATTTATAATGTCTAATCAAATATATTTATAATGTAATAATTTAGGATTGATGTATGTATGATTGATTAATGTATGATTTATAAAATAAATCAAAAGATTTATATTTCAAATAAATGCTGTTGTTTTGAATGTTATCACAGTTTCCATAAAAATATGAAACTGTAATAATAAAACAGTTTTTAACCTTGATAATAATCATGTTTTTTGAGCAGCAAAGCAGTATATCAAAGTGATTTCTGAAGGATCATGTGACACTGAAGACTGGAGTAATGATGCTGAAAATTCAGCTATATATATAATATTAAAATTAAAAAAGAAAACAGTTATTTAAATTGTAATCTATTTCACAATATTACTGGGTTTACTAAATAAATAAATGCATATATATAATGTTTGATTAAATAAATGCATCTTCGGTGAGCATAAGAGATTTTTCTTAAAAACAATAAAATAAAAATCCCCAAACTTTCGAACGATAATTTGGCAGTATGCAAATTATGACCATTTGTAATTTTTGGAAAAAATCTTTTTACCTTGTATTGAGCCGGGAACATTCCATTAAGAAAAGGAGAGGGTGTTTGGTTTTATTGTGTTGGGACAGTGGCGATGTGGACTAACAGATGCAGGTGCTGGTCAGTCTTTGTGTGTCTGTCGAGACTCGAGAGGCCCAGATCAGTCATGGTTGAGCTAATCACTCTGTCGCTGTGATGAGTCATAGAGCCTCTCAAAATCGGACCAATCAGAGCACGCGGACAGGAGAATCTCCCGCGCTTACTCAGCGACGTGCTTCTGTTTGGCCGCTGTCCACGGTGCTGAAAACACGAACGGTGAAATCCAGAACAATGCTGACGTAGATACAGAAAGCTCACCATCGCACATGACATTAACGCAGGTGGAAAATAAGAACCTGTGCTGTGTTCAACAGAGATGCTAACTAGTCTGATATTAATATTGGGGTTAAAGGCTCACTTACGGCTTATGATAATTAAAAAGGCAGATAGTCAGTCCGATTTTCTTAATCTATTTTCCCTTAAGAGAAAAATGTTTAAAAATGTTTTGTATGCTCAAAAATAATTTTGAAATAAAACTGATCAATTAAAAAATACAAGTACATATTAAAATTTATATTCAAACAAAATACACTACCATTCAAAATTTAGAGTTAAGATTTTTCAATGTTTTTAAAAGAAGTATGTTATGCCCACCAAGGCTGCATCTCTTATCAAATAGACAGTAAAAACAGAAATATTGTGACATATTATCACAAGTTCTATTTAAATGTATTTTGAACCATAATTTATTTCTGTGATGTCAAAGCTGAATTTTCAGCATCACTACTCCAGTCTTCAGTGTTACACGATTCTTCAGAAATCATTCTGATATACTGATTTGATGCTCAGGAAACATTTTTTAGTAGTAGTAGTAGTAGTAGTAGTAGTAGAAGTAGTAGTAGTAGTAGTATCAATTCTGGAAACAGTAGTGTTTATGGAAACTGTGTGTTTTTCAGGATTCTTTTATTAAGCGAATATTTCCCTTAAAACTGATTTTATTTATTTATTTTTTTCTAAACCCATTTGCTGTATTTTTTTTTCTTTGGGACATAAAACTGCCTCAAAAATAAAATAAAAAAATTAAGCATAACATTTCAAGTTTTCTTAAGACATACAACAGCTTTATGTGGGGAACAAACCAAAATGTAAGTCATTTACAAAAATTCTTCCCCTGTTTTAAATACTGCATATTTTAAAAACTCTCCAAAATAAATAAAAAAATATTCTGAAATTTTCCACATAAATCTAATGCAGGTTTGAAGTGACAGGAGGGTGAGCAAGTAACGACCAATTTTTTTTTTTAAATAACTACTTTAAAGGGGCTCTGCTACAGTTTCTTATGAGACACAAATAAACTTGTGATCTGCCATATGAAATGAATCCTGAAATGTGCAAACAGATGCTAATAGTGTCGAGATGCAGTGGTCAGTGATCTCTGAAGGACCGTCTCTGACACATGGTTAATGAAGCATGTGTTTTCATGCCTCTGAGATCAGAGGAGCTCATCTAACACACACACACACACACACACACACACACATACACACACACACACAGTGTCTCTCTCAGCTTCTAGCCCACTCACTATGTAAAATTCAAAGCAGGTGAGCAGAAGGCCCCACAGCAAACGTGTTTACCCAGCCTGTGACGCACATCAGAGCGAGAGAGAGAGAGCAGGATGGTGCTGATGGAATGAGGAGGAGGAGACAAATGGGAATAGGAAAGAGAAAGAGAGAGATGCTGTGAAAGCCAACACACTGATCCATGAAAAAGGATACCGAGAGCACAGGTGCTGAGTTACAGTGATAAATTAAACACACAGTTTCCAGATGCACCTGTCTCTCATTCCCAAAAATATAGATTTTCTTGTTTTCATGTCCCTGTATATCTATAGTGTATCTGCGCATTATAAAATATCATACTATGGGGCTGCTGAACCCTTGAATCTGATTGGCTGACAAGTGTTCTGAGGTGTGCAATTATTTTCAAATAGCCTAAAAGTGACAATTGCTTCCATAAACGTAATTTGCCACAAAATTATGTTTTATCGTGAAGCATACATATGAACACGTGTTGTCAGCGATACTTCGACGGTTTTAGCAGTTAAGGCTACATGACTTTCTCAATAGCGATGTAAAAACGTCTCTGTTCCTAAAACAGATAAACATCTTTGCTACTTGTAGAGACGCTAAACGCTCTTGAGAGATGCACAGACTCAGGTAATGCACACACGCTTATTCTCTCTCTCTCTCTCTCTAAAAACAGCATTAATGACTGCATTAGCCTGTCATCAACGGCTCAAGCCTCCGTTACTAGGTTTAAAATGAAGTTTTGGAATTAGCAAAGGAAGTGTGCGATGAGAAGCATAACAAATTAATTAGCACACACAGGCTTTAACATCAACTTTTTGCTCAGTAGCCACTGTGGATAGCGGTTATCCAAAATTACTAGCTACTCAGCATTTTCACTGGCCACAATTTTTTTGTTGGGAAATAATGTTTTCTATGACTGTAGTCAGTTGCAAACAAAAAAAGAAAAAAGATTTTCGCCGATTTAAATGCCATTTTCCCTAACTGTACATATATGCGTCATCTTTCATGTCAAATTCTTAAATTTTATATATAATTTCACAAAGTGCCTATGTTATGGATTAAAAAAAAAAATGTAATTTCATGTAGTGTGTGACACAGCTATAAACGAATGAAAACATCCAGCAAAGTTTTAAATCTGAATCGACTCAATCGAGTCACTGAAACGAGTTGTTTTTTAAACGAATACCAAGCAATTTCATGTTGACGTCAACATGAAACATTAGCATATTGCCCGCCCACTTGTTGATATTTGTTGACCTGAAAGAAAATGCTAATTCTATCTTTGTCACTAGCCGATAAGTGATTGATTACAAACGCTGCTTTATCAGGCATTACAGTCATAATGAATGAAAATGAGACCATTCAGACAGATCACCAAAGATTAAAGTCACGCAAAGGAAGGGTTTGAAAAAAAGAATGGTTAAACCAATCTTTTGGGAGTCGCTGAGGAAATAAGGTAACAAAATAAATGCATATTATAAGACAATGAAAGTTTTTTGACCTTGCATGCATCTCAAACTGTTGTTGGGGCCTACCAAACCCAAAATATGAACCTTTCATTACCCATAATAGGGGCACTTCAATATGACAATATATGGCTGTACAATCAAATGAAACCAGTAACAAAAAACCTATCTATCCACTGTAGAAGAAACTGTGGCATTTGGATGCATTTATAAAGACAGGGCACTCCTTATAGCACAGATGATTTTGACAGTTGACCGGAAATGACTGACCTGGCTTATCAAAAACCAGGAAGTAACCGTCTATATAGTCCAATATCCCTCACTTTTCAACATGAGGGTATTATTTCAATTCACATGTCACAGTTGTGAGTTTGTGTCGCACTAAAAATGTTGTACTACTAACGTCAGGACTGATTTAACACAACAACTGTTTCACCTCTGCAGTGCATCTACAAGGATTGCTCAACCTCGCTGATGGAATCTCTTGTGCTCAAAATAGCTCTAAAACACTTCCCTGGTGTGGGACAAAAGTGTACCAAGATGAGCGTAGTTCCTCAGAAGCTTTCTTGAGGGGACAAGACCTTTTACATTTCATTCTCCTCCTGGGTAGAATGAAGGAGGTTTGTTGAGGACGTCAGGAAACATGTGACACGTTTCACTCTAAAGAGCACATTCTGTACCTTAGTGGGGACTTTTAAGACAACTACTGTACCACTATTACTTTTGCAGTTTTTTTTTTTCAGTTAGGGATTTCAATAAACCCATTGTTTTAAAAACTGTGTTGATTATCCCATCCTACACCTTTCATGCTACAGACATGAAAGACATCAATAATTACGCCTGTTGTATGTTATATGTTACCGGTTTCTGATGCAGAAAAGCTAGTTCATGCATTCATGACCTCTAGACTGGACTATTGTAATGCACTTCTAGGTGGTTGTCCTGCTTCGTCAATAAACAAGCTACAGGTAGTCCAAAATGCAGTGGCTAGAGTCCTTATGAGGTCAAGAAAATATGATCATATTACCCCAATTTTACAGTCTCTGCACTGGTCACCTATAAAGTTCTGTATCAGTTACAAAATATCATTACTTACCTATAAGGCCCTAAATGGTTTAGCTCCAGCGTACCTAACTAGCCTTCTACCACGCTACAACCCATCACGCACCCTAAGGTCACAAAACGCTGGACTTTTGGTAGTTCCTAGGATAGCAAAGTCCACTAAAGGAGGTAGAGCTTTCTCACATTTGGCTCCCAAACTCTGGAATAGCCTTCCTGATAATGTTCGGGGTTCAGACACACTCTCTCTGTTTAAATCTAGATTAAAAACGCATCTCTTTTGCCAAGCATACGAATAATGTATCTATTAAATTGTGACTGCAGTTCTATCTGATCAAATGTGCTTTCTTATTCTTTAGCTTGGGTTAAACTAATGAATTTTACTTTGGAACAGCAGCTATGCTAATGATGTCTCTATTTGTTTCTCTGGATTTACAAAAGCTCCAGTCTGGATCCAGAACACCTGAGAAGAGACGATGCTGACCCCTCAGAGGACCCCAGATGATGCTAACCCTGAATCAACAAACAGAGCTAACAAATATTGCTACTTACTATGCAATCACATTATAATTGCTTTTAATAGTGTTCATCTTCTGGTTGACTATGTCTTGTATTAATTTTTTCTGAAAAATCCTGCCATATGTACATAAACTGACAGTCGCCACTTATAAGTTACTACTAAATATTGTAGAAACTTAATTTTCTGTAAAACTGCTTTGTAATGATTTGTATCATAAAAAGCGCTATTCGAATAAATACACTTGAATTGAACTGTTGTGCTTCTACTTTTCTTCAAGATCAAATTTTGGCATTTAAAAAAAAATAATGTAATCGATATTTTGTGGCTCTTTATTGTGTCTTGACAGATCACTGTAGAGCCTCAGTTCAAGCGTCATGTGAATCAATCATCTCTTCCTCTTTACAAGTTATAGCATGAAATAAACATGAATGAACACCAGAAGGTATTTTATTTCAATCAAGGAAAGTCGTCAATAATATGCATTATTTTTTCAAGTTTAAGTCCACCAAAGTTAATCTACTCTCCTGTTTAGTTCGTTTGTTAGGCAGAAATGGCAGATTCAGCATTCTGATTGGTCAGATCGCATGTCAGTCAAACCCCCAGCGAAGGGTCAATTTGTTATAGGTGCTGTATGTACCGGTAGTAATGACTTAGAACCACATCGCAGCTCCCCGGACATCCACCCCGGTAACACAGCATCAGATGTGAGAATATACCTGGCTTTTTATATTCTGTCTTACTTCTGGTAGTCTACTTGTGCTCTTAGGGAAATGTTGTGTACTTTTGACCTGTCAAAATCACAGAGCAGGTCTGTTGGAATTTTAACGTCCCGCGACAGGTTTTGTTCTAGAGAAACGTCTCGGCTGCTCTTGTTCTAGTTTTGTGCTCTGCGAGCCCCGCTGTGGTTATAAGCACTGTTCTCCAGGCATTTCCCCAGAGACTGTCAGGATAAATTTAGGGGCGCCTTTGTGAGCCGGGCGGAAAAAAACATGCTGAGTACACACACACACACACTCACTCACTTTCTACCTCTAAATTTGGAGGACTGCAGTGCAGGGATATTAAAAAGCGTGACTCATTACAGCCTTCAGAGGCCTTGATAAATTACAGACACATAACAGGGCGGATGGGTCAACGGATGGACAGTAATGAGAGGAATAACAAACTTCAGACTCACTTTTACTTCATTAATAGCCCACTGAAACCACACACAGACTGAGCAGAGACAGCAGAGGCTTTATACCTTGTTAAAGGAATAATTCTTGCATCATTTACTCTCCCTCATGGCAATCTGAACCTGTAGGAGATTGTGGAACATGAAAAGAGATGTTTTGAAGAATGTTCAAGCTGTTCCTTTTTAGGAGTTGTACAGACTAATTGACTAGTTCACTTGAAAGCTCTGTCACGATGTTTTAAAGGGCACCTATTTACAAAATGTAATATAAGTGTCAGATGTCCCAAGAATGTGTCTGTAAAGTTACAGCACAAAATACCACTAAGATAATTTATTACATCATTTTGAATTGGAAGCAGAAACAAGCTCTTTTCATGATTGTCTCATTAAATGCAAGCCCTAAAGGCATATTTTCCAGAATAGGGCTGTGCCTTTACAGATCATACCTCAGATACTCTGCTAAAAAACACATCTGCTTGGTTTTGATTATCTGTTTTTCATCAATCAATCAATCTATTTGATTGTCTATTCTGCTGAAATCATGCATTTTAAACATTTGAGTTCAAACTTCCTATATATGTTTTTCAGAGCGCACACATACTAAATATGCACACAGTAAGCAGCATGTGAATAGTAAAACTTTTGTACTTTTTGGAGTACTCTTTCATGTCTTATTGTGCTTAAACTGTCAAATACACACAAGTTTACATTAAAAACAAAAGTTACAAAAACACAATCACGCGGTTAATATGACCCAAACAATAAAGTAAAAACATAATACCCCTCAATGCTCTGAACTGAAAATGTATATAGATTTAATAAACGGACATTTCTTACTTGAATGCTGTTTTTAAAAGCTCTGTGGTGAAGATCAACATGGCTCATTTAGGACAGGGTCTCTGCTAATACAGCAGTGTCAGTCAACAGTCATGGGCGGGGCTTGTAAAATGTGATGTCACATTTGACAGATTCTGTGAACAGCTTGTTCTGAGACACTGCTCATGATTTTTAGGGATAAAAAATAAGGGGTGTTTTTTTTTTATCATTATAGGGTGTTTGACGTCAGTGCCAAATCTGCTCCTGCATGTCAATTTTGAACATGCAGAAGAATGAATGACATTTGAAAACCAAGTGAGCAAATAAGGATATACTTTTAAATAACACATGAACTGTTCCCTTAAGAAATGCCCTTTTATAACGTTTTAAAGAGGTTTATTTTATTTTAATCAACCTAAAATGTCTGTTGTTTTAAGGTGGTGCTTTAAAATAAAATAGGTTAAGATAAATATAATAATTATGTTATTAAAGTGACAGTACACCCAAAAATAAAAAATTCTGTTATCATTTAGTCATCCTCAAGTTGTTCCAGACCTGTGTGTTTCTAACTGTTAAGCATAAAAGAAGATACTTTCTAGAATGTTTGCAAGTAAACAGTTAACGATAGCCACTGAATTCCCTTTGAAAGTCGACGGGTTTGGAACAAGAGAACAGAATTTTCATTTTTGGGTGAACTATCCCTTTAAATGTTTCTACAGTAAGAATATGGGCAACAAATAGACAGCCGTGCAAGTGATGATAAACAAAGCACTGGGCAACACTTGAGCTGATATAAATATAGAGATACCAATGCAATGAACAAACCTTTCACACTCTTCTAGCTCACACATGAGCTCGTGATCCTGGCCAGACACACTAACACCTCACCTAAATATACAGCACTCAAAAGCACATGGTCACTTCTATGTTTAGATGGCTCTCCTGAGGGAACGTCCTGCGGTGAGCAGGGGAAGGACGTCCCCTCATAGCCCTCGTGCTCCTAAACTTTACATGCACCGTTTGTTGCACGCACACCACTCCATGTGATTCATAATTCTCGATTCAGCCGCAGGGAAACCCTGACATTTTCCTGGACGCCTGAAATGTTAGCGCTGCCCTTTGACCCGTGTCCAACTCATCTGAAATAATACTTTTTGCACGCTCTGTAGAAGGACATACTCAAACCCTTGTGAAAAAGAAGTAAGCTTAATTGTACTGGACGTGTACTTCAAATCTTAAAAGAATATAAAAAAAAAATAATGCACTTGCAGATAATATAACATTAACAAAATAAACTTAAGTCCACTTTTATGATTATGTTTCACGCTTAACACACTTAAGTACACTTTTAAAAGTGCATTTTGAAATAAATTGCACATTATTTAATTGGTTTAACAATCTTTTGACATGCTTTGAAACATGCACGCTTGGTTTGATATGCTGACTAACACAACAAAGAACAAATAAAATACTTGATTTCATTTTAACTGTAGTTAAACAGGCTGGAAACTTTAACCATATTTCAAATACAATAGCTAGATGTAATTATGAAATTACATTTAAATGTGTATTACATAAGTCCTACTTTTTGTCTTTTATAGAAACTGCATTGAAACTCCACTTGGCTCAAAAATCTGACGGGTAAGTGCCCACTGGTAATAAGTGCTCTCTCTCTTTTTTTCTATGCTAAAAGTGTACTTCTTTTTCACAAGGAACCCCAAAGGACTGTGTGTACTTGGTGTACATTTGAAGCGTGCAAAGTCCTAACACGGTCTAAATCACATTAAAAGATTATAATACTCACGTACACACTTGGTACTTTCTAACCTTGAGCTAAGGAATCTGAAAGATGTTAAATAACTGTGTAGCTTCTGAAAGGCCTGGAGACATTATGAAATCAAATCACACATTGTAAATCCTTGCAACAACAACAAAAACAAAAACCCTTAACATGTACCAGATGGTAAAACCAAAGACCTGAATCATTGCCATATTAATATGCTATGTTAATTAAGGAATATCGTTATGTTTAACAATAATTAAAAAATTGTATTTCAAAAATTGTTGCATGTTCAAAACGGCATTTTGATGAGTTTGCAAATGATATTAAAATGAACACAGCTAAAATATGACGACAATAACAACAAATGACGGAGGTGTGGGATTCTGTCCTCTAAGTGCGAGTGGGCAGCTGAGCAGAAGAGCCTCTCTTATGTAAGCGCTGCAGCTCTGTTTCTGTCCATCTCGCGCTCGGTTCCCATCAGCACGTGCTGCTCTGGGCCTGCGCTGCCACCTGCTGGACAAACGAGGAATGGTGTTTTTAGCTATATGGATCAGCGACGTAAAAAGTACCAATTCTGTAATTCCACAGAGTCAAACATCGAAATTAATGTATTACTCTGAAGCGCATTATAGGTCCCTGATGGTTTAAATACCAGAGGGTGTCAGCAGAAAGTTATCAAACCGATTTCTGTAAATATATCCACAAGGACTGATGTTTTAGATCGAAAAAAACGAATACCTCAAAACTATTTAGAGGTATTGGCAATACTTCGAGGTGTCTGTACTGTTGATTTCCCTCCAAAATGATGTCACTTACTGAAGTATGATGTCATTAAGAACGTCTTTTTTCTTTTTGTAAAAAAAAAAAAAATAAATTATTGAAGAGAAATGAAATGCAAAAATAAATAAATAAATAAATTTTCATAATGTTCAGTGTTACAAATGATGAATTTTTAACATTATATTTAACGAGCTCTACGTTTAAAACATGAATTAAATAAACCGTTAAAAAATTATATTCATTTGCCCATTTAAAAAAACATTTATTTCCATTTTTGATTTCTATTTGTTATAGTATCATTCCTAGTCCTCCAACAGGATCTCAGGTTAATACTGACAATATAGAAAAGTTTATGAAATAATTACCAGTATTAATATAATTATTACCAAAAATATTATTTTAAACATTTAATTTACTTTATATATTAATATATTTATATATTTCTAAATTATATATTTACTTAATTTTTTTATTATTATTAATTTTCTTTTTTTTTTGAAAACCTGGATTATCTATCTTAAAATCTACCTATAAAATTAACTCCTTTTCAATTTCAAAAATTGTGTTAAATTTTACCCTGAATATTTTGAGACATTTAATTTGGGATATGAAATAAATGTAATGCGTAACGGGAAAGACTAAAGAAATGGTTTAAACACACAAACATTTTTGTGAATGAGACATCACAACATAGACATATGAACCAGAGAATAAAATTAAGACAGAAGGTGAATTCCCCATGAAATTGATTTTAATAGAGTTTAAAAATAAGGCTATGATGCAGTTTTAGCAAACAGTAATGACAAGCTGTGACACACACACAGCCAGTCCAGTAAGATTTAATGGAAATAAGCGACAACACACACACACACACACACACAAATGCGGTAATATTTCTCAATCATTTCCACACACACTCGCACATATACACACAACCACCCAAAAAGATGGCTATAAACAAAGTTGAACAAACAAACTGCAGAGGACTTTTAAAAAAAACATGCATAGCTTCATACAATAAAGGTGTATTTCCCAATGACCTCCGGAGGTGATGCGGTCTAATACTGTCAACATTATAAGTCAGTTCCTTCAACATGAAAACATCGCTTCCTAAAGGTGTCTGATGTCAAACAAAACAACGATAGCGTCCTTGTTCACAAACATGTAAAAAGTTACATTCTGAACCGCAAAGTTCATTATGAAAATAAATACTTAGAACGGCAATGACAATGATATAAAGATTCCCTTTATGTGTCAGAACTGAAAACAAAACAAGAGACCATAACCCGACCCATTTCCACATAAAAAGTCAAATATCATGTTGCATTTGTTTCAGCAGACATCAAGGTACAATAAAAGTGTTGTACAGACCAGATACAAAAGGAGCGCATTAGAAAACTCAACACACTCGAACCCAAGCCTGGGACACACAATACAGACAAAACCCACATTAATTATCTGAGATGCTTGGTGCTGAAGCAAACAAAACTAAATCAGACACACTACAAATAATTTGTTATACAATCCCTGTCAATTATTAGTATTTTTTTAATTAACATTATTTAGTCCGTTTCTGTCCATTGAAGAGAATCACAGAACATCGAAAAGCCTTGGCAATGCTTAATAATCGATAACTAGGCTGTTTAGTATTTGTTATTTGTTCTACGTTTCATCCTTTGGTAAAAGGGCGGATCTTCTCAACGGCTATAAACACTAGCGCATGTTGTTCTTTCCAGAAATTAGGCATGTCTACTGTATGTTCAGTATGTTTTTAAAGTGCCAGCAAGCTCTAGTGTGAGGGAGCTCCGGGGCTCCGTACAGGAATGATACAGGACTCATGCAAATACACACGTACAGATGCCATAAGGTGCTGAGACACCATCGCTCACCAGATCAGCGGCGTACAGATAGCAAAAATAGCTCTCTGAGTTTCTATATACATGAACTACACAATGCTACCACTGCCATAGTGCACAGAAAAACCTCCGATCAGTTCTGTGAAGAACAAAAACACAAATCATCTCAAGCAGCTTACATCAAGAAACAAACATGGCCCTAAAGTAATCATGTAATGTAAACTGTTAAAGGGGTAGCTCACCGAATAATGAAAATTTGCTAAACATGTACTCATCCTCGGGTCATCCATGATGTAGAGGAGTTTGTTTCTTCATCAGAACAGATTTGAAGAAATGTAGCATTATAGTACATCACTTGCTCACCAATGGATCCTGTGCAGTGAATGGGTGCCGTCAGAATGAGAGTCAACAGACTTTTGGTGCTTCTGACCAAAACACCAAAATCCATGTTAACACTTCTCGAAGACAAGTATTTAATTGGAAAAAAAAAACAATATGGACAGAAGGTGTTGTATTTTGACCAGAAGCAATGGTTTAAAGTTAAAACTCCGTAATGATGGATTTGTGTCTTACAAACAAACTGCTTTTTACCTTTTATCAGTTGTTTGGACTATCATTCTGACGGCACCCATTCACTCGATGCTAACACTTTGAAGACAAATTTTTATTTGAAAAAAACAACAACAATATGGATAGAAGGTCTTATATTTTGACCAGAAGCAATGGTTTAAAATTAAAACTCCGTCATAATGGATTTGTTTCTTACGAACAGACAGCTGTTTGGACTCTCATTCTGACGGCACCCATTCACTCCACTGCTGAACAAGTGATGCAACACAAAATTTCACCAAATCTGACAAAAAACTTCAGGCCATCTTGGAAGGGTACATTTTGATCAAATCTTCATTTAGGATTTCCGTATAAAGTTGCAACATAGCTGTGGACGGCTTCATGTCAATGTTTGGTTCCTTCATTTCAACACTGATCTATTTTGTGTCAACGCCAGACTCATATAAAACAGTAAAATGAAATGAACATCTACGCACAGATATTAGAACTCATTGTGATGTAGGTATTAAGAGCAACACTATTAATAATAATAATAATAATAATAATAATAATATCTGCATTAATAAGAAAAGTAAAATAATAAGCCCACGTGGGTTGACCTAGAGTTCTCGGTTGAAGCTGCAGCAGTGATTTATAAGTCACTGCCTAAAGCAACCTGCCAGACTATAACATAACTGCGCTCAGGTCTGGCAGGAGCCGACTGCAGCTTCAGAGTGGCTTCAGCCGATTCCTCCTCTTCATCTCGACCCAAACCACCATCCTCATCACCTGAGAGAGGGAAAAGAGAGCCACTATTATTACGTCCCCTCAGTAGTATCTGTAGTATCACTTTAAAAACTAGACAGCTTAATTAATAATGTTTGCAAAGGTATGATAACATTTCACAATCATAACTTTTACTGTGATTTTGAATATGAATGTGGCTTGAGCCCTTTATGAGTGAACTGCAGAATGTGCACAACTACATGTTGACATTAAAACATGAAGGAGAGATGTCTCACTGGAGCTCTTACCGATCCTAAAGTCGATGTATCCCTCTCCTCCGCTCATGATGAGCATGCTCTTGCCGTCTGGGGCTGAAGAGTCCGAGTTCTCCGTCGTACCTTCAGCTCCTGGCACAATAACCTGACCTGAAGCACATCGTTAACACATGAGCACAGGTTTGCACTTCACCAGCCATTACATCAAACACCACCGCTTTACACATTCTGTAGGAGCCAGTGTACGCGTAACTAACCACACAGTTGACTACTAAAATATCAGCTTTGGACAACTTCTAAAACCATGCTCTAAACAGACCCTTCGTGAAGCTGATTTCATCCGTCATGAGGCCTCCCCGTCAGTCTGTATAATCAATACTGAGGCACTGTGTCACTATATCTAACCTGGGACAGTGGCGAAGAATTTAACAGCGTCTCTGTGGCCGTGGAAGCAGAGCTGAGCGTGTGCCATGGAGCAGTAGGGTACATACGAGCCCGTCAGCGCACCATCCACAGTGTCATCGGCGTAGACTCGCACCGCCCCACCTGGACGTCCGGCCATCGCTCCTACACTCTTATGAGATGCTGCGGAAACAAAAAGATGCTTGACCATACGTGTCTAAAGGGTTTAATAGAGCACCGGAGACACCGTATCTCACAGAGCAAATGCTAAATTACTGGGAGACACTCATTAATATTAAAGCAAATTTGGGCTAGATGCAGATTCACTGTTGACCAGCCCAGAAAGATTGAAAAACAGTCGAGAGAGTGGACGATCTGAGAGGAATTAAGAACCTGAGGATGAAATACTGAACGAAGCTGAGCCAGATCCAGCAAAGAAGCAAAGCAAGAGTACGGAGACAAGAGATAGACAAGAAGAGACTGAAACTAATGCTGCCTTCAACATTGAATACTGTGTGTGTGTGTGTGTGTGTGTGTGTGTGATATCGGCTTACAGTCTGATAAAGGGATAGAGATGATGACACCATTTCCTGTTCCCACCCACAGCCGGTTACAGGAAACCATTAGAGCCGTGATCCTCACAAAGGAGAAGCCCAGTTTTCCCGTTCCTGTTAAAGACACGAGGAAGTGCATTCAATTGTTCATTTATTGAAAAGGGCAATATAAAAGAGCTCAGATCTTATTTCTAGTGTTTTGTCGACATACACCAACATTCAAAGTGTTGGGCTCAGTAACACTCTTTTGGGACAGCAAAGGCATTTCCAATGTAACAAAATATTTCTATCTCAAATAAATGCTGTTCTTTTAACTTTCTAAACATCAAAGATTCCTAAAAGGTTTCCAAAAAATAAAACATAAAAAAATATCGTCATGATTTCTAAAGATCATGTGACACTGAAGACTGGAGTAGTGACATTTTACAATATTACAATATAATAGAAAGACAGTTATGTTAAATTGTAAAAACATTTCACAATATTGATGATTTTTTATATGACATATGATATGAAACAAGATGTGATAAGACATTATATGGATATGATATGAGATATGATTTGATATGAGAGGTGGTCCCCATGAACCTAGAAACATATATTCGCAGTATTCTCACCTAACATTTTGCTGACGTAAGGTTCGATGTCCACGTCCTGGAGATGCTGGAAGGTGTGAGCGTGGAAGAGGCGGAGGGTGGAGTCGAGCCGGATGGACACCCAGATACCGTCCCCCACCCAGGCCAGCTGACGCACCTGACTCTCCTTACGCGGGTGGGCGTCAAAAGACTTCTGTCTCACACACAGAAAAATCAGAGACAATCACAAATAATTTCATCAAATTCTATCTATCTATCTAATACTGCATGCAACACATTTCACAATATGCATATGAAGACCAAGACATAATTATGAACCTCTATTTTCATGGCTTTGGGGTGAATCACATAGATCTTGTTCCTGTAGCCGCACCACACACCATCGTGCATGACGGTCATACAGCGGATCGAGTGATGCGGCCGGCCGAGGTCCAAGAGGTGGTAGTTGGTTAAGTCCCACTGGCTGTCTGTAAAAGCAGAACAAGAATGGTTTTAACAATTCAAGTCAAACTGAAAGGAGTTCCTTAGTAAACTGACAGTGTCTTACCAAGACCTCTGTGAAAGATGGCCAGCGTACCGTCAGCCAGAGCCACCAAAACACGGCCTTTCACATGTCTGAGTAGAGAAATAATGGTAAGGATCACTACAACTCATGTTATATATATATATATATATATATATATATCTATATATATATAAATAAACTAAATTTCAAAAGTTACAGTGTATTCTTGAGTTTGAACTTACACAATGTTCAAGATGGAATCCTTCAGCTTGACAGCATGAAGACACTTCCTCCATCGAGCGACAGACGAGTGCACGTATAAACTACATCAAAGACATTTGTAAATGAGAAAAGTTCAACTCTCAGATTGCAAAACACCGGTGCTCTGATAGTGTGTGCTTTTAACATCAATCTACATATTTTTTTTCAATGATGTGCAGTCATTGTTTTGTAGATCTTGGTCAAAGTACACTACATTTAATTTGGCACGTTGATTGTTAAGCTGACTTTTTTAATAAACTGGATTCTGATTTAATTAGTCATTTCAAATCATCCAAAAAAAGCATATCTAATTAACAAATTAATGATTTATAAATATTTTGACAGTGACAGCACCCTATGAAATATCTAAACGTTAATTTAGAATTTAAATACCAATGAGAAAATGTCTTAATAAAATCAATTTTAATTAGCGCTGTCGAACGATTTATCGCATCCAAAATAAAAGTTTTCGTTTATATACGAGTATGCGTTGTATATATTTATTATGTATATATAAATACAAATACATATACATATGTATATATTTAAGAAAACTATGTTTATATATTACATATATTTATATATAATATAAAATACAATAAATATAAATTGTATATGTAAATATTTTTAAAATATATACTGTATGTGTTTAATTATATATAAATATACACATACATATATAATGTAAACAAAAACTTATTTTGGATGCCATTAATCGCAATTAATAATTTATAGCACAAATTTTAATTAACCGTTTTATTATTATTATTATTATTATTATTGCTTTATTATTATTATTATTATTGTTGTTCAATTTGAGAAGATATTTACGTCAATTTCTTCAAGTTTTAATCAAGCTTTTTATTTAGTCAGTTTGTATAGAAGACCTTTCAGTTTTTTTCTGTGTGTATTTGACAATAATCCACAACATCTGGAGATGTGGTTCATGCAGTGAGAGGACAGATGCTGAAAACACATGTGTAGTGAATGAAAAGCGTGCTGCTCACTCTCACAGAGACAAACAGAACAGACAGACTGCATATCTAAAACAAAGTCACAGATCCAAGTTCATATTGCAATTAAAATCATATTAATTGTGCAGCTCTACTTTTAATTAGTCTGATTCTGTGACATTCTGAGTTATACAGTATCACTTCATCAGCGTTTTTTGCATCACGGAACTCAAAGGACCCTAATTGGACTTACCACGAACTTCAAGTTAACAAAAATACTCCAGGAAACACGGGCTGTCAAACTGAGATTGAAAGACAGTATGGCAAATAGAAAGAAAAACACTACTATCCCTGACAGACCTATTTCCTTTTACTAAATGATGGCATTTTACAAAGTCTGTTGTGGCCAGATGCTGTTTTATGTGTGTGTGTGTGTGTGTGTGTGTCTCACCAGCCGTTCTGAGCCCCCAGCCACATGGTGGGCAGTGCGCTGCTCATCCGCTGGATATCTTCTTTTGCCAGATTCGTCTTTCCACCTGCTGAGGCCGTGCCGTCCCTGTCCTGATCGGACTCCCTGACAAGGAACCCAACCAAGGATGAGTTCCCATCCCCATCTGGATATAAATCAGTGCTGATAAAGATACTGCGCCTGGCTCACCTCTGGTTATCGTTGTCTGCTGAAGCCCCAGAAGTCTCTGTTCCCAGTGGGTCTGTGAACACGTGCTCCGTGTAGATTCCTGGCTGACTGGTGTCCTGTCCCGGGCTCTCCTGCTCTTCCTCAGTGGCCTCCGTAGCTTCCTCGGCTGCAGGGAGCCCATCTTCACTGGGAGCTCTGGAGAGATCTACAACAGAGACACTTCTGTCACTTTACTTTTAACCCTATAAAGCCTGCTGTATCATATGTGATAAGCAAATTCCTAGGGCCTTTAGCAACATGATCAAAACTTGAAAAATGCCCCTAAAGCTTTACTATCCTCAGTTGTTTCATGCACGATTGGTAATATCACCATCTCTGCTCATGCACCAGTTTATGGAGCTCCTACATGGTGAAAAAGCACTTCAATCTAATAGATGGAGATTTCATGCCTACTTACTGAAAGACCCTAATTTCATTTCATATTTTCATTCAGAATTTACTTTTTTTTTACACAATTACTCATACCACAGAGATTTCTCCTTCAACATTGTGGGAAACATGTCAAGTCTTTAAGAAGAAACTAGAGAGTGTAGAAAAACAGTGAGTACTGGAGTTGCAGCTGGCTGAGGCTGAGAGTACATACTGTATGAAATACCTCCAATACCAAGCTAAATAAAACTTTTGCTTTAAGAGCTGCACTCAACTCCTTTCTTACTCCGAAACCACGTCACAATATTTGGTTTGTCAAACAAAAATTGTATGAGCTTGGCAACAAGCCAAGCAAATATCTAGCCTCCCAGGTAAAAAAAAGAGGGCTGACTTGCAAAATACTTGCAAAGACTCTTCTGGCCAAAAACTATTTAATACGAAGAGTGTTAATCTTACATTCAAAAAGTTTTACACTGACTTCATTTGAATAGGGCTGAGCTGATTAAAAGTGTTTTTTTTTTTTATTTCTCCCCAACCTTTTCCTTTTAAATGGACTAGGCAGGTCTTTACCTAGCCTTAGCCTCAGATATCACACTCATGGACCGATGGCTAAACGTCTGATGCATATGGGACACAAAAGTGGAAACACTTCAGGAGTGTCAAAGTCGTCATCTGTTTGGTTGAATTATACGTTTTTTTAACGTTCCACCTGGAAACAAAAATGCTGTGGCGCCAAACCTCCTCACTAAAAAGAAAGCCGTTGTGTTTAAAACTGTGATGACGAGCACTTATCAGGATTGATTTTCAAAAGTATTTATAGTTCGCAGCATAGAATATTTAATATACTTCTGAGAGTTTTACACACCGGTCTGTTATTGTGGCGACATTTCCAAGTCCTGAAATGTGATGCTGAACGAAACAAACTGTGATTGGTTGTTTGACATGTCAGTCAAATGGCCTCATGGGCGAGGCTTGGCCAATGAAAGCAGCCACAGATTCCAGACCTTCAGCCTCAGTCTGAAAGTCTGGCTTTGCGAGACTAGGCTTTACCTATCTTGGGATATTTATTACTCCACTGTTACAGCAAATGTATAGGAATTCTTCTGAACCTCTTCTGTGATGGGTGCATGGAGATTTGGATAGATGGACTCCACTTCCATTGTCTAAGGATAGCTCTGATCAAGATCTTTTATCTGGAACCGGAGGAAACCCAGATTAAAATTGACTAAGATGCAACTTCCCAGATATATAGGAGTTCCTGTGCTTCCGGCTGTACCAGCTAGCTTCCCAGCTTCTGTATCTTTTTCAATGGGAGAAAAATAATCCAGATTCAGTTTGGTTAGACATTGAAGCATTTAATTTGGGTGATGGCCTGCCGGTCCCTTTTGGCCTGTATCCCATTAAAAATATTTCCGGTCTAGGGCAGAACAGTATTATTAGAAACACATTACGAGTGTGGAAATTAATCAGGGATTGGGAAGGGAAAGCCAAAACTTTGTCATCTATTACTCCAATAAAAGGAAATTTAGATTTACAGCCTGGAATAATGGACAATGGTTTCACATTCTGGAAAGAAGCTGGTATAAGCACTATAAAAGATCTGCTTCAAAAGGAGGTGCTGTTATCACTGGAACAGTTGAGAGCTTCTTCAGGTATTTACAGATAAAGAGCTTTGTGCAGAAACATAGCATCCCTAGTTTTTCTTCTTGCCCCACTCCAACAGAGTAAGTGCTCCTGGACAACAGAGGTCACTAATAAAGCAATGTTATGAAGTGCTTTTGAATGGGAAAAAAGCCAATAATGAGGAAACCCTAGCTATTTGGGAGCAAGAATTTGGGCTGTCAATTGATACAGATACTTGAACACAAATTTGGCAGTATGTCGACAATATATCAATTTGTAAGAGAACTAAAGAACTACAGTTCAAACTTTTATATCATCTCCAAATTACTCCATTACGCAGGCACAAAAACTTTTCTTCATTTTGTATAAAGTGTAAAATAGAAGTGGGTGACTTTATTCATTGTACTTGGAAATGTGAACATATTAAAGCAAATCTGTGGGAGACTCTCTCTTATATTAAATATAGGATGCGACCTCAATCCACTTTATTGTTTTTAGGTGTTGCTGATAAGAATATAAAGAGCATTTCGGACAGGAAGTTGTTTAATCTTCTTACTTATGCTGCTCGTAAGAGTATTTTACTTTGATAAACCGCCGACAGTGTCAGAATGGCATGAAGTAATATTTTATTTTCTTTCATTGGAATATGTTACCTACTGGTCAAAAAGGAAAATGGATGCGTTTAATAAAGATATGGACTCCTGTCTTTAAAGGTGCTGTATGTAGGATTGACACCGAGTGGTTGAACTAGGTATTGCAGTCCAAATTCAAAATATTGGGAGTGTTTTTTTTTCACCCGGCCACTCCTTCTCAGACTTAAAGATCCCGGTTGCCAGATTGACGACACCAACAAGAAAGAACGCACTTGACGATAAATGAAATAGAATACATTGTGTTTTCCACCAACTGGCAACCAGGGGTGCAGAAATACAATTGGGTAAACTGGCAGTGGGCGGGTTTTTAAAAACCAAAACAAAGATCAACATTCCGGCCTGGAACACATTTTCAAAGAAGAATAACTGACTGTAGCATTGTTTTTCAAATAAACAAGCATGTTAACTTAGCATGTTTCGTAAATATCTGCAAACATAGTATGGTACTTTTATGCTTTAGTAGAGTCAAAATTTTAGATACAGCACCTTTAAGTATGTAGGTCCCAGGATTTTACATAACTTTTGGAAAAACCAGAGTCTGGACTATTACTTCTATAAAGAGTTGTCAAAATGACATGACCTCACTGATGTCTAAGAGAGTTCTTACCACTTCCTCTGGCTGGACTCTGCTCTGCTGACTGTTCGTTGGTGCCTGTGCTGCCCGCCTGAGATCCTGTGCTGGACTCTTCAACACTGCAGCCCACCGCTGACACGTCACTCAACAACCCCTCACTGCCCTGAGAGCTGCTGCTGGCCAATAGAGCGTCTGGCCCCGCCTCCAGGTCCTGAGGAATCTCCTCCCCTGCAGGATAGTCTGTCTCCAAGACTCCTGGAAATCACAACAAAATACACAGACAACATTACTGGGATCATTTATATTTAGTGCCATTGACATTAGTTTCCTGAAGTGAATTGTAATCCTGATGTGAATTATTTTCCACTCCCATTTTCCTAATTTTACACTTGTAGAAAATGAAATGATTAATATAATTACTATTATTTTATTGTACTGTATTATACTGTCACAAGGGGTGTACTAGTATTATACTGTTACAAGGGGTATACATTTCTGACCTGGTACGCTGGCGATGCACAGCACACATGAGTTACAGACGTAGAAGCTGTCCAGCAGGTCGTCGGGCCGCGTCACATCCATGATCATCACCTTTGTGGAGGAGTGTGTACTCGTACAGATCCAAACGCGACTGGACATCTCCACATGCACCGTCTGCTCCCGCTCCTGCTCCTGTCAACACACACAATATCACTGCATGAAGAACCAACACTGTCAATGCTGCCTACGAATGCTTTTAGAGGTACGTGTGTTTTTATGTGGATCTGATCCATTTTTATACATCACAATGACTCTCTCATTGAGAATTCAAGCCTAAATACCTAGTTTAAACGACCACTTTTTAAGCTTTTATTTAGTGAAAATCCACTTACAATGAAAGTCAAGATTTCTCACATCAAACCAGATTTTATGTAGTTTTTATGACAATTTTGCACACACTCTGTGATTTATAGGTCTTTGCCATAGTGTCTTTCTATATGTAAATGAACTTTATTATAGTTTCTTCGCATTTCAAATACGTTACATGACAGGGTATGTAATTGTGGGTGGTCAAATGCTAATGACTGAGCTCATACATATGACTAGTATTGTGTTAAAATATGGCTACTTTCTACATCAACTCTTTTATTTCAAACAAGTCCATGGTTTCCACAATATGACTATGGAAATCTTTTACCTTCTGTTCCTGCTCCAGCTGATCTAGGCTGCTCTGGGAGTCTTTACATTGTTTGGAGGTGTCTGTCTCCACCAAAGACTCTTCACCAGAAATGCCAGAGCTTCCCTTACATGAGCGTCCTCCTGACAGGTTCACTCCAGCTGCACACAGGAGCTGCGCAAATATTACATATTGATTAGACTTCATAAGACTTCATAAACCTATTGAAGTTAGGCAACAAAACAGTTGATTTCAATTATGATTTGAATTTATTTATCTTTCTTCACCTTCATAGAAGCATCTTTCTGCTCCAGTGGCCGGAGACACACAGGAACAGGAAGGTTTATTTTGTTCTCTGCATGGCCACCATTAGCAGCCTAAAAAGAACAGGATAACAGTACAATTATAGATTATTTTTTATTAAAAGTAGAAAATGTGGAATTAATAAAATATAATGTTGCAATGTTACAAATAGTTCTTAAGTGCAAGATAAGTACAATTTGAAAATGTTATAAATAAAATAAAATGTAAAAACATGAAAATAAAATAAGTTATATGCATATATAAATAAGATCAGTGAAAATATGGAATAAATAAACCAACAAAATAACAATAATAAAAATAAGTAGAAAATGTGTAAACAATAAAACAATCGAATAAAAGATGTGTGATTCTTTAATCGTAATCTGAATCTGCTCCATTAAATTGTGGTGTTCCCCAGGGTTCAATTCTAGGTACAATCTTGTTCTTACTTTACATGCTGCCCTTAGGTTCTATTTTTAAAAGGCATGGAGTAACTTTTCATTGTTTTTATGATGATACTAAGATGCATCTACCGGAAACAGGACAAAAGGACAATTACACTTTAAGTTAAACTATGGATGTCAGCAGAATTTTTACATTTAAACTAAAGAAATACCTAGGTAATTTGGTTCGGAAACTCTGAGTTTCACATCCTCTCTGATTTGGGGCCCCTTTCTGTAAATCTGTAGTTAAGAATCTTGGGGTTCAGTTTGATGTATCTCTGAAATTGAATAAACAGATAAACTAATCGGTTAAGTCTTGTTTCTGTCAACTGAGGTTACTAGCTGAGGTAAAACCTTTTCTGTCACCTAGCAATTTTAAAAAGCTTATTCATGCCTTTATTTCTGTAAGAATTGACTACTGTAATTCTTTGTATGCGGGTGTTGGCCAATTGCTGTTAACTTGCTTACAACTAATGCAGCCTGCTACTGCTAGATTACTGATGAGTGTTAATAGACACCAGCATATAACACCCATAGAGTCATTCTTTGCCACGATGTTTGTTTTACTTGCTTTCTTCCTTCTGTGCTGTTGGTCTCCTTTTTATTAGTTTCTATTGTACAGCACATTGATCAACCTTGTGTTACTTAATTGTGCTCTATAAATAAATAAAAAAAATTAGTTTGAGAACAGCGCTTTAGCTGAAAATAAAAAAATGGTCTGATAAGGTAAAAAAAAAACATACACACAAAAAAAAATTGCACTGTGATTACTTAGGTGCCTGCTGTACTAATTAATATATTATAATACTGGACCTATAAGGTAAAATAAAATTAAATGAAATGTATATTATGTATACTCATACGCACATAACAGCATTTTGATTTGCTTGGCTGCTCTACTAATAAATATATTATAATTCTGCATAAAATAGAATAAAATAAAATAAGATAGTATTGCCTTGTATTTTCCAGGGAGACTCCAGCCATGTGCTGTAACCCTGCCATCCTCCTTCTGCACATGGGCTTTCACATGCTCGTATTGGGCACGCTTCTGCTCCCGGCGGGACAGAGAAACACTCGAGTCCAACCTGATGGAAAAAAGAAAAAAATAAATAAAGAGGGGACGCTTATGAATTATGAAATGCTAATTAACACATTGGTGTGCTACGTAACGCCAGACAAGAATATCTTCATATTCTAGATTTACATGGATTTTAACTGGTGGGTCTTGATACCAAAACACTGTATGTGAGAAAACAATGCCAAATGCATATTATGAAATGCAACTAGTTATATGACACTTGACCCAAATACATGCATTTCAAGTTCTAATTTTAGGAACATTTTGGTTTTACTACATCTTTGTTGCTATATTGGTTTGCCAGTAATGCACATACAAAAATTGCATCCTGAATTTGATTTGATTTGACTTAAAAACATAATATTTTTAACAAGGTTAAATAGATGATTTACTCTTCTTTGAGGAAGTCGAACGCTTTGGACTTTTCTCTTGGGAACTGGGAGAAGGTGTTGCTCTTTTTCATGATGCTGGGTGGGTTGTACTTGACGTTGGATGGTAAACCTCTCGCTGGGTTGGTGGACGCTGAGGAACTGGAGGAACTGAACAGGCGACTGAAGCTGAAACAAGACATAGATAAAAACGGCTGTGACGAGCCCGAGCTCACATTTGTGATCTGTGTGACTAGCAGTTGAGATGAGGTCTCACAATTGCCTGATGCTTGACCTCTTCTTCTCTGCAACTTCTGAGCTTTCCCTTGAAGCTCTGTGGAAAAACAAGACACATCACTGTAGGAGAGCCGAGAGCTAGCAGACAGTCTCCATGTGGCGGCACGGGGCTTTTGTTCAAGAGCCAGGAAAAACTGGCCTACTTTCTTGGACAATTAGTTTGAGAACAGAGCTCAAGCTGAGCATAAAAAGCAAGGTCTGGTCAGACACCGTCATTAAAAATGTGATTTGCTTGGCTGCCGTACTAACAGTTATATTGTAATTTTAGACCTACTAATAAAATAAAATAAATACTCATAACCATTTGAAATTTAAAAAAGGAAAGAAAAGGGCTGTAGAGCAAATTAAAGCTATCCGTTCTTCAAAGCACTGTTTACCTGATCATTTCCGTCCACCTGACGGCCTCCTGCAGCTCCATCAGTCTCTCCTTGAACTGGTTTCGCTCCATCAGGACTCGGGCCATCTCCACCCGCGTGAACCTCCTCCTCTGAGCTGTGGGCACATCGCTCTGCGGACACCCAGCGAGGTTACATGGGGACACGAGTTACATACTGTACACCATTTGGGCATAACAATTATTATTTTAACATGCATTAGTCAATGAATTTTGTTTGAAATAAAATAATGAACTAGAAAATGAAGTCTAAATTTGTTGCTCTTGAGTCATTTCTTTTTATTATCAATGTTGAAAACAGTTAACATTTTTGTCAAAAAGTCATGATTTGCTTTTTTCAGGATTCTTTGATGAATAAAAGAAGTTTAAAAGAACAGCACTTAGTTGTAACCAGTGTTAATTTTGACACGAAATTTTAATTTAGTTTTAGTCTTAGTCTTTTGACTATAATTCTTTTTAGTTTTAGTCAAGTTTTAGTCATCTGTATTGTTTTAATTTTAGTCTTATTTCAGTCGACTAAAATTGCTTGGTATTTTAGTCGACTAAAATAAGACTAAAATCAATAAAAGATTTACTAGACAATTTTTTACAGCTGGTATAGGAAACAAACTTAACCAAAATATATAAAACACAAATGCAACTTTATTTCAACACAACTGTGTCTCTATTTCGATTCAAAAGCTTTTATGCAGCAACAAACACTGTCATGATATTGTAAACAATAACTAGCTGCCAATTGACCATCAATAAAAGAAAAATAAAGTTAGGTCCAGGACCTTAAAGGACCTACAACACTGGTTGTAACAAATGTCTCCTGTAACAGTGCAACAATCCTTGCTGTATATCAAATTGTTAATTTTATATAGCATTAACCTCACCTCACTGAATATTCATACATACCTCATCTTCCTCTTTAGTATTGTTCTGTTTGGCCACCTCTGCCTCTGCTTTCACTCTGTGTTATGAAATATTCTTATAAGTCCCCCGTTTTCAGTGCATTTGCACAATCTAGTTACACATTTAATTAACACAGTCCAAATAGCAATAGCTTCTCATGAAAAAGACACACGTTAATGTGATAAACCACCTGCGGCTATTAACCTGAATACTTCGTGTTTGATTTATTTAAAAATTCGGCTGCTACTGCATGATAACTAGATCCAGGACAACTGCATATGAATGCATCCCTCAGGTGTTTTTGTATTATTTGGTTGAAACAATGACTCACTTTTTGAGTTCCTCCTCCAGCTCCTTGTTTTTCTCCTCTAGTTTGGCTTTGGCCTGCAAAACCGTATCCAGCTCCCCCTGAATGACCTCTTTCTCACAGGAGAGCTCGTCCACACGAGCGATCAGATCGTTCTTCACCACATTCAATGCATTTCTGTGCACACAAACAATGCAGTGTCAACAACAAAGTGACATAAACCAGTTAATAAACTGTAAAGAGTTACAATATTACTCACTTAGTCTCAAGCAACTGCACATTTTCCTGAATGAGGTGCTCTACCTCACGACCCATGCCTGCAAAATACATCACAGAAAACTCTAATAGCAGAACAACCGAGGCAAACTGATGACAAAGCAATAATGTGGTAAAAACTTTGGAGATGAGATTTATGTGCCCTGTGTTTCTCAGGTTAGACGGGCCATATGAATAGTCTTACCGGACAGACTCGGGTGTGAAAGCGCATGCACTGCGTGTGTTCGACAGAGAGACAGACACATGGAGAGTGAAACAGGAATGGACAGCTGTGAGGTGAGAGTTAACAGGTCACAGAAAAACCAAGAGGGGCTGGAAAGAGTGGAGAGACCACTGACAGATCAACCACATTCAGATTAGCTATAACCAGACCCACACAGAATCTGAGCCAAGTTCACTTAATATTATGGCTAATGTGACCTACAAGACAGCTACTAACATTGAGTGTAGTAGGGGAGACCAGGCATCAATTTGTGAAAAAGATTTAATAAAAACTGTAATTTTGTCATTTTAAGTAAGTCATTTTGGGGTATACAATTATTATTATTATTTCATTTTATTTTTGGGACGCTCAATGTTATCGTTACTATTCTATTGAATTCTGTTCTTTTTAACTTTTTATACAACAAAGAATTGTGAAAAAAATATCAAAATTAAATACATTTATTCATAGAAAAATGTCATTTTTTAAACATACTAAATCAAAACTAATTTCAATAATATCTCATATTATTAAAGTTTTCATTCTATTTTTATATGTAAAGGAATTAGTGAATTGATGGTATCAAGGAAATCATATTATTACTTTGAAGTGTGTTTAAATTTTAGACAATTATAATTTTGTGTTATAATTTTTTTTAACAATTACCTCAATGGAGATGATTGTAACATTTTTAACTTCTCGTGTTAACTTAAATATTAGAATTAAATATTTCTAAGTGAATATCAATTGTACTATTACTATTAAAATATACATTAATTTATATTTCAAAACATAGCAGAAAGATATGGCAGTCTGTTTGTGCCAATGAACAAAAAAATAATTAAGTTGATTGTGTTTTAATCTTAAAATTTGGATGTTTTCTCACAATTGCAAATTTACATCTCGCAATTCTGACTTTTTTTCCTCAGAATTGCATGATATAAACACAATTGTGAGTTATAAAGACAGAAAAGCAGAATATGAACTAAAAAATTTGAGAAAGTCCAAATTGCTACATAAAAATCTGACTTTTTAAGCAAATGCGCATTTGTATCTTGCAATTCTGACTTCTTTTCTCACAATTCTGACTTTTCTCGCAAAAGCGAGTTTGCATCTCGCAATTCTGACTTATTTTCTCACAATTCTGACTTTTCTAGCAAAGGTGAGTTTGTATCTCACAATTCTGACTTTTTTTTCTCAATTGTGAGAAATAAACTTGCAATTCTAAGTCATAAATTCCAGTTCTGAGGGGGAAAATATGTATATGTTATCAGAATTGCAAGTTTATCTCACATTTCTGACTTAGTAACTCAAAATTGCGTGTTATAAAGTAAGAATTGTGGGTGGGTAATCACAATTACGAGATACATCATAATCAGTGCAGAAAATTTTAAAATGTCAGCAGATTCTGTGTAGCCTTGAGTCTAACACCATCACCCCATTCTGTGCTACATCATGCTACCGTAGGTGAAAATGTTCATATCATGTTGCTGCCATACGGTTGGCACTATTTGCTACTGTATGATTCCATTAAAGGGGGAAGTATGGAGAGGTATGAGGAACAAGTGAAAGATTTAGATACAAAAATGATGCTAATTGAAACACAAGCAAAGATTCTCTGACAGAAAGAAGCAAGGTATTACACACCAGAATACTCCACTGCAGTTAGAGGGAAGAACAGGACAACAGGGCATAGAGAGAGAAATCTAGGTCAGTTCAACATGCAAAAAAGAGCATCATGGTACTTTGCCACCATCACAGAGCTCATCTCATTATGATGGCAAATGACACATATTTAAAGGAATAGTTCACCTAAAAACTAAAACTTGCTGAAAATGTCATCACCCTCAGAACATCCTAGATGAGGATGTTTCTTCATCAGAACAGATTTGGAGAAATTTAGCATTACATCACTAGCTAACCAATGGATGCTCTGCAGTGAACGGGTGCCGTCAGAATGAGAGTTCAAACAGCTGATTTAACATCACAACAATCCACACCACTCCAGCCAATCAATTAACATCTTATGAAAAGCTGCATGTTTGTAAGAAATAAATTCATCATTTAAGGGATAGTTCAACCAAAAGTGAAAATTAGGCTGTTTTACTCACCCCTGAGGCATCCTAGGTGCACATGACTTTCTTCTTTATTAAGTTATATTAAGTTAGTTAGTGAGTTATATTAAAAATTGTTTTTGTTCTTTCAAGCTCTATCATTGCAGTCAGTGGGTGTTGCATTGCTTCAGTCCAAAAGACATGAAATAAAAAACGCCCTTCATTAAAAAAAAAAAAAAAAGTGTCTCACATGACTCCGGGGGTGAACAAAGGATTAAAGTGATTATTACATTTTGAATATGGATATTTTTCTTTCACATAGATGTTTATTTTTCAAGGGAAGGGCACTTTTTATTTAACTTCTTTTGGACTGAATCAATGCAAAACCCACCGACTGCAACGAGCTTGAAAGATCAAAAACAATTGTTAATATAACTCTGGATTCGTCTGAAAGAAGAAAGACAAATACACCTAGGATGCCTTGGGATTGAGTTAAACGCAGCCTAATTTAAATTTTTGGGTGAACTAACCCTTTAAGGCATTTTAACTTTAAACCATTACTTGTGGCCAAAGTACCATAATCCATTATAATGATCAAAATTCACAGACATATTTGTTTCAAACTGTTTTTGCTCGTAAACAGTGCTTGATCTGAGCAAATTTCTCTCCTGATTCAGACAGGATGATTTTTTCACTGGAGAAAGAAATATTAATGATAGAGGACTCTGAATTTGTTACATTCGTGTAACTTTTCACTTCACTAGACATTCACTTATAGACTGGAGTGGCGTGGATTACTTGTGGATTATTGTGAGGTTTTCATCAGCTGTTTAGACTCTCATTCTGACGGCACCCATTCACTGCAGAGGATCCAATGGTGAGCTAGTCATGAAATAATACATTATCTGTACATACAAATCTGTTCTGATGAAGAAACTCATCTACATCTTGAATGTCCCGAAGATGAGTAAACTCTCTGCAAATCTTTTAACAAATTATTACTTTGATGTTAATAAAAATCAAGCTCAAGTTAAACTGTTTTATGCTTGTGTAATATGTTTTCCCCTTCATAATATCTAAAACACTAACAGCAATGAACGTACCCAACAGATCTGCTCCTTCATCCACATCTCCAATCAAACCTGTCCCTGCTGATGACACTTCTTCAAAGAGAGACTCTGTATTTCGGTCAAACGCCATGTTCTCAATCCCTCGGCTCGGGGTGCTTCAACACATCAGCAACGAGCACGTTACATCATTCAATTATAGGCCAGCCCTGCATTTAGGATCTGACACTTTAATATGAGAGCATAAAAATGCAGTTACCAGAATCCTATTAAACCTAAACAATATATCTGGGCATCATAGACACATTCAAATGTTTTAGACACACTGTTTGATCGATGGTTTATTGGCTACCTTGAACCTTTACATCCGAGGTCCATGTCCAGCTCTGGTGTGGACTCAATAATGGCCTGAACATCTGACTTTTCCTCATTATCAGCCAGACCTGAATAATCAAAATGGACAAATGCGTGTTTAATGATCATTTAAAATGTGATCTGCAATGCATTGTTTGAACTTTCTATTTATCAAAGAATCCTGAATTATTTTTTGTTTGAGTTACCACAAAAAATATTAAGCAGCACAACGATTTAAAAATAATAGTTTCTTTAGCAGCAAATCCTTATATCATCAGAATGATTTCTGAAGGATCATGTGACACTGAAGACTGGAATAATGATGCTGGAAATTCAGCCTAACATCACGGGAATAAATTACATTTTAAAAATATAATTAAGTAGAAAACAGTTATTTTAAATTGCAAAAATATTTCACAATATTGCTGTTTTTAAAGTATTATTAATCAAATAAATATAACCTCATTGAGCATAAGAACAATGTTACTGACCCTAAACTTCTGAAAGGTATTGTAAAACTCTAAATGAAGTTTAGACTACTCTAAATTATTTGAGTAACACAGTGCAATTTTAGAGTAATTTAAAGCTGTGGCCCTTTCCATGCACAGTAAAAGAGCTTCTAACCCGCAGAGACGCTCCTGGTCCCTGGAACAGCCTGAACCTCTGTGTTCTTCCAGAAGCCCTCTCCATCCTCTCTGTGCGAGTCCAGGGCCAGATCAGAGGCCGTGGTGGACATGGGAGTGACAGACTTTGAGCCGCCCTGGCTGAGGTCAGATAGCTCATCCTGAAATCATTCAACACACACTGCTCATTACCTGAAGGTCAGAGGTCAGAGATCAGGGACAGAGGAGAGAAATCAGCATGAAAACACAAACGGGGTCGGGATATTCACTTAAACTCTGAATATTTGACAAACTGAGGTGAGACCAACGGGCAAACAAACACACACAGGACAGACGCAACAAAATATAGAATGGATGGCACGGATTGTAGACATCAAATTTTTTTTTAACTAGTGTCAAATAATAACCAGACAAATCAGTGTCAGCTCAGGCTAAAAGTATTAAAATAGAAGACTGCAAACACAAAAGGCAAACACTTGACAGCTCATTGATGCAACTGCAAGAAAACATAAATGATACACAAATA
Source organism: Carassius gibelio (assembly GCF_023724105.1). Taxonomy (NCBI): domain Eukaryota; kingdom Metazoa; phylum Chordata; class Actinopteri; order Cypriniformes; family Cyprinidae; genus Carassius; species Carassius gibelio. The sequence goes on along the minus strand of NC_068398.1, from coordinate 28,961,200 downwards.
ACAAAATAACAGCGATTAGAACAATGCCAAAAAATGGAGATCGACCGATACAGATCATTTTTGTTTTTTCAAGTGTCTGATAACTAAAATGCTGAAATATTTTAAATATTACTAATAATATTTTAAAGTTAAAATTTCTGCTTTTTGAAAATAATAAGCACATTTACTTTTTTTCCAAATACAACTATGTTATGCTATTATATTAATGCAAAGTTGTTTTGTAACACTGCAGTCTGATTATTAGGATACATATTTTAAAAAATTATTAATGTTGTATATTAAATAAAGTGATCTATACAGGTACTACACAATACTTAAGAACTGATAACAGAAGAGAAGAACAAAAATCGGAAACACTTTAGTATAGGGTACAATTCACACTAATAACTAGTTGCTTATTAGCATGTCTATTATTAACATATTGGCTATTTATTAGTGCTTATAAAGTACATATAATGCATGACATCCATAATCCTACCCAATACCCTAAACTTAACAACTACCTTATAAACTATTAATAAGCAGCAAATAAGGTGTTAATTGAGGCAAAAGTCATAGTTAATAGTTAGTTAATATCGAGAATTGGACCCTAAAATAAAGTGTGACCCAAAAATCAATCCAAACCAATTATCAGTCAATCTCTACAAAACACTACTACAAAAACACAGCCCAAACAACAAAGCAAATATTATTTACACTAGTAAAATAGGTAAAAACACTGCTGTAAATGCAACACAATTGAAATTAATTCAGTATTTAATAGAAACGAAGAAAAACTAGTGTTGGGGGTATGTATACTGTAGAAAACCCATGTCTACAGTACATGAATCTACTAAAACTGACCACCTTTGCCTTGTTCTATGTACCCAAACACTCCAAAATAATGTAAAACTAACATTATTTTCCCACTATACAAAAATCAACAGTTACATTTATTAGGAGTGAAGAAATAACGTAACATTTCTTTTAAAGGGGTTCATGAACTGAGAAACCAAAATTGACGTAAGAGGTCATTGTACTGTAGGTTTCAGAACTTTAAACTTTCTTGTTAGTCTAAAAACAGCTTATATTCAAGCCAGTCTGCCAAAATCACAGCTTGGGTAATGCTCTGCTTCATGATGTAATAGTGTGAATAAGCACCGCCTCCACAGAAGATCATCAAAGCCTGCTTCTACATCACTGCCAGTTTAGCCCCGCCCACCGATTCACACATGTAGTGTGAATAACAAGTGAGGCGAACGCAGGTCTATGCAGTAAACAATAAACTTTATTTGATCAACTTTATTCTTAAAGAGTTATTTTATTTTTATTTTTTTTGATGAACTTTATTTTTGAGGAAGTTCCAGACCGTGTCAGTTGGAACTTGGTCCTTCGTTTATTTCAATGCGGATTCATATACAAACAAGGCACAGTTTGCTACAGGATTTTCAGAAAGATTGAAACTAAAAGACTATGCTGTGCCGAATATATTGAATCTGAAAGTAATGTCGCACCACACAAGTGTGAGTAACTGTTTTCATTACATAGGCACTATTGCTTTGTACGTTATCGTATGATATGTACTGAGTATTTAGACATTTTTAACCTAAATCACAGCAGCGTCCATCTGTGAAGGATGTAGGCTGTCAAACATACACAACTGTTAGACAATCAATCCATCATCAATCAGGACAGAAAAAAACAGCCTATTACTTCTAAATCATGATGTTTTTGATGTAAAAATATTGATAGCATTATAAGTAGACCTCAGAGAACAGTACAAACAATATTAAAAAAAGGCAGTTCATGTCCCCTGTAAAAGTAACATTCCCCAACCCTGGTTAAAACCAATTCATAACGACAGTATGTGTTACAACTACAGACATTACATTGTCAGCTGAGCACCATATTAGAAATGTGCAAATGATAAATGAAATCTAAAACAGGGAGAAAATGAAATGACATGCTGTGAAAAAGCTAAATTAACACCATGCATTAGCTGTATGCAACTATATGCTAGATAACAAAAAATATTTGTGCATTACTCCATGGTAACATGCTCTTTTTTTGTTTTTAGGATTTATTACTAATCTGGACTAGTGGTTGACCGATATATCACCAAAGCCAATATATCGGCCGATATTTGGCATTTTTCAAATATCGGCATCAGCCGATAAGTTTTCTTCTTGGTTAATGTGTTATTTTGACGGCACTCCAGACATTTATTTTGACGCCGTTGATAGCAACTTTTTATTTCAAATTATGCTGCACTTTATGCATTTGCCCACTGTCATATTCATGTCATTTTCACTGTGTAACGCATGTAAAATGAACGTTGCCTTTGCATTATTTGAAAAATATGATTCCCAATGCACACAAACTTGCCAGAATACTGAGCGCCCTGTGTTTACTTCCCTTTTAATTATATTTTTATTAAATATCTATTTGTCTGTGAAAATTAATTAGTCATCTAATGTACAAGTATGTTTATTTTACACATTTATTTGTGATCCTGGGCCACAAAACCAGTGTTAAGTGTAATTTTTTTAAAATTGAGATTTATACATCATCTGAAAGCTGAATGAATGAGTGCAAAAAAAATCTAAATACTGAGAATATTGCATTTAAAGTTGTCCAAATGAAGTTCTTAGCAATGTATATTACTAATCAAAACTTAAGTTTGGATATATTTATGGTAAGAAATTTACAAATTATCTTCATGGAACATGATCTTTACTTAACATTCTAACGATTTATGAGATGAAAAAAGATTTTTTGCATAAAAGAGAAATCTATAAGTTTGACCAATACAATGTTTTTTGGGCTATTGCTAAAGATATACCCCAGCAACTTAAGACTGGTTTTGTGGGACACATTTTTTAATACACTGTCAAATGATTTAAAAATGTTTTTAATATTAATAATAATAAAAAATATATAATTATATCTGCCTCCCTGCTTTCCAAGATATCAGCATCGGCTGTCAAAAAAAAAAACAATATCGGTCGACTACTAATCTGGACTTTCTACATCTCTGTAGTTGCATGCAGTTAAGACACCAAACCACGTTCTGTGAATAAACTTTCGGACTATTAGAGGACAACAGTGATTTGCAGTACACACTGTCCGCCGGCACACAGCCTTGCTACCTTGCAATCGTCTGCCAGCGAGTCCCAAGCATCCAGAACATCCTTACCATCCCTTTTCTTTGGAGTGTCCTCCGCCTCCAACTGCTTGGACAAGAAAATTGGGATGTGGCATCTTATATTTGTTTGAAACACAAAACACAACAGCGCTCTCATGTGTTTGTGCTGTGATCTAGCATTGGTGGTTGGGAAAACACAACTCTAATGTAACATTATTATGCATGAGAACATTTAAAGCAGCGATCCATACAAGAGAGCTTGAGATTCTTAATGTTGCCATGTTTCATGCAGGTGAATGTGGATGTCAAAGCATCAAATCAGTTCACGTAAAGAGGGCTGTAACATTAATGGAATGAATGTTCTGCTTAATTGACTCTTTTCACATGATGCATTTCTTTTGGAAAGTCATAGTCAAAAATATTATGTTTTTTTTTTTTTTTACTATTGGAGCAAATGTTCTTACCCTCTATAGAAGAACTTCCTGTTCTAAGTAGGGCTGTGCAATATTAATCATCTGCAATAATATTGTAATTGTTGTGTTAATGAAATGCTAGCTGACATTATCGAGTGCACCACTTACTTTGCATAAAATAAACAAAATATGTCTTGAAAATCTCAAAGCCTATATGCATGAAGCATATTAAATGCAGTTAAAATGCCCATATAATTAAAGTGGTGAAAGCAAAAAGTATCGCTGTATGTGTTTGTGTTTGTATTTGTATAGTTAAGTAATATCACACAAGCAACAGTGAGTGTGATCGCAAATGTGTAATATTAATAGTGTTTTATTCCTGAATGTATCTATTTTTGAACAGATTATTTGAGTCCATGATTTAATAACCCATTGGTAATAACCTAGTAACTTGCTTCATTTCTAAAAAAAGACTCAGCCGTAATGAATGAATCATTTGAATGAATGAGTCAATGAATTGCTCATTACGACAGGGACTTACTGCCTCCTACTGGCGGTTTTAGTGTCCTATTTATTCATCCATGAAAGGCCTAAACCAGCCAAGGTACCAGCACAAATCACCCTCAATAATATCAAATTGTTTAGTTATTGTTACTGAAAGAATCCCAATAAAAACAAAAAGAGATTAAAAAAATTGTTGTCAGTATTGCACACACCTAGTTCTGAGAAACCTGGAAATGTGAAAAGGGTCCATTTGACACTACACTTTTTTTTTTTTTTTTTTTTTTATACTGTATTTTCCGGACTATAAGTCACACTTTTTTTCATACTTTGGCTGGTCCTGCGACTTATAGTCAGGTGCGACTTATTTATCAAAATTAATTTGACATATATCGAGAGAAATGAACTAAGAGACATGAACCAAGAGAAAACATTACTGTCTCCAGCCGCGAAAGGGCGCTGAAGACATAGAGCGCCCTCTCGCGGCTGTAGATGGTAATGTCTCTTGGTTCTAAATTAATGCGACTTTTAGTCCAGTGCGACTTATGTGTTTTTTTCCTCATCATGACGTATTATTGGACTGATGCGACTAATACTCAGGTGCGACTTATAGTCCGAAAAATACGGTAGACTCATTTTCCAACTGCCCTAGAGTTGAACAGTTGAGTTCTACAGTTTTTGAATCCATTCAGCTGATCTCCACGGCTGGCAGAAGAACCTTTACTTCTGCCGTACCATGGGTACAGCAGGTGCAATGATATTACGCAGCACCTGAAAATAGTCCCAGCTAGGTCACTTACAATAAGCCTATTTTCAGGCGCTGCTTAATTTCTCTGCGCCTGGTACACCCAAAGTTGATTGATTATTATGCCAGAATGAGAGTATAGGTCCTAGCCATATCAGCCTCGGAAATTGAAACTTTTCCTTTTCTGCCGGTCTTAGTACACGATGTAACTACAGAAGAGTTTTAAATAGAAAAAATATTGAATTTCTTTGGTCATTTTTTTGTGAGATGCTAACGGTCTAATCAGATTCAATGATCTATGCTAAGCTAAGCTAAAAGTGAGTAAGCATTGAATCCATTTCAAACCATTCATATGATGAACTGCTAAATATTTTCAGAATTACTGCATATTACACTGCATATTACTGCATATTACACACACACATATATATATATATATATATATATATATATATTAGGGGTGTAACGATACGCGTATTCGTATTGAACCGTTCGGTACGACGCTTTCGGTTCGGTACGCGGTACGCATTATGTATACCGAACGGTTCGTTGGAGTAATTAATTATATTTGAAAAAAAAAAAAAAAGAGAGAGAAAGAAATATAATGATATGCGTTCAACAAGGTAGCCCAATAACCCAAACAACGTAACAGGCAACGCCCCTGACACTCCGGAAGAAGAAAAAAACACCATCTTATATGTTTATGTTAGGCTACTCAGCAGGCGCTCGCTCACTCAGTACGCGCTGAAGGCTCGTTGCAAAATAGCCAATGCGTTTAACAGACTAGAAATGAGAAGATCCTCCAATAACCAACAGGTCTGGTGTTTGGGTGCACTTTGGATTCCCTTTAAGCTATAATGGTGATGGCAAGAGAGTGGTGGATAAAAAAACAACGGTATGTCGCATCTGCAACATGACAGGGTACACCAGCGGGATTACAAAAAAAAAAAAAAAAAAAAACAGCGGGAATATCTGGGATATATGCGTCAGTACTATCTGGGAAAAGACGAAAAAAAGGAGAAACATGCACGCAGCAAACTATCCCTGCAGCATTTAGACACTATAGCTTACAGGGAATCCAACCCAAACACCAGACCTGTTGGTTATTTTAGGATCTTATATTTCTGGTCTGTTAAATGCATTAGACATTTAGCAACGAGCCTTCAGCGCGTGCTGAGTGAGCGAGCGCCTTAGGGGCCGTTCACATATCGCTCCTAAAAACGCATGGAAAACGCTAAGCGCGTCTTTCTCCTCCTTTCCAAAGCGCTCGGGCAGAAGCGCTCATGAGGCGTCTGTCTTTGCTAAGCAACAATGACGTGCTCTCTCCATGAGACGTGGAAATTTCAGCGAAGGATAAATGGATTTGCAGCTCTAAAAATCGCTTGCAGTAGCTCTGCTACTGAATTTATTTCAAAATTGCAATCCATATACAACTATGATCAGCTGTTCCTTCATCTTGGCTGAGCTCTCAACGTTGTTACGGGAAAGGATGAAGCTGATTGGTTGGTTCTTGTCACATGACCCGCGGTGCGCTTGCGGCATTCTGAAAAGTTGAGATGTTTTTACATTTTGCTGTATCTAAAACGTATCGAACCGAACCGAACCGAACCGTGACATCAGTGTATCGTATCGAACCGAACCGTGAATTTTGTGAACCGTTACACCCCTAATATATATATATATATATATATATATATATGTGTGTGTGTGTGTGTGTGTGTTAACATAGTAACTTTGACCCTCAAGTCAATGAACTGTAATCGCAAGCCCTAAATTCTAATTTAAACTTGTATTTTGGTAGTAAATTTGATAAAATAGGTCACTGCAGACGTTCAAGGATGTTTAAAAATGCGTCATCAATGCTTAATGTTTCCATGGCAACATCTTTCAACCAACCACTGCTCATATTTTATATTCATATTTTATGTACCTTTACAAAAGCAGAGGATATCCCCACAAAACAAAGACATCAAATGTCTATCTATCATCTTCTCTCCCCAGAGTTCTTTCATATCATCTATCTATTATATCAGTTATTTTCTTCTCATGGCCTGGTGTAAATTCCCTCGAAATATGTTTTGGTGATAAAACAATGAACTCTGATGAAGTTGTGATGTTCCTGTACCTTGAGGCTGGCGTTAGAGCGCTGATGACTGAGGTTATTGAATCTCCAGCCCTCCGTCCCAGGAGTCTCGGCTCTGCTCTGGATGTCAGGCGTCAGTGAAGAGCCACCGCCGGACATGGGGAAGACTCCCAAAGACTTGGGACGCTCTTTCCTGTTTAATGTTAGCGGCGAAAGGTTGTGGGTTCGATTCCCAGGGAACACGTGTTAGGTAAAAAATGTCAGCCCTGAATGCACTGTAAGTCACTAAATATAAAAGCATCTGCTAAATGCATACATTTATTTAATTTATTTATTTAATTTAATGAGAAAAGGATCGAAACTAATGTATCATGTATTAACATAAATGTGGAATTCAATCGATCTTTGTTCTGATGTAATTTAAGTTTACATAACAATCATGAAAACTTGAAACAACTACCTGATGGTGTCTGGTGTTTTTTTTAGCACAGATAATAGGATCAAGTTGATCTTACCGAACTCGGCCAAGTGTCCCGGTGTCAGAGGTATCTCCTCCCGTCTGCTGCATCCGGATCCGCTCCACATGCTCCATGTAGTTGTGGATCATCTGAAGAACAAATGAACAAAAAGTAGGCATATTAATTGCCCTTAAAGAGTTGCAGGTAGTCTGTAATGCTCACCAAGGCTGCATTTAATTAATAAAGTAAAAACATTAATATTGTGAACTCTTATTAAAATAACTTCTATTTCATATAATTCCTGGGAACCCAAGCTGCCTATTAGCATCATTACTCCAGTCTTCAGAGTCACATGATCGTTCAGAAAAATTAATCTAATCTGCTGATTTGGTGATCAAAAACATTTATTATCATTTGCTCTCTTTCTTACCTCTGTGTGGCGCAGGTGAAGGGAATTATACTCGCGCTTCAGTTCAGCCTCTCGCTCCTCTAATCGACTTACTGAGAAAAGAGGAGTAAGAAATATATTAAATAAATCCGGAAAGATTAACTTGTTCAACAGTACAAGAGTAATTTGCAAAGACTTTAGTGATGTCTTCTTATAATGTCTAAATAAACTGCTTTTAAAAACTTTGAAAGGCAATATTTTGGCTTTTTTTTGCATGCAAAATGTTAGTCTGCGATGTCTTGTAAACACAAAGTACAAGCTTGGAACAAGGGCCTTGAGATAAATGAGGACAGAGAAACGAGGCTAATTATCACAGCCATTGTCGTAACAGGTTAGAAAACTCCCAAATGACCGATGACGACCCCAAGTTCACTGTACAGCTCTCAAAAACCATGCGAGCCAGCCTCCCTCTGGCCAGATTTAAATCTAGTTTGATCAGGCAAAGCTGATGCTTTCAGTGAGGCCTTTACAAATACTTGCAGTTCTGTAGAGAGAATATCCACAGAGGATATTAAACAGGCTTGATTTAAGAGGTGGCACAAAGACGTAATCCACTTTTAGCTGTCAGGTTTAAATCTAAGCCTGCAGCAGATCTGCCCAATGTGTCCCACAATCACACCGGCTAATTCACTTTGTACAGACTTCATTTCAGCACCATGATTTCTAGTAGAACTGATATCCATTTCAAATCTCAGAAAAGGCTTTGCTGGAAACGCACTATTAATTAGTTGCAGAATTAATTCATTAGTGTCAGACATCCATAATTAGCACGTTTTGGTGCTTGACTAATATCATTATCACCCACTGGCCTATTCCAGCACACACGCAGTCTGAAATGACTCTGGTTTAGATTTACTTTCCAGCGAGAGAACACAATTAATGCTATTCAGGGCCACAGAAAACACTGCATTTAATAAGAATTAAGAGATAAATCACATGAACAAAACTCCCTAACTCAAAGTCAGAATACTACAAGCAAATTCTGTTTTTGATTCTTTTGGAAAAGATGCAATGCATCACTAAATTTGGTCACAACTTTCATTTGGCTATTCTGATGTGATTCATAATTTTTTTCTAAAATACGGAGAGGAGAGTTTCTGTATGCATGTGATCTGGAAAGAAAATTACTGCTTTTTAAAGTTACATTAATAAAGGTTGTTGTACTTTTTTAAGTTGTTGTACGTACTGTTTTAAACCGTGCATGCACAAACACACTCAGCTACTGTTACCTGTACACAGTAAATGACTCTTCAAAAAGGGGTAGTTCAACCCAAATATTTGCTGAAAATGTACTCCCCTTCAGGCTTCCATGTTTCTTCATCAGAACCGATTTGGAGAAATGTAGCATTACATCACTTGCTCACCAATGAAGTGAATGGGTGCCGTCAGAATGAGAGTTCAGACAGCTGATAACAACATCACAATAATCCACAGCACTATAGTACATGTAAACATCGCTCAATATGTGCATATTTCTCTCCCAATTCAGAGTCTTTTTTATTATGGAATGCATAAAATAACAGATTAAAGCTTAAATGACAAATTCATTTATAAAACTAGCTTTTTACTTCTTAAGATAATATTTTTTTGACTGGAGAGGTGTGGAGTTACTTGTGCATTATGGTGATGTGTTTGTCAGCTGTTTGGACTCTCATTCTGACGGCACCCATTCACTGCAGGTGAGCAAGTGATGTAATGCTAAATTTCTCCAAATCTGTTCTGATGAACAAACAAACTCATTTACATCTAGGGTGGCCTGAAGATGAGTACATTCTCAGCAAATGTTCATTTTTGGGTGACCGGTTCCTTTAGATTAAAGGTGCTGTATGTAGGATTGACACTGAGTGGTTGATTTAGGTATTGCAGTCCAAATTCAAAATATTGGAGAGGGTTTTTTCACACGGCCCCTCCTCCTCAGACTTGACACATGCAGGTTGCCAGATTGATGACACAAACAGAAACTAGTGCACTTGACAGTGAATTTTAAATGAGGTGTGCTGTGTAAACTGGGTAAACTGGCAGGTTTCATAAACCAAAACAAAGATCGACATTCAGGCCTGGAACACACAAAGTAGAATAACTAACTGTAACATTGTTTTTCAAATAAACAAGTATGTTAGCATGTTTCTTAAATGGTGTCTTATAGTATTTTTATGCTTTAGTAGAGTCAAAAACATCCAGTACCTTTAATGAACAAATGTAAATGGAGATATGAGCTACACTAGTGGACTATGCACAGAAACCATTACAGCAGGTTTTACATTCATATCCATGCCAGAAGCAAATTAGACTATGATTTTGAATTAATCTGTTGAATGCTGACACAAATGCATAGCAATATACCTTGAAAATCATATCTGTGTAAGATAACTAGCACCCAACTACTTCACTTTAATGGAAATCTGCACAGAACTATGGACATTAGCTATTTTATACTAAAACAGAAGGACTTCAAGAGCAGATGCATGGACATATTACATGTAGAAGACATATGTGAAGGTTTAAAATACTGTCAGATCATGGAAGTGTCAGATTGAATGAGAAGAGGGAATAAATCAGGCGATTCTTACTCTGGTCTGCATAGTTCTTGATCTTCAGCTCCAGCTGACGGGAATGTGATGAAAGGCTTTCCAGATGGGTCTGCAGATCCTTCTTCTCTTGCTCTTGGGAATCTTCCAATTCAATGAACTTCTGCTCACAGAAAACACAAAGAACAAATTAAATATTGCAGAATACATTTATTTTTCAAATAACAAACAGGCCTTAAAGGATTTTGTTTTGTTACATCATTAAAATCAACGGTAAGTGGTATTTGTCATTTAAAGGAAGGGGACATTTTCAGTCTTCAAGGATGAGTCATCAATATTTCTGGTCTTGTGTGTGTCTGCTAAAATGAACTTTAGTAAGCTAGCATAATGATTATACACTAAACAGACTAAAAGCTACAAAACTTCAAGCGGAAAAGGCACTTAAGGATTTCTGCAAATTAGTAGAATGCATCAAAAATAGGATCAGGAATAGTTTAAATGTGAAGTCACATTATCTTCAGTTTTATGGATATTTCAGCACTTCATGCCTTTTTATGAGCTGAGGACCAAAATTAAAATGTCAAATCTATTAAAACTCACACAAACAAGGCAGAAAAGTTCTAAGGATTCATTTTATTAAACTACATCCAACATGTGCAAATAATAAAAACAATAATCTATTATGTGAAATATGGATACATGGTTGACCAAAGTGGCTGATGCTTTTTCAAAAGCTGATGCTGAAATATATAAAGTACAGAAGTTGATATAATGACTGCAGATAAATGACTGAATGACAACAAATTTACAACATTGTTTAACGTACGAAAATGTGCTTAACAATTAAGTGTAAAAATTCACTAACCAAATTCAAAACCTCGAGGTCAGCAACATTTTTTTTTTTGTTAGTGAAAGAAGTTTGCTTATCTATGCTACATTTATTTGATCAAAAACACAATAATTTTCAGCATCATTACTCCAGTCTTCGGTGTCGTATGATCCTTCAGAAATCTTTCTAACATGCTGATTTGCTGCTTACAGTAAATTAATAGAAAGTTCAAACAAACAGCATTTATTTGAAATAGAAATCTTTTGTAATTTTATAAATGCATTTCCTGTCACTTTTGATCAATTTAATGCATATTTGCGGCATAAAAATAGGAATTGCTTTCAAAAACTCTTACTGACCACAAACTTTTGAGTGGCACAGTGTAAGAAAATGGCAAAAGGTGCATCATCTATTGACAAAACTGTAAGTTTCTCAAGCAAAACACTGTGTGAATCCAGCAAGAGTTTTTATAGCTGGTCGCAGGAAAAGACCCCTTGACCTGAGAGTCATATTTTGAGGCATTTTCCCCAATTGGAATCTCTCTCCTGCAAATCCCAAAAGAACACATGCTCCGTCTCGGGAGTACAGGGGTCTCCCGGAGAGCCTGGTGCAGTGTGAGTATCTTACAAAGGGGAGCTGTTTCAGTGTCACTTCAGGTTCCTGTCACACTGGCACGAAAAAACTCATTCAGTGGCCCCCTGAGCGCAGAGATCAACAAACATAAGGTTCAAGTCACATTCAATTCCCCTTCATTTTCAGTGACACACAAAGCTCTCACAAACACAGTTTTAGTTGCAAAGTTTAAGACAAGACATACACTACAATGACATGATAATATATACAGTTTCTGTTATCTGAGTAAATATTCTGTAAAACATGGGGTCATGTCATCTTAAGTCAATAAACTGTACTATATATATCTGCATTATATCAGACACTGTTCTCTCTAGATATCAAAAATATCATCATCATCCATGGAAAAACTCAAATTAAATCAATTCACTAAATTCAATTGAATTATCAAGGAATGACAGTATACAGGTCCTTCTCAAAAAATTTTCATATTGTGAAAAAGTTCATTATTTTCCATAATGTAATGATAAAATTTAAACTTTCATATATTGTAGATTCATTGCACACCAACTGAAATATTTCAGGTCTTTAATTGTTTTAATACTGATGATTTGGGCATACAGCTCATGAAAACCCAAAATTCTCAATCTCAAAAAATTAGCATATCATGAAAAGGTTCTCTAAACGAGCTATTAACCTAATCATCTGAATCAACTAATTAACTCTAAACACCTGAAAAAGATTCCTGAGGCTTTTAAAAACTCCCAGCCTGGTTCATTACTCAAAACCGCAATCATGGGTAAGACTGCCGACATGACTGACACCCTCAAGCGAGAGGGTAAGACACAGAAAGACATTTCTGAACGAATAGGCTGTTCCCAGAGTGCTGTATCAAGGCACCTCAGTGGGAAGTCTGTGGGAAGGAAAAAGTTTGGCAAAAATGCTGCACAACGAGAAGAGGTGACCGGACCCTGAGGAAGATTGTGGAGAAGGACCGATTCTAGACCTTGGGGGACCTGCGGAAGCTTAATTTTTTTCTTAAAGAAAATTATAAGTGATAAAATAAATGTGTAAGTTCAATTATTAAAATAGCTAAAACTAAAATATAAATTAAAATAAAAGCTGAATAGAAATGTTTAAAAAGCTAATAAAAATTACAAAATCACAAAGCACCAAAAACACTAAAATTTTTATACAAATTAAAATGAAAACTACAAATATAAAGCTAATGTAACATATGAAATAAATATTTTAATAGAAAAACTACACTGGTTTGAGATAACATAATAGTTCAATGTGTTATTTTAACAATTATTACAGTGTAAAAATTTACCACATTATTCCTGAAACCCGATTAAGATCCCACATGGTCTTAAAGGTTTCTCTAGTATACCAGTGAACTGAGACATGAGAGAAAGTTCAGTGTTTTCAGCACAACTGAATATTGATCTGAGCCTTCTGTCACTCTGCTGTTGGTAGTGCAGTCTGTCGGTCATAATGAGATGCATCCAGATCCTGTATCAGTACACTCACGGATTAATGCAGCTCATAGCTCAGACATATTGCTCATAATCCCAGTTAACTGTTGCTGTGTCAGGAACACATAAAGCCATTGGGCAGCCTTAATCTGTCCAAATTCAGGCTAACACACGTTGAGAAGAGAACTTTACAATGTAGTATACTCTTATTTCCAAAACAGATTAGAGTCACATTTACTCACACACTTCAACTGTGAAAGGTTCATAACTTAAAACTAATGACACACCCAATACTATTTCAACAGTTTAATGTGGAAAAAGTCACCTAAAAAAGCAGTGCACATGTGTTTCTGTTCATGATGACAGACTATTACATCAGTCAAACCCATGCCATATATGGACTACTTGGACTAAATTACACTCACTGAACATTCTGTCACATGAGATGGGGTAAGAGGTCAAAGCGAATCCTATTTTTAGCTTATTAGCCTAAAATTAATGGAATAGCGCAATTCATGGTCAACAAATGTTGTGATCATTAAAATACTGCCATTTTTAGAAATGAATAAGCTTGTGACAGCCTGGCTAATTTGAAAACACGCAGACACCAAAATGATAAGTATAATAATGGGATGTTTTTAAATCCACATACAAAACCACTGCTTAAAACTATAAGACTTTTGAATCAAAACCTACAGCTAGCCAACAAACAAAAAACTATATTCTAAGAACACTCTGCTAATGTTCTGAAAACTTTATTTCTGGATGGTCTCTGAATGTTTGAAATGTCCAGTTTTTAATAAAATAAAAAAACTTCTTGGTTATGCAAACATTTCATTTTATAATTTAGCTAACTTTATGGGGACATTACCTCACACAGGTAACTTAAAGTGATAGAAGAACATCAAACTAAAATGTTTCCTAAAAAGCGTTCTATGAAAAACTTATAAAATAACGTTTTTGTGCTAATGTTATTAAATAGCAGATAACTTTGAACGAACATTCTATTAGCGTTCTCAGAACGTTCTGAAACAGGTAAAAAAACGGATGAGCATCCAACTGAAATGTTTCGGAAAATACTTTTTATGAACAACGAATAAATAACGCCCTTGTGTCAATGTTTTCACAACATAATTAGACCAGATAACTTGAACATTCTGGAAAAGTACGTTTGTTCATAACATTGGCAGAACACTGTGACAACTTGCCCCGGTCTCTCCTCCCGTATGACACAGAGGAAAGCATCTGTCTCTGTAGCATGCATGTTGTTCTGTAGTTACATGCTGTTTGCTTGCTTGTTTACGTTGTTTTCGATCTCTGGTCTTTACTTACGAGCAAGCAAACAACATGACTGCGCCAGTTCTATTAAACGAAATGTCTGTACATTAAGTTCTAGCCATCAGCACGGACCAGACAGACCCTCAGAGGGCATAATAATGACCCGAAGCACCTTAATGCATATTTATATCTTCATTCACTTGAGGTCCAACTAAGGCTGATTCACCCTCAAAGGTCAGAACTGGCTAAACAAGGCATGACAAAACCATGATGATGATGGTGGTGGTGGTGATACGTGGCGGCTGCAGCTGTGATGATGCTGCAAGAAAACAAAGATGCCAGGCTCCCGGTGATGATGTTTGGCGCTAACTTCAGCCTCCTCGTGCACTCACCTCCTCGGCGTGTTTCCTGAGCGCTTTCTCGCGCTCGTACTGAGTGACCAACTGCTCGTTGTCCTCCTTGAGGAGCTCCAGGTCCACCTCGTGCTCCTGATTCTCGGCGAACACCGAGTCGAGGTTCTCCAGCACCGCCACGACCAGCGGCATCAGCTCCTTCACCACGTCCTCGTCGTATTTGCAGATGAGCCTCTCGAACTCGCGGTAGATGGAGTTGGCCAGGCCCGAGACCCGCTCCGACATGATCGCCGACGTGCCCGGATCGTCCTGGTACACAACTCCGTCATCCAGCTCCATATTGCTTCCTCTCCAGAGAGACTGTCCTAGATCTGACGTTAAACCTCCGCTATTTCACACCAACGTGTCTCGGTTTATATCTGAAGAATGATAGCTGTATTCCCGTTATGTTCTGTTCTCCAAAACACGGCCACAATGGCCCCACGGAAGTCCAGAGTCCCTCCCTGGACCCGGCCGATGTATTACGTGGAGTATGTTTTTTTTCTTTTTTCTTCCCGCGGTCGCATACAACAGCTGAGCTGTTGACTAGACAATCGCGCGCTGACGTCACGCTCGGTACCGTGAGACATGATAGGGCAAAACCTGTCCCACAACATTACCTGACATTATATTATTTTACTTTTTTTTGTTTGTTTGTTTCATATATAATGTTATATATAATAGCACAGATCCCACTTTGGAATGAATCAATTAATAATTGATAATAATGAATTAAGAACTAGACAAAATGGCAAGATACGAATTATGGGGATTAATATTCAGTCCACAAAGGAACTACAAGTTAATTAAAAAAATAGTAATAAATAGTCGCATAAAAAAATTGCGTCATGTTGCGTCAAAATTGCGTCAGGTTGCCTCAAGTGGCAATACAGTGGGGGAATATATATTTGATCCACTACTGAATTTTTAAGTTTACCTACTTACAAAGAAATGAAGGGTCTGTGATTTTTATGGTAGGTTTATTTTAATGTTTAGAGACCAAAAAAATACAGGGAAAAGAAAAACATTATATAAAAGGTTAGGAATTGATTCGCATTTTACATTACATACATTTACATTTATTCATTTAGCAGACGCTTTTATCCAAAGCGACTTACAGATGAAGACAGTGGAAGCAATCAAAAACAACAAAAAGAGCAATGATATATAAGTGCTATAACAAGTCTCAGTTAGGTTAACACAGTACACGTAGCATGGGATTTTAACTAATATAATAAATAAAAAGAAAACGGATAGAATAAAAAAATAAAAGAATAGAGCAAGCTAGTTAGAGGTCTTTACACATACACACACACATACATATACAATTGCATAATAAATGAAAAGAAAATAGAATACAAAAAGATTAGAAAGGTAGTTAGATTTTTTAAAAGAATAGAATTAGAATAGTGAGTGTTAAACTTAGAGGGTCAAATAAAGATGGAAGAAATGGGTTTTAAGCCGATTCTTGAAGATAGCTAAGGACTCAGCTGCTCGGATTGAGTTGGGGAGTTCATTCCACCAGAAGGGAACATTTAATTTAAAAGTCCGTAAAAGTGACTTTGTGCTTCTTTGGGATGGCACAATCAAGCGACGTTCACTTACAGAACGCAAGCTTCTAGAGGGCACATAAGTCTGAAGTAACGAATTTAGGTAAATGGGTGCAGAGCCAGTGGTAGTTTTGTAGGCAAACATCAATGCCTTGAATTTTATGCGAGCAGCTATCGGAAGCCAGTGCAAATTGATAAACAGAGGTGTGACATGTATTCTTTTTGGCTCATTAAAAATTAATCTTGCTGCCGCGTTCTGAATTAATTGTAAAGGTTTGATAGAACTGGCTGGAAGACCTGCCAAGAGGGCATTGCAATAGTCCAGCCTGGACAGAACAAGAGCTTGAACAAGGAGTTGTGCAGCATGTTCCGAAAGAAAGGGCTTGATCTTCTTGATGTTGAATAAAGCAAATCTGCAGGATCGGACAGTTTTATCAATGTGGTCTGAGAAAGTCAGCTGATCATCAATCATAACTCCAAGGCTTCTAGCTGTTTTTGAAGGAGTTTTGGTTGATGTGCCTAACTTGATGGTGAAATTGTGATGAAACGATGGGTTTGCTGGAATCACAAGCAGTTCTGTCTTGGCAAGGTTGAGTTGAAGGTGATGGTCCATCATCCAGGAAGAAATGTCAGTTAGACAAGCTGAGATGCGAATAGCTACCGTCGGATCATCAGGATGGAATGAGATTTAGAGTTGAGTGTCATCAGCATAGCAGTGGTATGAAAAGCCATGTTTCTGAATGACAGAACCTAATGATGCCATGTAGACAGAGAAGAGAAGTGGTCCAAGAACTGAGCCCTGAGGCACCCCAGTAGTTAGATGTTGAGACTTGGACACCTCACCTCTCCAAGATACTTTGAAGGACCTATCTGATAGGTAAGACTCAAACCATTGAAGTGTTGTTCCTGAGATGCCTTTCGCCAGTAGCGTTGATAGGAGGATCTGGTGGTTAACCGCGTCAAAAGCAGCGGACAGATCAAGCAAGATAAGTACTGAAGATTTGGATTCTGCTCTTGCCAGTCTTAGAGCTTCAACAACTGAGAGCAAGGCCGTCTCAGTTAAATGTCCACTTCTGAAGCCAGATTGGTTGCTGTCAAGGAGATTGTTGTGTGTGAGAAATGTAGAGACTTGTTTGAACACAGCTTGTTCAAGTGTTTTTGCAATAAATGGAAGAAGGGAAACTGGTCTGTAGTTCTCTAAAAGAGATGGGTTGAGGTTGGGTTTCTTAAGTAGTGGAGTTATACGTGCCTGTCTAAATGATGAGGGAAAAACACCAGTGTGGAGGGAAGTGTTGATGATGTGAGTGAGTGCAGGTACAACTTCAGGAGAAATGGCTTGAAGGAGATGAGATGGAATTGGATCAAGCGGGCAAGTTGTAGGGTGATTAGAAAGGATGAGTTCTGACACTTCTGCCTCAGAGAGTGAAGAGAAGGATGTAAATGAGTGTAAGTTTGCTGGTGATATGAGCTTGACTGATTGTGGTGTGGAAAATTGTGCACTAATGGGTTTAATTTTAGTGTGAAATAAGTATTTGATCGCCAAGCAAGAAACCCTTGTTGACAAGCACACAGGTAAGATGTTTTTTGTAGTTGATCGCAGGTTTGCACACATCTCAGGAGGGATTTTGATCCACTCCTCTGTACAGATCATCTCTAAATCCTTAAGGTTTCTTGGCTGTCATTTGGCAACTCAAAGTTTCAGCTCCCTCCACAGATTTTTTTACAGGATTGAGGTCTGGAGACTGGCTAGACCACTCGATGACCTTAATGTGCTGCTTCTTGAGCTACTCCTTTGATGCCTTGGTGGTATGTTTCGGATCATTCTCATGCTGGAACACCCATCCATGACCCATCTCCAGTGTTCTGGCTGAGGAAAGGAGGTTCTCATCCAATATTTTACATGCCCCATTCAATGGCCCCTCAATGCAGTGAGGTCGTCCTGTACCCTTAGCAGAAAAACAGCCCCAAAACATAATGTATCCACCTCAATGCTTAACTGTAGGGATGGTATTCTTGGGGACATAGTCAGCATTTATCTCCCCCCAACATGGCAAGTCGAGTTAATGCCAAAGAGCTAAATTTTGGTCTCATCTGACCACAGACCTTTCTCCTAAGCCAATGTCTACCAATGTTTTGCTTCGTAACTGTTGTCCCAACTGCCTTAAGATCATTAACAAGCTCCTCCCGTGTATTTCTGGGCTGAGCTGACATTAGTTCTTAAAGTGACAGGACTAATCTGTGTTCCACAGGGGCACATGACCTGTCTGTGGGAGCAAAAAATCGTTCTGGTTGGCTGGGGATCAAATACTTATTTCACTCACTAAAATGCAAATCAATTTCTGACCTTTATATAATGTTTTCAATGGATTTTTTGCTTAGTATTCAGTCTCTAGCTGTTAAAATAATCCTACTATAAAAATTACAAAATCAGCAGAGGATCAAATAAATATCTTCCCCACTTTAAGCTGGAATAAGTAAACTTTGTTTAATAGAGCAAGAGCATCTAACCTTACATTACGTTGCAGACTTACATTACTTGAGTTGTGAAAAGGCTATAGTGTCTTCTGAACGGTTGTGAGTTTCATAAAGCACATTAGAATGGTAGACATCACTTTATAATGGTTTGTGGCATTTTCTCATGACAGTTTATATTTAAATGTAACTCATTATAGGCAAGTGTCAGTTACTGGTGGCACGTTTCATTTTTTTATTTTTATTTTTATTTAATAATTTCAAATGATACACCTGAACTGTCAAATATGTGCAAAAAAAAGAGCGTATTTATGTATTTTAATGCATTGTACAAAGCAGGCTACTGAAAATAAAATTACAATGAAAAATACACATTAAGAGGCATTAGACACATTTTGAACTCAATATTTGTTTCAAATGAACTGTGATGTAATAAATCGTATGCTTGACCACAACATACTGTTAATTAATTCAATATCATTCTGCCATTAAATGGGTTATGCAATCTACCATCTTTCATTCAAATTTAATATAGATTATATGATAAATGTACAAATATATATTTTTTTAAATTTAAAAATATGTTTTTTAAGAATTTAAACTTATGTAATATGCTGCTCCACAGCATGTTCAACATTTATTCATAATTATTCATGCAGTTTATATGACCTTAATTATTCAAAGTCATGGAAAAAGTGGAATAAAAGGAATAACACACAGATCATGTTCCTTAAAATATTTATTGAAGACATGTAAAAACTAGAAAAATAACTGTAAACCCTACAGCAATGCCTGGAGAGGGGAAAACATTGGGGGTGTTGAACTTAAAGAAAACAAGTTGTTGTCCATGTATAAAAAAAAAAAAAATCTACACTACAAAACTCACTCCAAAATGTGCTTTGACAGAATCCACATCACTAGATTTAATGATCTTACCATACATTACTGCATTTCAACAAGCTGATGTTTGCAGGTAATAACTGAATATTACAGCAAGGTTGTTTAAATATCACATATCATTGATAAATGTTGACATCCTAAAAAAAATACGAGTCACACAAAGAGAACTGTGCTAAATGAAACACGCTCTTATTTACAGTTGACTCGTTGCTATGGGGGAATCAGCAAGAATGGTTGAGTACATAAACTAAAATACAAATAAGGCATTTATGTAGATAAAAAAAAAAATGAAAAGGGCTTTCTTTTTGAGCACAATTTTCATTGGTGGCAAAACTGTTCATTGAAACAAAGTATGATTTTACCACATGTACAAATGTGGGGAAATAAAAAAAGGGATATAATCATTTGAATTCATGAACACACATTTCATGAATCCCCCCTCCCCCCTTAAATCAGGAAAGAACCACAAACTTATTCGACACTGGGAACTATTTTATAATCATGGACAAATTTACAATTATGCATTTAACTGTTAATGTGTACAATACACTGTTCAATATTTCAATACAGCTTGCATATAGAAAAGTGTTTTTTTTCTTCTTTTTCTTTTCAATGGCAATAAAAAAGTATTGCAAGATGCTAAAGACAGAAGAAAAGTTTGCAAAAACGTCCTCGTTTCTGTAAGGGGGTGGTTGGCATCCAGGCGGAGAGAAATAAAACAGTGATTGAACTGGCGTTATGCGGTCTTTGTCTTGGGCATCTTGCGGTGGCATCATTGGCTTGTGCCCCTCTAGAAGTCTGATGGAGACACAGCTCTCTGTTCTTTGGCACTTAAGCTGGTAGACTCAGCTTCTTTCCTTTCAGCACTGTGGAGCAGACGAAAGAAAGTCAGAAAAATTAAGCAGGAAGATGATTTTTTTTCTTCTTCTATTAAAACATGCCAAATCCTAAAAACGGAGGCCAAACAAGTGCTAATACTTTAATTAATACATGCATTACTGTTGAGGGATACACATAGGTACCTTTCCTAAAGTAATAGTTCACCTTAAAATGAAAATTAGACATTTACATCACTTCCTCACAAATGAAGTTGAATGGGTGCCATCAAAACAACTGGTTAAAACATCACGATAATCCACATGACTCCAGTCCAGTAATAAATGTATTATAAAGTGAAAAGCTGCATGTTTGTAAAAAAAAAAAAAAATTATTAATGCGTTTCAACTTTTAACTGTTAAGTCTGGTCAAAATATGGAAACTGCAATCCATAACTCTTCCTCAGTTGTAAATGTCCATAACCTATTGTTCTCTCAAAATATAGGAGCACACACTGTTTGGGACCATTTTTGCATGTATTGCATTGCTGCTTGATCTATGCATATTTCTCTTCTGATTCAGACAAGACAACTGACAACTTTTTTTACTGGAGAAAGCAATATTATGGATTTGTTTCTTACAAATATGCAAATTAACTGTTGAACTGGAGTCATGTGGATTACATTATTGTGATGCTTTTATCAGCTATTGGGAAACTCATTTAGACGGCACCCATTCACTGTGCGTTTCAAGAAAAATCACACTGACTTTAAGACTTTAACTTCAGGACCACACAAAGTAGATGTCGCTCATACCCACAATCCTTAAAAAGGTTAAAACTCACCCTTTGTGATGTAAAGGTAGAAGAAGTCACAATAGAGGATAGTCTGGACCACCCCAGCCACGATGGCAATCATGTCAAAGAAGCCCTCGAAGTAGAACCTCCAGATCCAGTTGAAGAGGTAGAGGGCACGGTAGACCCCCAGACAGAACAGATAGTGGGTAGTGATGGTCTCCGCCTCACCGGTCTTGCTGATCATAAACAGCTGAGGCAGGATGGCCACAGACTCAAGGTAGATGGAAAAGGTCCACAGAATCTGATAAGAAATGAAAAATTCATACAGGTTTGAAACTAAAAATAAATAATGAGAGAATTTTCATTTTTAAACAAACCGTCTCTTTTAAACTTAATTTACAACAAACTGTAATTTGCTTATTTCAGTATCTATTAATTGCAACTAATTGCTCTTATTCATTTTTAAATACACTTTATTTGTGTGTGTGTATATGTATATTTCTCTTTCTGTGTATAGTGTTTGGAATTATTATGATTGTCGTTACTTGCAGATGTCTTATAAAGGTCCAAATCAAAACTGACGAGAATAACATTTATGATGGTCGAATGCCCAACTGTGCCGTGAAGACTCCAATACTCACCTCCAAAGGAGAGAAGTCGTGGTTGACCAGAAAGGCAAGACCTCCCACAGGAACCACAAGAAACTCAATTCTGAAAGTGTCATGGTTTCCATCATAAGTTGCCCTGAACTTTGCATAGATCAGGTAGACTGTGGCATACGCACATCCGACGTAAATTATCTGTTTTCACAGAACAGAAACAAAGAAACTGTTTGACTACAAGTGGTCAGAGGACATATAAACCCATTTACGCCGATGTGGCAAAACATTGATTGTGCGATCGCTGATATCTAAGATTGAAAAATCCATTGATGTGTGCATGTAAGAGTTCATTCTATGCCTTTACCTTCATGCAAGTGTTGTACAGAGAAATGAAGGATGTCAGGAGATCCAGGTACCGAGTGGTGAACACCAAGGCAAAGAGTATCTGGCTCTTCCCAGAGATACCTGAGGGCAGAAATATTTGCACTCAGACAACTGCAACTTACAAGTAAACAAGAGAACACAGCAGCAGAATATCAAACTCATAAACGGTGCAAAAGAGTTGAATCTAGGTCCTCTAGATCTTTGTAAATCAAAAGTCTGATGTCAATGTATCTAGTCTACCCAGATGACCCACACACAACTACATGCACTGCCACGTCAAACCAAGGAATGCAGTGCATTTTAGGAACGTATGGCAAATAAAAGGAGAACGAATTTAAAACGAATAACTTCAAGCATAAGAAAAAAATACCTTTTAACTATTATTAAACTGTAGTTAGTAACTAGGCCACAAGTTTCACATATTTCAGTCACTCAGAACAAGCCTGTGATGTTTGATACCCTTTGAATCAGTATGCAAAACATTAACGATCACAACATGTTAAAAACATACTGATCGGTCCATTTAAACATAACTTTCATTGTCAATTTCAACAAAAACCGAGCCTTCAACAGCTTTCAAGTCAAGCTAACCGACTAGCTTGAAGGCTACACGAACTGCACTTCATGTTATGCTTCATGCTTGAATTATAAACTCACAAGACTTTTCCGACAGCTCAACCCAGTCTAAAGTCTCCTCTATCATTCGTAAATACACATATTGAGAACGACACGTATGAGGAAAGTGTGTTCTCGTGCGAGTTTAACGTTAGCTCACCTGCGCAGGACCTGGTCTTCCAGATCTTGAGCAGCAGGATGATGATGGCAGCCAGATGAGACAGGTCTCCGGTCAGCCTGAAGATGTTCATGATGTCTTTCTCTCTCTGGCTGGGTTTAGTGGTGTGAAAGAAAGCTCGGGGCGAGTGCGATATCTGTGAACCGGCTCAATGCCGCTCTCCTCCAGAGCATTCCTCCACGAAATATGGCGAACGAGGGGCGACGTGGCCGCTGGACGTGACGTGGCCAACTGAAACCACTATGAATTCTGGGAATAGTAGTTCATGCGACTCTGGCCGTGCCCACTGAGGCTCCTTACAAACATAAAAAAATGCTAATCAAAATAATATTATATAGTTTTTTTTAATAGATAGATGAACTTTGTTTTCCTCTTCAACATCGCATTTCTTCTATTTAGCACAGGTCAACAGAAACTGGATTGTTTTAGTCTAGACTAGAGGATGCATTTTTAAAGCTATCGTAACTTCTTATACATCGTAAAAACTGTTGTGAAATAAATAAAGTTTCACATTTAAATCAATGTTTGTTTTAGTTTTTTTTTTTTTTTTTTTTTTTTTGCAATTTCTAATAAAGACTTTCACTACCAGCTTGATTTGAAAAGCCACTTATGGAAATACACACTGTAGAACCAGGACCTGATCATCAGCTCTTTTTGTCAGAAGCAGACTCTGGGGTTCATAACCGTGCAGCAGCTCTGCTGGATGTGGGCGCAGGCAATCGGATAGGGAACCATTTTAAAAGTCTCAGGTAAGAACTAGCAGAAGATTCAGCACAACCTTAGACCATCATAATTTACACGTTTCAGGATGTTCTTGCTTTAAAAAAGTCAACTCTATCATTAAATTTGCAGACGACACCACAGTGATTGACCATACACACACACCATTCACACATACTCCTCCCCCTCTCATAACTACATCTGACTGATTTATTTATTTACAACAAGCAAAAAACTGTGCACTCTACTTGCACTACTGTTTGTTCATTCAGGAACACTAAGTAATCCATTTGCACACTTTGCAAATATTTTCTATACTGTACTGTCCATTGCAATAGTGTAAATGATGTTCATATGTTCATAGTTTCTGCCTATCATGTATATACACTTTTATATAATCCATCTGTATAGTATGTTCATAGTGCACCTATCTGTATATCATACAGATAGTATTTAAAATCTGTGAATTATGTCCATAATAAATATCTGTATAGTTATTGTACATACTGTAGCCCTTGTATATTCTGTAGTCACTGCTTATTGCACTTCTGAGATGCTAACAGCATTCCGTTGCCTTGTGCCTTACATGTGCAGTGACAAAGTTGAATCTAATATTTTATATATATACAATTATATAATTAGATAAAATCATATAAAATTAAAGTAACATAGTGCTTCATACGTCTTTTTAGCTTTTCTGTTTCTAATATTGTCCAAAGTCTCTGCTAGAACAGACGTCTCGACTGCCGCTAGTGGTCGCCATTATCATGGCTGCGATCAAATATCGCGATGTTTGCACTTGAATAAATACTCCGCGAACTCTCGTAGGGCCTTCTTCTTCCTGCATACACATCACGTAAGTGAGCACGGGCGTCTGTCTTTGCCGAACAACATCTGTCAACATCACCGACATCGCGAGATAAAAACTCTTCATTTGTGTAGAAGACGTCTGTGTGGGTCTTAGTAACACTATGATCGCGAAATGAATCTTGTGAATTAAGCGAATGGGTTATTTTTAGAGCAATTTTAAGTAGCGTTAGATGGTCTCAAAAATGGCGGGGCACTGATGTAGCTAGCAATTTATTCTTAATGTACTTAACTGTATTATACGATTCTTATTAATTACTCAATTTCATATACACACTTTGGCTATTAAGTCCATGTTGGCTTAATGTCATGTTAGGCGATTGTAAAAGGGAGTTGTGAGATACACGTGCGTTTGTCTTTATCATGTTTCTGACATTCTAGTCACTTGTTCGTGAATTGACGGTTTTTTTCGTGTCTTACAGCAAATGGCGGACGACGCCGGTGGTAGAGGAGGTTTTCGTGGGGGTTTCGGCACCGGTGGCCGGGGTCGCGGTCGTGGTCGAGGCAGGGGCCGCGGAAGAGGACGCGGGGCCCGCGGAGGAAAGTCTGAGGACAAGGAGGTACAGCCAAACCCAGCTCCTGCTCTGTGACGGTTTCTAGATGTGCATCAAACAGTATTCTATTAAATAAATGCATTCTAATTTCTATCATACACCATGTACTGTTATGTTGGACTTTTATAATGGCTTTACTGCATGTTCTCTCAATACTGTTGTAAGTAGTGTGGTCTGTGTTCATTAACTAATGGACGATTTCTGTTTCATATAGTGGGTGCCTGTGACCAAACTCGGTCGTTTGGTGAAGGACATGAAGATCAAGACCCTGGAGGAGATCTACCTGTATTCTCTGCCCATCAAGGTAAAGTTGGCAAAATAATATATTCACTAGGAAAGAATAGCTGTTACTTAGTTCATTGTGACTTTAAAGTTACCAAAAAACCTCCACAAGGTGACTTTGGTTTTTGTAAAACCTGTTGGGTTTCTGTCCTGTAGGAGTCCGAGATCATCGACTTCTTCCTGGGCTCAGCGCTGAAAGATGAGGTGCTGAAGATCATGCCTGTCCAGAAACAGACCAGGGCTGGTCAGCGCACCAGGTTTAAGGTGACACTTCCTACTTCCTGAGGGTTATATACTAGTCCGATTCCCTTTAATTTTAACTATCCTTGTTAATGGTTCATGTTTCTCAATCCTTTAGGCCTTTGTTGCTATTGGTGACTACAATGGCCATGTTGGTCTGGGAGTGAAGTGCTCCAAAGAGGTAGCGACCGCTATCCGGGGCGCCATCATCCTGGCCAAGCTGTCCATCATTCCCGTCAGAAGAGGATACTGGGGGAACAAGATCGGAAAACCACACACCGTGCCATGCAAAGTGAGTCTTCAAACATGGTTTCTCGCTCCGTTTGACTTTGTTTTGGAAGGTTTTTAATGGCCGAGTGTGTGTCTGCTCAGGTGACCGGTCGCTGTGGTTCGGTCCTGGTGCGTCTCATTCCCGCTCCCCGTGGTACTGGCATTGTGTCCGCTCCCGTGCCCAAGAAACTGCTGATGATGGCCGGTATCGACGACTGCTACACCTCGGCCAGGGGCTGCACCGCCACTCTGGGCAACTTTGGTAAGGGTCTTTCATTTGAACACCAGTGTTTCAGGATAAAAGTCCATGCTTGAGCATTTCGACAATGTCTTTTCTCATCGCAGCCAAGGCCACCTTCGACGCGATCTCAAAGACGTACAGCTACCTGACCCCTGATCTCTGGAAGGAGACAGTGTTTACCAAGTCTCCGTACCAGGTAATGTGTGTTTTCACACAATGTTCCTGTTCACAAATGCATCATGGTGTTGTTGAAACTGAAGTGTTTGTCTGTTTCAGGAATTCACTGATCATCTGGCCAAGACTCACACCAGGGTCTCTGTTCAGAGGACTGCGGGAGCTCCACAGCCAGCCTCCTAAACTTTGTACAATGGATTGAAATAAAAGTCCAGAAAAAGAACCAACTTTCAGTCTGTGGTCTGTTGTTTGACATTGTGAAAGCAAATGATTTAAGAACTCTTTGATTTACGTGCCCAAAACTGTCCCAACAAAGTGGGCAAATGAAAGTTCTCCGGTGTTATCAGGTGTTTTATAATTACCAAGAGATTTGCGATGTTGTCTATAGCTGAAGGGGTTTTAAACCTTTGTAGTGACAATGCAGCAAAGCATAGCTTTGATTGCCTTTTGAGTTTATTACTGAAAGACATTAAACCCTTAATATATACACAAAGGAATGATTGTTAATTCAATATTTGTTCTACTGTTTGTTTGCTTAACTAGTTTAATCCATAGACCTTAAAAAAAAAAGACTGGGTTTAATCCCACTGGTCACTATGGTGATGGTAAAAAGGTTTTAATTTATAAAGCTCTAAAAACCTTGTGTTCGTGTACTTCCTGCAAAACATGGAAAAAATTAAGGGTCTCAAATATGTGCAGTTTCAAGTGATTAGTGCAAATTGTCACATGACCAGAGCAGTTTACTTCCTGTTTGCACCTTGAGAAGATGAGGGCTGCATCAAAGCTAAAGGCTAGTAAAGTGTCTGAACATAAAAATGACAGCTGTTTGGTACACATGATTTTTAGGGTGTCTAGTATAAATGTATGCGTTCACATATATTTAGTTTTGCTGAGTGATCATAGAATGAGTAAAAACTATGATGGTCACAATGGTGGCCGGTGGGACTTATATCAATCTAATTGCAGTTGCTAGTGAAAATGACAATAAAATGTTTCAGTGACAAAATATAATAAATTAAAAATTCAAATGTTACAATAAATGAAAAAAATGATGTTGTAATACTCCAAGTATTGATATAAAAAATATATATTTTACAAAAAAAAAAGTAACCAATTTTTTCTTTAAACTCAGTGTTCCTGTCCATGTTTCCCAAGTTTTTTTATGCATAATAGTAACCCTAGAATGTGATCATACAGTTTAAAATCGCTATCTAGATATCGAACTCTTACTTTTATGACTGCAGAAATATGTTATTTCAGTACACACAGTATCCCAATTGTGACCGGACAAAAAACACATTTTTTTCACACACTTTTCCAAAAATAATTAATAAAAATTATTATTATTTCAAAGGGTTACTATTGAAACATCATTTGGATATTTTCATGTCTGGGAAAAATTTGGGATTAAATGGGTTAAGTTAACCCTCTTTGTACAATGTTAAAAGGATAGTTCATCCAAAAAAATTAATCTGATGTTTATCTGCTTACCCCAAAGGCATCCAAGATGTAGGTGAATTTGTTTCTTCCGTAGAACACAAACTAAGATTTTTAACTAGAGTTATAACTTTAACTCAGATTATCGGTTTTATAAACACCCATTGACTGCCCTTATGTGACTGACAGACTGCAGCGGTTTGAATTAGAAATCTTCATTTGTCTTCTGCTGATAAAACAGTCACCTACATCTTGGATGCTCTGGGGGTAAACAGATCAAATCTTTTTTTTTATCTATTTTGGGGTGAATTATCCCTTTAATGTGTACCTGCTGTCCAGTAGCTGCCCCTGATTTCAGTAAATCAGAAACCAAATCTGAAATTGGCTGGAACAAATGATATTTATAGAAAAGTGTATCGTGGATTTATAGACTTTGAGCCGCAAATGCCAATAAGCCATTACATATCAAATAAACTATAATACGTTTTTTAAAATGTTGGAAACATTTATACATAACACAATTGATATTAAACAGAAGCATAAATGTGAATAAATGTACAGAAAAGTCATACAAGTAGTAATAACCACTCTGAAACGGACTTGTTCATTAGATAAGAACAGCTACTGAGAAGTCTCTTTCCAATAAGCTTTATTGTACACTTTGATACACCGGTGAGAGAGACTGACATAGAAAGCCCAAGGAGAGCTGTATAGGTTTATTCCTGCTGTTGCTCTGCCATCATTCTCTCCTTCTGTTTCATCAGACACTTTCGTCCGCTAGCGTACGCACCAAGATCCCCATCTAGAAGAATTAAAGATATTAAGAGCCAGAAAATAACTCGTGGACATTTCTATAAACGCTTTTGATTTCCTTGTCAACTTAAAAGCACTGTAGGCAACATCTAGTACAACTTACCTGCTCCCATGGTGTTATATATTGAATGTATTTAAATGACACTGCTAATAACAAATGAAAAAGATTTCTGGCAGACATGATACTCACAGCGTGACTGAAAGGCCTTGGAAACTTGCTCAAACTGCTGCAATTCTTTATAACAGTTTTGTCTGTAACTGGGACCCTCACGCTGCTGGCAGGCCCGAAGACGCTCCTGGATCACCTTCACGATCTCCTGATCCACCTTACTGCAGACAAAGAAAAATACTTTATTATGTAATGCAGTGCTTAATGATATAGTACTACAAGTCCTTCTGAAGCAACATACTAGTCTCTTCTCCACTGCATCTCGGCCTCATAATAGCACACGTAATCTCCCTCCTGGCACTGGGTCAGCTCAGGAACACGGCGAAACTTCTGGTGGTAGTAGTGAGACTTCTTCCCGCTCTGGATGCCTTCGACGGCCTCTGGTACATCAAGAAGCAGGGCAATTAAATAAGGCTGGTGAATTACAAGCCAAGCAGACTTTGGTTGCCATTTCGTTTGAGTCATTAAAGGAATGGTACTCTAAAAACTTTAAATAAGCTGGAAACTCTCAGGCCATCCAAGAGATTGTTTCTTCATGGGAACAGATTTGGAGAAATACAGCATTACATCACTTGCTCACCAACGGATCCTCTGGAGTGAATGGGTGCCGTCAGAATGAGAGATGATTAAACATCTGATTAAAATAAACTTTATTAATCTACATGACTCCAGATAATAAATTAATGTCTAATGAAGCAAAAAGCTTTGTTTATATCAAACAAATTCATCAAGATGTTTTTAACTTAACACCAGCTAAAATTTTGCTTTCTCTGGTGTAAAATGTGTCTTGTCTGAATCAGGAGAAAAATATGCACAGATCATGCACCGTCTATAAGAACAGATAACAGTGCAAAACAGATCTAAACAAATGTGTTGGTGGATTTTGATGTGGGAGGACAACAGGGTATTAACTTTTTCACTACAAGAAAAATTATTAAGGATTATGGAGTCAAAAACTCCTCAATGGATTTAGTTCTTAAAAAAACACAGCTTTCCACTTGACAATATGATGGACTGGAGTCATGTGGATTACTTGTAGATGTTTTTATAAGATGTTTGGACTCTCATTCTGATGGCACCCATTCACTGCAGAGGATCCATTGGTGAACAAGTGATGCATTGGTACATTTCTCCAAATCTGTTCCTTGGATGGTTCTGAGCGGGAGTAAATTTTCAGAATATTTTGGGGTAGACTATTTCTTCAATAAACTATTTATTTAATTCTGATAAGACAATAAATGAAACTAAACTAACATGCATTGCCATTACAAAAACACACGCAACCGATAAAAATAAAAATAAAAACTCCAAGAAAATCTAAATAGATTAGCGAATATTTCCAATACTCATAACTCAAACTGATGCAACTTAACATAAGGGTTAAACGTTTGTGTTTAATATCAAACAACATGGACTCATGGACACTTGCACATGCCGTAAAGTGTGAGTTTTCAGAAATTACGTCCCCTAATACAAAGGTTAAAATACAAATGCATGTCCATAATTTCACTTTGACAATTCAAGGGTTACTATATCTTAGCCTGGATGAATAAGCATGTGTAAACAAGCAGTATCAGATGCACTGGTGTGGAGGCGCTTCACCTCTGAATGTAGTCACTGGCAGATCCACCGAGTAGTAGAAGAGCTTCGACAGTATTAAAGCTGGATTCGGCAGAAGCGACTTTCTATCCTCCAGCGGGGTCCGACTGGAAGGCTCTGGATACACATCTTTATCGTGATCTTTCGGCATTTTCGACCATTAATTGGAAAGGAAGTCTCAAAAATCCTTTAATCGACCTCAAGCTGCCGTCGTTCTCCTCCACAGTGCGCATGCGCGCTTCTCACAACATGGCGAGAAAGGTCACCAAACTGTGACGAATAAACCTACTGTCTATGGAATAAACCGAGCGAAAATGACTTTGATTTGATTGAATTCTAATCGTTTTGATAAAACAAATATGTCATTAATCCGTTAAAAATAGTATTTTATCTCCACGATTCGTTTGTAAACAGCCAGGTTGAAGGTGAAAGGTTATAGATGCTGTTTTATCTTTCTACAAGTAGATGTCGTCTTTGCACTCATATGATATTGGATACATAAAAGTTGTACTGTACATTATAAAACTAAAATAATAATAATAAATTGATTTATAAAATATAAATACAAATATTTTAATATGTTTGATTTGTGCGTGACCCTCTTGTTTTCTTCCACAGTCAAGAATGAAGAACAGAAGAGCTAGATGTTGGATAAGCATGTGAGGATGTTTCAGTGAGAGCGCATGGAGAAGCTCGGATGTGTTTTGTGTGTGGATGGCGTGTGAAAGGCTCTGATGAAAAGCCCACAGAGGAAAGATCAGAGAGCAATGATGTGTAAACAGCCTCGTGGGGAACACGAAGAAGATCACTCCCAATAAATACTCACAATGCAAGATGAGATCTTTTATAATATTCATGATTTACTCAATTGTACAGAAGTCTGGGGTCAGTAAGGTGTTTTAATGTTTTTGAAAGAAGTATCTTTTTATGCTCACCAAGGCTGTGTTTATTTGATAGAAAAATACAGTACAGTAAAAAATAATAATAATAATATTTTAAAATGTAATTTATTCCTGTGATGCAAAGCTGAATATTCAGCATCATTACTCCATGATCCTTCAGAAATCATTTTATTCTAATATGCTGATTTGATGCTCAAAAAAACATTTCTTATTATTATCAATGTTGAAAACAGTTGTGCTGCTTCATATTCTTCTGGAAAGCCATGATCCTTCTTCTTTAGAGTTCAAAAGAAGAGTATTGATTTGTATGCTGAATAGAATTATATTAAAAAAATTAAATAAATAAAAACTTACTGACCCCAAACTTTTAAAGGTACATTTGATCTTAGTTATAGATCAGTAGTTACCTTTTAAAGAAAATCATTTGGTTAGTTGATAACATGAGAATCACAAGTGCTGATTGAATCATTTCTGCAGCCCCACTTGGTCATGTAGAGATAATCTTTTAGATATTGTTTAGCACATTTACCTCTTGAAATAATTCATCCAATAGCATATTTAGAACAATAAAAAGATGCAAACGACTGTACTGTAGATCACCGTTTCAGTCACTGCAGAGATTTCAATCACTAAATATTGCCTGCATGTAAACTTTTGGATATTTCTGCTGTTACATATTAAACCCAAGAGATGTACAAAGTCTAAACTCCTCAGTGAAGATCTCTATAGAGGTCAATAAAAGCAACCTATGCCAGGACTGCAAATGAAATATTTGTGTTTGTATGTGGTATTTTATTTGCATTTTATGGGTTAACTAAGAAAAAAACATTAGCTATAAACATTTAATGTTAATTCTGAACACTGATTTACTCCTAGTGAAACCACATTTGATTTTAAAAACAGCCTGAATGTTGTAAAACTGTATAACAATTACAAATGGCTATTAATAGTTAACAATTTTTGGCTACTATTATAGACCTCCTTGAGCTTAAACCATGCACCGTGTCATTATTCAAGTATCATTACTCGAGAAAAGTGCAACCACATGCAGATTTTTCTACATAATGTGAGACTGGGGCTGCTGTTTTCATGTTTCTTTCTTTAACTGATAAACCATATATGTGACCCTGGACCACAGCACAGGTATATTCAAAGCAATAGCCAACAATACATTGTATGGGTCAAAATTATTTATTTTTCTTTTATGCCAAAAATCATTAGGATAATAAGTAAAGATCATGTTCCATGAAGACATTTAGTAAATTTCCTACTGTATATATATCAAAACTTAATTTTTGATTAGTAAAAAATTAAGAACTTCATTTGGACAACTTTAAAGACAATTTTCTCAATATTTGCACTCTCAGATTCTAGTTTTTCAAAGAGTTCTGTCTTGGCCAAAAATATGTTCCTATCCTAACAAACCATATACTAATGGAAAGCTTATTTATTCAATAAAAAAGACCCTTATGACTGGTTTTGTGGTCCAGGGTCACATATGTCAATAACCTAGTCAATCTGAGGTGAGTAAAACAAAGCTGCTCTGATTAAAGAACATTTAGACCTTATAAAATGTAAATGTGACCTGTCATAACTTATAAGACCAGCGGGTCAAATAAAGCCAATCAACCTCAAATAATTTTACAGAAAGACAATGGCACAAGATCTCCAAAAAAATATACAAAAAATTATTTAGAAAATAAAAAAACATCATACAATGTTTCCAGTTCAACTGACTTTAAAATCACTGTGTCGCTTCTATTGCAATGGCTGTGCTTTGCAGCAAATTGTCTTCAATTCTAATTTAAATCAACTTTCTTTTTCGATCCACTTTGAACGTCATAGTCACAATGCCATCAATCCCAGCTTGAAGTTCATCTTGTTCCTGGACACTTGACACTCCTTTAGGGGTCCCAGTGAGAATGAGATCACCTTCCTCCAAAGATATGATCTGGCTGATGTAGTTGATGAGATACGGGATGGAAAAGATCATCTGGGATGTGCTTCCATTCTGTTTCACAATATTATTCACCTTCAACCACAGGTTGATGTTCCCCGGGTCTGGGATCTTCTCCTTGGGAATGAAGTCACTGATGGGACATGAGGTGTTAAAAGCTTTGGCCAGGGTCCATGGAAGACCTTTGGACTTGCATTCGTCCTGAACGTCCCGAGCTGTCATGTCCAGGCATAACACGTATCCAGCCACATGGTCCATGGCTGAAGACTGAGGAATGGCAGTTCCTCCTTGACCAATCAGCACCCCCAGCTCGACTTCATGGTGGAGGCTGCTGGTGTAGAAGGGAAGCAGGATAGGAGACCCTTCCCTGACGTAAGCAGACGGGGGCTTCAGGAAAAGCACGGGTTCGCTAGGAATCGCATTTTTGAGTTCGATGGCGTGATCTTTATAATTTCTCCCGACGCATATTATTTTCTTTCCCCATTCCCAAAAGCGAGCGATATTCCTTGTGCTCATTTTAGAGACCAACACCATGCAGTGAGACCTGCAACCGGAAATAAAATGACCTTTGGTCGCTCGATTACGAAGGGCGGTTAGAACAGGGCGAATTACCTAGTGCAAATAAAACGAACAAGAAACACTTGTGTGTAATTCAGACCAGAAGACATTATTCGTTCTGAACTTTTTTACAAAAACTATTAAAACTTTTACTGTCTATGGCTAAACCCGAAAGCGAAATTAAAAATTCTACTACGGAGAAGGCTTAGCTTATGAATATTAATTACGTCTCGCTAACGTTCTTGAAACCTGCCCAATGGCAAGAGCTGCGTTATTGAATATTAATGAATTTGTTCTGACGCCACTAGTAGACTCTCCAATGGCAAAGTTTCGATTTATAACTAGTCATACGGTTTATTTCGATTTACTTTACAATGTCTCCTATGTTGTTTGTTTGTTTTTGTTTTGTTTGGGACTCCAGTTTCAAGGACCGTTAACAAAACTATTTGAAAAAATGGGGGAAAGTAAACAAAACAAAAACAGCTGGTAAAAAATCTATTTCAATAATATATTTGCGACATGTTTCGTCCCTCATTTTGTTCTAATTTTACTTTTATAGAGCTGTAGTATGTAGATGAATGCTGTAATTACCTTGCACTTAACTGTAATGGAATATTCATAAAAATAAAAAAAGGGAATGAATATGAAGGGTAGCCTTCACTATAGTAGAAGTCGTAAATAACCATAAATACATCGCGCATTACAGCAGCACGCGCGACACTCGCCAGTTTTGGATTGGTTAAAACGAGAGGTCAAAGTTAAAAAGTGGGCTGATTTGCACGGTAAATCAGACTTTGCACCTCCTCCTCCCCGTGCTGCTGACTGTAGTGTCAGACAGCTGTAGTCCTGATATGTGGTTCAGGTCGCTGGCGGCGAGTGCCTGCGCTCTCGGTGTCCTCGGAGCTGTCACGCGCAAATTCGGTATGTTTACACGAGGATCTTTTCTCGTGCATGATCATAATGACCTGCCTGTCGATATGTAACGATATGTCAGCGCTGTCAAAGAACGATTGGAGTCAATGTTTTTATCTAGTAAAGATCTAGTTGAGTTTTGAGTCAGAGAGTAGAGTTACATCATCTTGGCTGTTGAAATACGTCATCGAGCACGACATGTTGCATGTATGCGATGCACGATTACAATGATCGCATTATATACACATTATACAGAATGCAACACTTTACATGTCGTGCGTTAGGAGGAGAGAAGCAATTGTAAACACTGCGGGCTTTCTTTTTTTTTTTAGCGTTGTACGTGCAATTGATAGTTCCGAACAATTTATCAAAGATTTCTTAATTCTCACTTGTGTGATGTTAATAGGGGTGTATTGCAATAATATGCCATGCATAATCTTTTACGGTATTGCATAGATGCAATATGGAGAGAATGACCCAGCATTAAAACATTGGGCATAATAGATATGTATTTATTTTCAGAGATCAATTAGGCAGATTATGATTTGATCCCTACATGTTTTGATGTTAAGATCAAAACGCACACCAAGTGGGCACGAGTTTGCATTTAGACGATTATTAAACGAATACATGTTATAAAATTTAATTGTAGATGCACTACCGTTCATTACAGTGCAGATATTTATCATGTCACACAGTATTTATATTTCAAATGAATGCTCTTCTTTTAAAACTGTTTATTTAAAAATGAAATTATTCAAAAAAAAACACTGTATCTGTTATTCACGCTGGAGCATTTACTGATCGTGGACCTCTGTTTTCTAGTTCCCACAGCCTTGTTTGACTCCTCTCTCAGGAAATCCTCTCTGGTGGAACAGAGCAACATGAAGGTAGAACTGCTGCCCGCGCTCACCGACAACTACATGTACCTCCTCATCGATGAAGACACGAAGGAAGCAGCCATAGTCGATCCAGTGGAGCCTCAGAAAGTAAGAAAATGTCACTGTGCGCATCACACATTACTAACTGTACAATAGATTTATAATTGTCATCCGTCTCAGGTTGTAGATGCAGTCAAAAAGCATGGCGTGAAGCTCAAAACAGTCCTGACAACCCACCATCACTGGTGAGTCACACCTGGAGCAAACCACAGTCATTCTATGTTTTATATATGTGTGTCTGTATGTACGTATGTAGTCTATATGCACTGATATGACAGAAGTTGTTCTGTAACTTGCAGGGATCATGCAGGAGGTAATGAGAAGCTGGTGAAGCTCATGCCGGGACTGACAGTGTACGGCGGAGATGACCGAGTGGGAGCTTTAACTCAGAAAGTCACTCACTACAACACTTTCAAAGTAAGGCTGATTAATATCATATATATACTACTGGTTAGTGTGGATTTTTTTTTAGTGTGATTGATGTTTCTATTCAGCAAGGATGGATTCAAATGATCAAATGAAGTGACATTTATAATGTTATAAAAGATTTCTATTTCAAAGAAATGCTGTCAGTTATTGTTGTGATTATTGCAGGTGGGCTCTCTGAATGTGAAGTGTCTGTCCACGCCGTGTCACACCAGAGGTCACATCTGCTATTTTGTAACTAAAGAAAACAGCACTGAACCCCCAGCTGTGTTTACAGGTGAGACATCGTTTATACACACCACTAATTAAAAGTTGTACGATTTTAATTTGAATTAAAAATATAATAATTCTAAAAGAAGCTAACACTTTTATTCATCAAGGATGCATTAAACTGTAAAATAATTGTGTTCTGTGTTAATATATTTTCAAATGTAATGCCTGTGATGGATTCTTTTTAGCATCTTTATTCCAGGAGTCACATGATCCTACAGAAATCACTCTCATATGCTGATTTTTTTTATTATTATCAATGTTGAAAACAGTTGTGCTGCTTCATATGTTTGTGGAAAGCGGGATCCATTCAGGACTCTTTGATATAGAAAGATCAAAAGAACAGCTTTTCTTTGAATCAGAAAAGTTTTTTTTTTTGTAGCATTATAAGTGTCTTTAATGTGACGTTTGATCAGTGTGTCCATAATAAATAAAGCAATAATTCGACAGTCTGACATTTGTTTTTCGTTATGTTCTTCACATTATAAACAGGCGATACTCTGTTCGTGGCCGGCTGTGGGAAGTTTTTCGAGGGTACCGCTGATGAGATGTACAAAAACCTGATCGATGTTTTAGGCCGTCTTCCTCCAGAGACGGTAAACAGAAAATCTCTGCCCTAGTGCTATAAAAAGTTACCGATTCTTAAATCGTAAACGCTATTGAACTCTTTAAACACCTCTCAGTCACTGAAATAGTTGTTTTAGGTCATCAAAAGTCCCTTGTTCTGAAGTCACAGTGGGCTTTTGTTTCAGCGTGTATACTGCGGTCACGAGTACACCATCAATAATCTGAAGTTTGCACGGCATGTTGAGCCAAATAACGAGGCCATCCTGAAAAAGTTATCATGGGCTAAGGTTATTAACTCTTCTTTAACATGCATTCACTAATATGATCATAGCGCTAGTGTTTGAATTACCTTTTCTTACACTGCTTAGGAAAAATATGATAACGGAGAGCCAACCATTCCCTCTACGGTGGCGGAGGAGTTCACATTTAACCCCTTCATGAGAGTGAGGTATGAGAAATAATTCCTGACTGTACATCATATTATATTATAAGCCGTCTTGCTCCATCTACACAAATTAACTTAAAATCAATACTTTGTGTTTGTACTTCAGAGAGAAGTCAGTACAAGAGCATGCTGGGACCAGTGACCCGATTGAAGCCATGAGAAGCATCCGTAAGGAGAAGGACGCCTTTAAAGTCCCCAAGAATTGAGCTTTGCGATGGTCATCATCAGCACTACGCTTATATCTGCTCATCACTTGACTAACAATAGCTGGACATGCAGAAACTAAAAAAAAGCAAAAGCACAATCATTGAGCTGGTTTGTCTCTTCCATGTCTTTTCTTTAAGGAAGCGTATCGTCTTCAGTGAGCAATACACGGGATTGTTAACCTGTAAAACAATGTTGTTTAAAACATTGCTGCAAGCAATAGATCAGACAAAGATGTTTATGAATACATTTATGCCATTGATTCGCATTTAGAGAAAACGTTTTGTAGGCAGTTTTATTTACGTAAGATGACGCAGGTTTTGTTTTGGACATTTTCAGCTTTTGGGAAGATACTGGCCATGAACCAATGTAATGTGGTTCAATTCTAGTTCTGTTTCGAAAAGTGTTTGTCTAAATGTGCAATTTATTTTGTAAATCAAAAGTAATTATTTTTAAGATGTTATGAACAAAGCGAGGTGTTCCAGCAAGATTATATTATATATTCTGAAGTCCCTGAATGATTTTGAATGTAGAAATGATTGAACACTGTAGACTGGTTTCAGCTTTTCGTCTTGTTTTAGCTTATCCAGTTATTGTTTCAGCTGAACTTGCACTTTTTGTCATGAAAAATAACAGATATTATTAATTATAATTATAGTGCTCGAAAAAAATAAAGTCTTAATGTAAACTGACATAGCTGTTTTGTTTTTGTTTGTTTTTTTCATAAATCCAGCTACAATCTTGATTAATGATGTGTTGTTTTATTACCTTATTTTGTATAAAACAATATTAAGTATGAATTTTCTTGTTGCAATAAAAGTCTTCCAACCTTCTTGAATCGGTTGAATTACCAAAAGATTTAAATACAATTGTGCATAATAAAATTATAAGAATTCAAAGTATGAAATTACTGTTTTAAATGTCACGTATCAATGAAAAAAAAAAGCAGTATCCAGACTAATTAAATACTTCCAATTTAATATGCAATACGTTTTTTTGTTTTGTTCATAAAAAAAGCAATCAAGATACCTATATTAATGAAAAAAGTAAAACCATCTCATTTACAGTATATATATATATATATATGTGTGTGTGTGTGTGTGTGTATAAATCAATAGAATTAAAATATATTTATAGTTTATTTTCTCCATAAATAGAATTACATTCATGGAATGACTTATATATTTATTATCATCATAAAGCAAAGAATATTTAAAAAAGAAGAAAAGGTATAATTTTCAGTGCATACTACATAGTAACATCTACTGTATTTTCTTTGCCTTCAACACTTTGAAAGAAACAAACTCACAAATACACGAAAGAAAGAAACAACACAAGGCAACACTCATGGACGCAGAAAAATTGCCTCCTGCTATAAGACACACAAAGACCAGTTTGACCTCAACCTTTTTCAGCGGATACTTTATAGAAGCATACTTGAAGGAAATATAACTTCATCTGTTTTATCAAACATAATCACATTTGCTAATGGCCTGTCTATAAGTGTTTAGCTGGTGTAGTGTCAAATGCACCTTGACTTGTTAAAGTTTAACTCGACTTCGTCAAACATTTATCAGAAGGCAAAGAAACAGTGTCTCGTGGCTCCTCACCACTTTATACTGAGTCCACTGGTGTTTTTCTCTATGGCGTGGTACTGCGTGTGCAGCAGCTGTCTGGCTCTCTCCCGTCCCACACTCTCGATCCAGCTCTGGTAGAGTTCAGCCACTCGTGAGTCCTGCTCTGGCACCGAGGCACGTTCACCGTGGTACAGCTCCTCCACCTGCTGCAGCAGCTCTTTGTTAGTTTGACCTGATGAAGGCTTCAGCTGACCGCCACCGTTCAGACATCCTGCAGAACACAACCCAAAGTCTCATTACGCTCTACCATTAATAGGTTAAGCACATGTAGAACAGATATCATTCTAGAGAACGGGATCAGAATATTATCCAAATTCAACAGTGACAAAACCGTGGCCCACAGAATTTCACTCTATGCTTACGAAAAACCTCTAATTCTACAACATGTAATACAAAAGTGAAATAATCATATTTTCCTTCAGTGATGTTAAAAAGCAACACTTTTTCTCACATGGAGGCATCACATGGCATGTGTTGAGAGGTAGCAGGAAGTTTACAGAAAGAAGGTTTTTAAGCACTTATGGGTGTCACTTCTGACCTGACGGACATGCCATCACTTCCACAAAGTGGTAAGGCGACTTTCCACGTTTCAGCTTCTGCACCAGGTTCTGGATGTTCCTGAAGCCGTAGACGGCAGCGAACCGCAGCAGAACCTCACCGTCCTTCTCTAGGGTGACTTCCTGGAAGTCTTTGTTCCTTTTTTTTTTTTTTTTAGGGGGAGGGAACAGAGACAAATCAAAAAATGAGACGTGACCAATAAACTATAGTAGCACTATAGGTATTTCTGGAAGTGTTACGGTGAACAAAAACATTGATTCTTTTTAAGAATTTTTTTATTCTCTTTAAATAAAATGTGAAAAGTGATGCATTATTCCTTAAATCACCAGTACTGCGGTATCATCATGGTTGAGTCATTTATTAGATGTTAATACTACAAGCCAAACGACTGTCTTATTAGTTATTATACTGTCATATAATTCATATAATCAGTCGTTTCAAAACTACTTTCTAGGAATTTCTAGTCAAAACAATTCTTTAGAAGAACTAAGCATTAATGAAAAATTATATTGGCTTTAGAAATTATAGTAGCATGATTTAATACTTTTAAAATGATTTAATAAAATGAATATTAACTATTTACAGTAAATATCAATAAATTCTTTACACTAGTTTAGGTCAGTAAGATTTTTTTTTTTATATTTCTGAAAGAAGTCTCGCCAAGGCTGCATTTATTTGATCAAAAATACAGAAAAAACTGTAATACTAAATTACATAAAAGTCGCCTATTTTAATGTGGAAAAACTTTATTTATTAAGTTTATTCCTGTGATGGTAGAGCCGAATTTCCAGTATCATTATTCCAGTCTTCAGTGTCACATGACCCTTCAGAAATCATCCTAATATACTGATTTGATACAAACGTAAAAATCTGATTATTATCAATGCTGAAAGATTTTTTCCAGTATTCTTTGATTAATAGATAGTTTAAAAGATCTGCATTTTTATTATTTGAAATGGAGATCTTCTGTAACAACATGAAAGTCTTTTAGATACATTTAATGCGACTTTGTTAAATAAAGGTTTGAATTTCTTTAAAATAAAATCTACTGACCCAAAAGTTTCTTTTTAACAGTGGTGGAGAAACAAGAGATCTGGGATCTTTGTAACAATACTGCTGTGTTCAGACATACTTCATCGTCTTGTAAGTGAGTTCATCTACTTCAATCCCGAACAGCTGTTGGGCGGCATGTTTGTAGATGTGATGAAGGTATCCTCCCGATCCACTTCCTGCGTGACGCAGCAGCTCCTCTCCACATATGTTACTGAACCTGAAACACATTCACAGTCAGATGAGTCACGAGTGCTAGCCGGGTTTCCCTGCCAAACAGAAGAACTTACATCGTGTCTAAAGGTGCCACTTGCACGTCCCTCAAGGACACTTTCTCCTCTTCCAGCATCTTCAGCACTTCACCTGTGAAGCAGACACATAAACACTGAGGTCTTATGGCTCTAATCTAACCCGTTTTCCTTCAGTTCCTGATTCTGACCCTGTTGGATTCCCTCACCTGAAGTGATGACACAGTCCACCTCTCTGGTCTCGTTCTCGCTGAGGTAGAAGTCAGGTCTGGAAGCCTCGAGTTTCTTGTCATAGCAGGGCATCACGGTCACATGGTAGATCTGCTGTGGGGAGACGCCCTGTCAAAGCAAAAGAAGGAGAGTCAAAGTCTCATTCTAATGCACTGATATCTCTCATGATTCAGAATGCATCTTGATCTTGATTTGACATGTAAATGTAATAAGTATGTGTGTGTGTGAGGGGGCGTTAAATAACATTTAATTAACTTTTACTTATATAAAACTGCATTTACATATATTTTAATAAAAAATATCCTTCAAATAATGCATCATAATTAAACCTTATTACTAATTTAATAAAAAAATGACCTGAAAAATAGTCTATGTTATGTTGTTAATATTAAATCAAACAATAAATAAAAGAAATAAATACATTTGATCTTAATTGATTTCTATGTGCTTGATTATTGGCCGTTTACTGGAATAATAATTTAATTCATATAGGGCTTAATTACATTCAAAATAAAAGTTATATGCGTGTATGTATTATTTATATGCACACGTATACATTTTTTAAATATTTGTATTTACATTTATACTCGTATGTAATTTATATTACATACAAATTTAAATATTTTGTATATAAATCTAACATATATTTCCTTATTATATACTGTATGTGTGTGTATTTATATAAAAATAATAAATATACTCAGTACACACACATATATTATGTAAACATTTTTCAATTATTCAACTATTTTGAATGCGATAAGGGTCTCTAAATTTAATGCATTAATATCTGATGTAAATTAAAAGTATGTTTACTAGTAAATTAGCTTTGTGTGAGTAGACCAAAAAGGATTTATAATAACAAATAAAATAACTATATATTTAAACTACACAAAAACAACTATAACGCATGAAGCGGTCTCTAATCAAGTCTAAAAATACTTGTTTTTAATGTGAGACTTTGTGTTTGCCACAAAGCATCGTGGGCCGTTTCTCCCTCTCTGACAGATGTTTATTGTTCAGTACCTGCTGAGAGGCAAAATAGCCCTTGACCAGAGACCCCATCATCTGCTGCGGCGAGCGGGTCGTGCTGATGTACGGCAGGATGAAGTCACCGTGAGTCTTCTCAGCATAGCAAATCCAGCCTGAACCAATCACAAACGATCATTTAACAAGAATGAATCCATATCGGACCCATAATAAAACCGATGCATCTACCTGGACAGGCAGACGCCAGCATCGGTAGAGCCTTCTTGTCTACTTCCCTCCGTCTGAATCGCTCTAGAAACTCCCTCTGGCTTTCTAACAGGCTGAAGGAGCGACTGAAGCTGGTGTCAAACACGTGATGGACACCTGAAAGAGCAACATGCTGTTTCCTTGATCTCAATACAGACAGGACGGTGTCTTTGACTGGTGGGCTCAATCTCACCCAAGTTCTTCAGGAAGCTGGTGAGTCTACGAGCCACTTCGCTGCTGCTGAGAGCGTAGTGTGCTGCTAGAGAGGCTCTGGACTGAGGAGACACGGACACCACCACCACCTTCTGCTCGCTACTGCTGACCTGCTGCTCACACAGACACAAACACGCTGAAGGGGGAACGTTCATTCGGAGTGAAGCTGCATTAGTGTAAACGCGCACCTTATTTTGACGCAGCACGCGGTTCAGCTCCTCGTGACTCTGCTGGGTGATCAGGACGCTCTCCGCAGACGTGATGCAGCCACTGCAGGCCAGACAGTCGTTTAGAGTTATCTTCGCTTTCTCCAACTTTTCCCTTTGACCATCCTGGGGAACAAGCATTCATTTATCATATCGGACGATTGAAACACAGACAGGGCTTCCACAATGCAGGCTGAAAATCAAAGTCGCATCGTTTGTACTCGCCTGATGGACCTGGAAGTAACTGCCATCATCTTCAATCTGGATTTTAGCCACAGATCTGCCCTGCTTCTTTTCCACTTTTACAGGCTTCACGCATTCCTGATAAATTGGACAAATGGACACCAGTGAAATTATATTTCAGCACGACTGTTCGAAAGATGGGGGAAGTCAACACTTTTAGCCTAGTCGATAATTGAATTTAACAAATGTGAAAGTAAATAAATTAATAATGTTGCAAAATTCTATTCGATACGTTTTTTCTCTTTTATCAAAAGACCCTGGAAAGTGTCATCATTTCCACAAAAAGTACAACTGTTTGCAATATATAATCAGAAATGTTTATTGAGCAGCAAATCAAATCCGAGTGATTTCTGAAGGATCATGTGACACTGAAGACTGGAGTAATGATGATGGAAATTCAGCTTTGATCTCAGGAATAAATTACATTTAAAACATGTTTAAATAGAAAACAGTTTTTTTTATATAATTATTATTTCACTGTATTTTTTTTATCAAATAATACAGATTTGTTGA
Organism: Carassius gibelio; assembly: GCF_023724105.1. Classification (NCBI taxonomy): domain Eukaryota; kingdom Metazoa; phylum Chordata; class Actinopteri; order Cypriniformes; family Cyprinidae; genus Carassius; species Carassius gibelio. The sequence continues at coordinate 28,917,354 of NC_068398.1, read as the reverse complement.
GCATAAGAGACTTACATTTTAAAAACAAAATCTTACATCAGCAATGACTCTTAATTAACTGCTGCGTTAGCAGTAATTATTAGTGTTAAAAACATTTTGAGTAGTCTATAATAATGATATAATATATTATTTAATACATATAAATAATGTGGTTCGCTGTTTTGTTATCCAATGCAGTGACATCCAGACATTTCAACGTGGCTGAAGTGTAACATTCCAGTAGCTTCCAGTATCTGACTTTGCAAATAAAGTGAGCCTGAACTTGGGAGATCTAATTAAATGAATGTCCTTGATAATTAGCATCTATGGTATTTACACAACTTAACGTTATCAAAAAAACTTGTCAGAAACATTTTGTAATTTGTGTCGTTATCTACACGATGTTACATGCGTTTAGCTTATGGTCAGCTGACCGGTGTTATTTGCCCATCATATCGATATAAAGTAAACGAACTGATAATAATGTGTCTGTTTCAAATGTTACATGCAGAAACATGGTTAAAACCTGAGACGGAGTGATAAAATCATCCAGATCCGTGAGCTGAAGCACTCCACTGAAATGGGACGCCATTGTTGTTTGCTGCGACCCGTATTCCTGTGAAGCGGTTGGCTGGGGTCTGTGAATGACTTCTGAACCGTCCAATCGTAGGCCGCTTGAAAGTGTCTCTGACCAATCGAAGCAAACAGTGAGAGGCTAAGGGCGGGACTTAAAGATAAAGGCAAATATGAAAGGTGTCACATGTCTTACTGCTGCTGAAATCGATTCAACATCGAAGATTTTTCATTTCGAAGGTTTTTTTTTGCATTCAAAAGATAGGATAGAGAAATTTGAATATGTCTCATTTTAAGATTTCCATATCTTCATATAAGACTCAAATTTAAAGACACCTTATTTTAAAATCCTGAAAGAGAGAGAGAGCGAGAGAGAAATCGTATTTAAAATTAAAATAATGCATTGGATCTGCAATATAAGAAAATATAACTGGTAAAATATATTATTTATATGTGTTTTGTCTTGAAAAGTAAGCATATATCATATGGTAAGAAAGCATTTATATATAGTAGTCCTTTAATTATGAAAACATAAAAAACTGCATGTAAAATTAATAATTATACAAGGCTGTTTTAAAATAAATATATGTTGTAACACAACAGGACTCTGCTGTCACTTCTTGACATGTTATGGCAACTAACCAGATGTAATTGTTTTTTAAACCAAATTAAGTAATATGATATAACAACCTTAGACTGTATCCACTGTCTTTATTTAAGTGCGCCTTTACTCGTGATGTTACGGTCCCTCGTTGTTTGATGCTCTGGACACCGGGCGCCGTAAAGCGTCGACGTGACGCGCACACTTTCACTATCATGCTGTCATCATCCAGGTGCTCGCTCGGTCAAGTACGAAAAGATGTCTGCCGACTATCTGTCACCAAATTATCAATTCAAATAACCTCTTGAAAGCAAGTCACGTTAAACAGGTTGAACTGGTCGCGTTTTTCAACCACACTAATGCACTTCATACGGAAGTAAATCTATGTCCGCTTATATGCTTCATAAGTTCATCAAGTCTTTTACCTAAAGATTAATGGTCATCAATAGAGTAAGTATACATTTCACTGTTTCTTAAACATTACGATAACATTCATTTATTTATAAAGAGTCGTGTCAGCTGTTTGAGCAAGATAAAAACAAAATCTATTTTACTGCTAAAGAGTACGAATTGTGAGAAAATATATTAAATGCATGCTATGTCATTGATCTATTTTGATTATTGATGCATTCCCACATTATTATTATTATTATTATTATTTAAAAAGACCAAGTTTTCATTTGCATTTGTAAAGTGTTTTATTATTATTATTTGTCGTACTCTTTAGCATTAAATAGATTTCTTTAAATGCATAAACTAGGGCCATTTGCATGAAAGGTTTAGACTGGTCTTATAAGTTATTCAGTTACATAAAAGCAACTGCTAGTCGGACTTGAGGCGCTCTCTTAATATAGAGGTTAAGTTTATGCAACTGACCCCTGATGTGTTTAGAGGTGCAGGCTTTTCCATTGTCATTTAAACAGGGAAAGATTCTAAAGTTTTTCGTTACGTCTCTTGATTTCCAATGCAAATTTAGTTTTGAAGGTCACCGGAGTTCAGCACCTGTCTTCATTTCTATGGTTTATCGCCTTCGCCTGCACAGAAGCAGACATGAACACTCAGAGGTGTATGAGGTTGATCGTGGGCTGCTTGGTGATTGTTGCCATGGCGAAAATGTTCCTTCGTCCCAGGTGAGGTTTGCAGTTCTCGTGGGCTCTCCTTGTACACGTGCTTCAGCATCAAGCCATGCTTCACTGTCCCAAACAAGCTTGTGATTAAACTTTACTTACCCTCTATTCATAGCTCAAGCAAAGGCACGAGTTCAGACTCCCACCAAATCATACAAGGTGGTCCTTTCTGGGCTAACCAGCATATCCCACAGCTGAAATTGGGTCACAATGAGGAGGATCCTGTCAAAAAAGACAAAAAAGAGGTTCAGCCGGAGGAAAAAGAGATGATCCATTCAAACCAAGAGGAGTTAGAACCAGAAGTTCCCGATGATACACCCGTGGCTCCATTAAAAATTGTGCACTTAGATCTGAAAGGTGCCGCACCTAAAGTCAAATACCTCGAAAAGGTAGGAATGTGTGCAGACAAGTGGTAAATCGTAATAATAGTTTGTTTTTTCAAAGTTTGCTTTGATGTTCTTTTGTAGATATTCCCTCTATTGTCAACTCTGGGTGCTACTGGGATATTGCTGGAATATGAGGATATGTTTCCTTACGAGGGGGAGCTCAGCATTCTCAAATCAAGCTTTGCATACAGGTGATTCTGAGCATCTGATTAACTAAACCTGGCTTAATTCGACTCAGTTTGCCCACAAATGAAAGGTCTGGTATTATGTACTCAGCCTCGTGTCATTCTACACCTGTACGCTGTTATTTCTGCTGCAAACAAAAGGAGATATTTGAAGAATATTTACCGTATGCAACATTTTTCCAAAGAATGACGGTGAATAATAATCACCAGTATTATTTATATACTTAATTTGAATTATTTCCTATTATAAATGCTGTTATAAATATGTTATATATGTTTTTTAATCTTCTCTTCAAACTCAGAGTACCATTTATGTATTGTTTTATATTCTTCTTAAATTATTCTGTTGCATGTTCTCATTTAAAAATATATATATATTTTAATGTTTTAAGTATATTATTAGAATTTTAGTACTTCTGAATATTTTAAGTTTATATAATATTTTGAGTTTTCATTTTTATGTTTTGTTTGTTTATTTTAAATAATCTCATTTAGCTTTAACCAATTTTTTATATATATTATATTTACATTTAATTTTATTTCAGGTTCATTTTAATTACTAAAGAACATTAGCACGCATGCCAAGCCTCAAAGAGAACCAAAAAAGAAATGAAATATAATATAAATACCATAGAAATAGTCAAAACATTTAAAAGCAGTCCACTGAAGCTAATTACAGTAACTTACACGAGGAACAGATTGACATCTAGGTGAACTATTGCTTTATTATAGTCCAAGATCATAAGGTGATGATTTGTTAATCCTTATTTCTCTTGCTTATTTTAATTGTTTCTGGGAAAGTGTGGAAGATATCGAGGAAATGAGGTCTCTGGCCAAACGGCACAAGCTTGAACTGATTCCTCTGGTGCAGGTGTTCGGACACTTGGAGGCAAGTGCAGAAGAAGCTCACTCTCACAGAAACTGTAGCTTTTTTCACTTTAGGAAAGCAGTAGAAGGAACAACCAGTGATGGTGGTTATGTTGATGTCTTTCTGTTCACATTTCACAGTTTGTCTTAAAACACGAGAAGTACTTCAAATTAAGAGAAGTGGAAACGTTTCCCAACAGCCTGAACCCCCAGGCCCAAGGAAGCATGGATCTGGTTCAAGACATGTTAACGCAGGTCATGAAGAAGCACCCAGAAGCAAAGTGGTTCCACATCGGTGCTGATGAGGTCGGTGGAGCTTTATTCCCTACGGATCATTGAAAATAGTTGTATTTCATTTCGTTTTTGATTGAGCTATTCCTTTCAAATGTAAGCTCATATCTACTACTGTGGATGAAATACATGTAGGTACGTGGCCTGGGCGAAAGTGAAGATTCGAAGCGCTGGCTGGAAACCAACAAAGGAGACTTGGGAAAGCTGTTTCTCAATCATGTGACCGCAGTTGGGAGATTCATGAACAAACTGAAGCGAGGAATCAAGCTGATCTTGTGGGACGACATGTTTCGGAAAGTTAGCTCCGACACAATCAAAGGTACACTGAGAGAGTCTGCAAGCCAGTGAACGTATGTTTGCCATTTAAATACCAGCTATTACAAGTAAAACTCACTTTTACTGTAATGTACAGTACTTGATATTAGTGTTAGGATTTGTTACAGGTGCGCTGTAATTTTTAAGACTTAGGGTTAGGGTTAGGGTTAGGGTTACAGTGACATCTAACGTTTTTTTCTGTAAAGTTTTAGGTGGGGGGGTACTAATATACAGTGAGAGGTAACTTAACATGGCAGGACAAAGACTTTCAAACTTTCAAAAATACAGTGGCAATAACAAAGTAGTGCTTTTTGGTCATGATGTGGGTTTTTACATTTTAGAATCAGGTTTGCAGGACCTTGCATCACCAATGATATGGAAGTACACCCCAAACATGGATGTGAAAGAGATCGGTAAGGCCCTGTTCTGCTTCTCGTATGAAAATAGCGACCCGATTCATTCGCTTAAAACATCGTACTTACAGTGAAAGAGTCATCTGTGCAAATTATTCAGAGGAAATAGGTTTCCCTTGGTAATCTTTCAATCAAAATCGTTTCAGAGATCAGTTTTGAATATATTATAAAACATTTTTTAAATGTTTGACTTAAGAATTGTATTTTTTAAATACAGCACACATCATTACTTATCAGTACACTCATAGGCCATATGACCAATTAAACATGTACATTATGGTTCAAAGTTTTGGAGTTATGTTTTTAAATATATAAAATATATTTGTTTTTTTGTATTAAATAAATTAGAAATAAATTAGAATTTTATTCAACAGGGATGCATTAAATTAATGTGACAGGGAAAATCATTCTTTGAACTTTATTAATCAAAGAATCCTGAAAAAGGTATTGCAAAATAAATTACTAAAGCAATAAGCCCCAAGAAAACGGTCATTTCATATATTGTCTTTTTTTTTTTTACGTTGAATTTAAAAATATCAATTACTCATATCCCAGTATTATTTTATGACATTTATGTGAGAAGGAAATATAAGGTAATGTTAAAAAAGGCCAGTAAAGATGGAATTTAACCCAATAAAAATTTTAAGTAATGTTTAAAAAGCACAAGGCAACCAACTGCATTCAGACAAACTCTTTCTTGTATTCCTTTAATGAGCAGTCTTCACTGAAACTCATTCAAGTTCCTGCAGGGAGAGAAAGATTGCAGAAAGACTAAAAACTTTAATATAGGACAATACGCTATTAAGGTGTTTCTCACGCTATCGAACTACAAATATAGCATAACTGCCTATCATCTAAAACTAAACTTTAAAGGGTTAGTTCACCCAAAATTGAATGTCATTAATAACTAAGACCTCCATTTATCTTTGGAACATTGTTTAAGATATTTCAGATTTAGTCCGAGAGATCTCAGTCCCTCCATTGAAGCTGTGTGTACGGTCTACTGTCCATGTCCAGAAAGGATAAGAAAAACAAAGTAGTCCATTGTCAGGGTTCAGTTAGAGGGATGAGGCGTGGACTCAATGATGCAGAGAGAAGGGGTTCTTTCATTGTAAAAATAATAAAATAAACAAAGATAAACTACCCCGTAGGGAAACAGAGAAAACTTGACAGGCAAGGAAAGTCAAGGCACGATGTGCACAGACAAATATTTGACAACGAACTAGCAACCAGACTGCAAACACAAGGACAATAAATAGGGTGCTGATGAGGAGGGTAGCGAGGGAAAATACATCAATAATCAGGTAACAAGATGGGTGGGGTCAAGACAATTGACGAGAGCACATGGCAGATCGAAACTAGGACAAAAGCCATTTGCTCACACAAAACAAAAACACAAGCACATGGTCAGCAAACCAATCACAAGCCGTGTGCTTGAATTAGACACAAACAGCAGCTAATGAGCATACCCATAAGCCAACGAAAACTAAGCTGCGTGCAACAGCACAAGACAAAGTAGAACAAGAAAGCACGTAGCTGATAACTCGAGCTGCGTGCAACAATACAAGACAACACTTGAGGAGAGTATCAGGGCTCTGTCACGAAACTATCAATAACACTAGACTGAAGTGACATCATGTCCATGTGACACCAGATGGTCAGTTAGAACAGAATCGAAAGAGAAGACAGTTATTTTTGGACCAAAATGTATATTCGATGCTTCAACAAATTCTAACTGACCCTCTGATGTCATGAACGACCTGAGGGTGAGTCATTAATTACAAAATTTTTGCCCAATTCTTGCCCAAAACTGCTGTAATTTCTTTAACTTTCTGGCGAGTGTGCTTGAGAAGCCCTGAAATGAATGGGATGTTTGGAACAATTGGCTGCTTCGTGACACGCTTTAGTAACCTTACACTGGATCAAAACTCTGATGAATGCTCTGACGTAAACAAAGAGGTGTATCCATTTTATAAAAAAAACACTGAATATTTAATAAACATATAATTTTATACAAAATCTGTATAGAAAAACGTAGTAATCATTTAAAAACATTGTGTTTAAATATTGTTTGTAGGCAACTATATCTCTAAGTATGAACAGGCTGGATTCAAGGGTGTGTGGTTTGCTAGCGCTTTCAAAGGAGCCTCTGGAATTGACCAGAAATGGACCCCAATCAGTCACCATTTAAAAAACCACCTTCAGTGGCAGAAAGTCATTCAATCCATGCCGCAGTACAAGTCTGTGGGATACCAAGGCATTGCTCTGACTGGCTGGCAGAGGTGAGCCTGCAGTTTTACAGAACTGTTTCTTCAAATACTTTGTGCCATCGAACATGCAATGCCATTATACCAACTTCTCAACCTAGAGCATTAATAAACGTATGTGTGTTGAAGGTATGAGCATCACACTGTGCTGTGTGAGCTTCTCCCTGTGGCCATCCCTTCTCTGTCTGTCTGTCTTCAGACGCTGAAAAACGGTGAGTGTCTGAAGCAACGGGTTTTATTGAGTGTCTAACATGCTGTTTCATAAATGAGTTGAATCACATCATATGTGATATACTACAAAGGGTTTTGTTTGCATTAGGTTCATTTGATTCGGAGGCAAAGAAGGAGGTAGAGCGTCTCCTTGGGTGTCAGATTGAGCTGAGCAAAAATGAGTGGTATGAACTAGTTCATATATAGACCTATGTGAATCGATTGTGAGGTATGTAATGGATACTGTCTTGACCGTTCTGCAGTAAGGGTGCATCCTTTCCTGGCTCAGATGTTTATGACATGGTGAAGAAGATCAAGGATGACCTCGAGAGTTCAGTTAAAAAGATCATGCAGAACTAGTGAGTGACCTAACCTGAGCTCAAATGAGCATAAGCTTTCAATCCTTTGTCTTGAACATCTTGTAGCTTGTGCTAACATTTTGTTTGTCCTGTGTTTTGCAGCCACGTCAAGGGATCCTTCAGTCCATATCATCGCAAACGTAGCTTTGGAAACCCTCGAAATCTTGCATTTTTCAAAGATGGACTGAAAAAGTACGCTTTTTCTTTTTAGCACTGGCATATTATTTGATGCATTTACTGGCAAAAGTATTGTTGTTATATTTCTCATAAAACATTGGTTATTATTTTTTGGAGACAGGGTTCCCACAGTCATAGTGAGCCACTTTGTGTCAATGAATTCGTCAGAGATTTTTCATCAATAATGTCTAAAAAATTCATTTATGTATTAGTTTATATCAGAAAAATAAATAAATACATCAGTCTGACTCAAGAAGTCTTGTAAAATTCATGGAAATTTTCAAAAATGATAACTGAAATTAAAACCATTAGAACTATTTTGTTCGTTTTAGCTAAAGTTTAACTACTACTTTAAGTTAAGTACTGAAACAAAATTAAAACTTGTGTAGACATAAAAAAAAACTGAAAATTTTAAATGAAATTATAATGAGAACAGAAAATAGAAAATTAAAAGCTAATCCGAGATATAGTAAAACAAATTATAAACATTTATTAGTGATGAACATTGAATGTTTGCAGGTTTGTGCAGGTGATTATTATAAACCATGAACTAGAATTTCTGGTTAAGCTTGATTATGCTGTTAGGTACATAAACGGAAATATAGTAACCTAAATATTTTGTGTTTTTTTCCATCTTGTCAGACTGATGGATGAATGGGATTCCTTTTTACTGACTTTCCGGCAAAATATGGAGGCAATCTTCTACCCAGACACTTTAGAGGAGTGGTTGGAGGAGAATGTCAACGAACACATAGACAGACTTCATGAGATGGTGGTTGATGTAGAACGAATCATTAAACTCAACGGACAGCCAAAGGTTGATCCTTCGAAAGAGAGGTGAAACAGACAAGAGGACCAACAGGAAAGACGTTCCAAAATGTGGCATTCACACATCCTACAGTTTTTCTACCTCAGGGATCTTCCTTGTTTCCTGAAGGCTTCGCTGGAAGTGATGAAAAGATAATGAAATGTTGCATAAATGTTCTCTAATTACACTGGGCATGCACTTTTTGAAGAAGTGGACTCACTAAACTGCATCTATGAATTTATTTAATCTGGTTTTGAGTTGACTCAAAATAATGAAAGTGATTTGCCTTTGCACTTACTACACTGGTAGAGCTAATGTTTTTCTCTTTCTTTTTTCAGTGCATATGTCTAGGGATGGAACATGACCAAACTTCATGTCTTTGACATGCAGAAATGTTTAAAATGTGGTTTTAAAATTTGTACAATTGCAGAATGTGGAATCAGGTTACAACTGAGAGCCTTGAGTAAAGTATATTTAGTGTTTTTATCACTGTTACACATAAAGTCCTAAAGTAGCTATAGAAGCATTTACCTCAGAAAACATTAAAACTGGAAACCTGCTGGTTAAGTGACTAAGTGGTTAAGGAGCTTTATCACAATGCCAATTATGCAACATAATTAGCTATATTTAATTTTTGTGTGTGTGTGTGTGTGTGTTTACAACATTAAAAAAAATAAAGGGTAATGTTTTTTGTACTGTTTTATTATTGCTAACTCTTTGATTGGTGTCTATGCTTTCAGTATAATTCAGATAATACATTCAACAAGTGATTATCATCGGTTATACAAGTTTTTGCCTAATCAGATATATTACTCTGTGGTGTGAGATTAAGTTACCGTATTTAATGAATGTAAATATAAGAATATTTACTGTTGTATAGTCAGACTCGCGATCGAATCATTCTTTCCCATTCAGATCTTCTGAATAGTTCAACATGTTCACAAACCCAGTCCGATTCGTGTTCGGTCTTGTTAAGATTTACAAACTAATCATTTTTATTAAAGCTATCTCTGTTTCATTTGTGCTTGATAAAACTATAATCAAGTCGTAAATAACACGTTGTTGTAACTTTTAATTTCCCCTCATCGGTTTACAAGATATAACTACACAAACTAATTCTGGAACACATGAAATTACATTTAAAACTTACAAATATAATAAAATAATGCGTTATTAATAGCAGTGTTTTTAGATTATGGATGCCAATCGCTGATCCGACTCTTTGAAACGATCCATTCAAAAGAACCGATTTGACTGGAGAAGATGAGCGCGCCTTTATTTTGAATCTCTTATGACGTGCTCGTTCTCCCTCCCCTCTCCGCCCTTCAGTTGTTATGACGACGAGGTCGTAAATCCGCCATGTTTTCCCTGTTGAAGCGTTGCGACAGAAGACGGAGATCTGGAACGACATGACTGAAGAAAATAATAATACGGCAGCAACAGAGACCGACCAAACGGAGCATAGCAACATCATCACCATCCAGACCACACTCGGAGACGAAGGTAGAAACAGTGCGATTGGACACGGCCCCATGAAGCGAGAGCGAGATTAAATGTGTGGGCCTGACTTCGGCTCGTTCAGTCACTCTAGAAGAGTCTGCTGGAGCCGCGATGTTAGATTTGACAAGCATGTTTGTGCTGCTGCTAATGCTGCTCAGCATCGATCTGTACCTGATGGAGAGCTCACAACACCAACACTGTCAAATGTTACCGTTTTTAACAGAATTTTGGCGTTTATTTACGTACGGACACTCTGGCCCACTCTGGAATTTCACTTTTACATTTACATTTAGTCATTTAGCAAAAAAAAAAAAAAAAAAAGTTAGGTAAATTTTTTTTAGCCTGAATACATTTTTATTTTATTGGGATAAAAGCGTCTGCTAAATGCATAATGTACTTTTAAAGTTTAATTTAATTTAGCAGACGCTACTTTTATGTATATTTAAAATAAAATCTTTGTCCAACAAAACAATGTGCAAACACATCAAAGTCCTTTGCACCTCAAATTAAATATATATTTTATTATATTAATAATAGCATACTCTGTGATCGAAATGACGTTTTAAATATTTATTGATAACTGCTTTCTCTTTGTAAAAGGCATTTTAAACAAGTAAATGAAATAAAATATGTAATATATAAGTATATGAAATAAATAATAATAATAAACAGAATTTATAATAATACAAAAAGTCATAATGGAAAATATAAAACTAAAAATGAATCCGAGATATTAATAAAAACATTATAGTTTATTTATATTTCATTAATAAATCTATAATAGCATTTGTATTATAACATTAATTTATATTATTATTATTAATAAATAATAATATTTAACAATTAAAATGTTAACATTTATTTTTTATACATTTATTTTTTATTTTAAAATATTGGATGCAAAAAATATATAATTGAAAACACTTATTTTAAACTGTAATGAAAATCTTTCTATATACTGTATATATACTGTATATATATATATATATATATATATATATATATATATATATATATATATATATATATATATATATATAATAAAATACAAAATATTGGATGCAAAATTGATGCCACGATTGTGGGGAAATTTTATAGTTTTAGACTGATAAATATTTGTACATTTCATGCAGATACTTTTGCAATATGCATGATCTGTCAAGCTGAAGTGAGATACATTTTTTTGCCTTCCCTCTCAGATGAGGATATTCATAAATGTGGGAGATGTCTGGAGGAGTTCTCCGCTCTGGATGCTTTCATCCAACATAAACTCAGCAGGAGCTGCAAGCATCCTCAGCAGGACCATCAGGTTTGTGTCTTATCATATCATTCCTCTTTTTATTGCATCATTTTATATCCAGAGTGATTGATCATGTGACACTAAAGACTGGAGTAATGATGCTGAAAATGCAGCTTTGCATCACAAAAATTAATTATATTTTAAAATGTATTACGATAGAAGATATCCATTTCAGATAGTGAGAATATTTCAAACTTTTGAACAGTTGTGTATCTGCATCATAGACCCAAGAAGCTGTGTAAAATGTAATCTAAGGATACATCAGTGCTCCTCTGTCTGCCTCTTCCCTCAGGCAAATGTTGTCCCAAATGAAGGGGCTTCCACTGATGTCAAACTGAGTGAAAATGATAGTTCATCTGATGAAGGGGGCACATCGAAAGCAGGTACCGCACTAAAGTCAATATAATATCAATTTCATTGTATTGAGGGACTAGATGTCCCCATTTTAACTGAACAGGACCAGGGCCAAACAAGACATCTATATACAAACTGTACAATGGGAAGATTTGGGTCTGAAAAGAACGTAATTTACCAATCCATCTGTCTTTGTTTGGGTACTAAATGAAGTCGCTTTGTTCTTTAGACAAGAGAGAAAAAGCAGCAGCTGGAGGAAAAAAGAGAAGCCGTTCTGCAAGCGAGGATGACAGTACCAGTTCTGCAAAATTGGTTTGGAAGTTAAACGCAGAGGGACGATACATCTGCGACATATGTGAGAAGACCTTTAAAACGGTACAACATTAGATCATTTTTATGCATTTGAATACTTACCCAGTCTGCGAATATGCAAGGAAAACTCACTCCAGTTATACATTCGATCCATTTATAGACAAATATTCTGAGAACCCACATGTTCACACACACTGACCAGAAGGACTTTAAGTGTGAAATATGCCAGACTGCTTTTAGGACCAAGGGTTCGTTGATCCGACACAAACGTCGGCACACAGGTAAAACTTAGTGTTCTTGTATTGGACTCTGCTGAGTTGGGAAAGTTATTTATGCAAGTCTTTCACAGCGACTATTTTGCCATCATTTCCTCTGGCAGATGAGCGTCCGTACCGCTGCAGTCAGTGTGGCCTGGCGTTCAGAGAGTCCGGAGCTCTAACCAGACATCTGAAGTCTCTTACGCCCTGCACTGAGAAGATTCGCTACAGTCAGTGTAAAGAGATACTTGTCAGCAAGGATGGCGTTCGGAAAGGTATTTTCATAATTACCTTTTCAGTGATAGGTGGGTGTCATTTAACAGTTGCTACAAGCTTAAAGTCACAAAAAAGGAAAGTTGCAATGGATGTTTTCTTTTAAGGGGCCATTGCACGACATCTTTTTCAGCCAAAAAGGGGAAAATTTGAATGCCTTTTGCCTGTTCGTTTATACGACAACAACGTTTTGGGCACTGAAAATACATATTTATGAAAACGGGTTTGAAAGTACAAGTTTTTGAAAACGCCACCATTATCATTTCCGTATAAACACCCAGTATGGGAATCTTTAAAAACGGTGACGTCATGTGCGTGTGTAGTACGTGTTAGGAATGTAGACATGCACAGTTCGTGTCAATTTTAAAGGCAAGAGCGAACATACATACACAGCAATGGCGGAGTACATAGTACTGTTGTTGCTGATTAAGAGTTTGCTAATAGTGAGGATTTACTGCAACAACATTACAACCAATAGCGGCCACAAGCCACACAGCGCCAACTACTGGCTTGGCACATGTAATACAGCGTTTTTGGTCATTTTTGAAAATATGTTGCTGTGTATATGTGAAACCTTTAAAAAATGCAAGGGAAAAACTTATCAGTTTTTGACTACATAGTTGTTGTGTAAACATAGCCTAAAGGGGGTTGCACACCGGACGAGAAGCGCCGCGCCGCGTCGCGCCACGTCTTTAAAATTCGAACACATTATTCTCTATGAGTGTACACACACCGGCGGCGCCATTCGGCGTCTGTCCGCGGTGCCCAGCTACGACTGAGAACGCTGTTCAAATTTCTGCCGCGCCACAGAGCGCCATCTGCATAGTTTTATATTAAAAAAAACATCATATTTGTTTCAAATCGTTGTTCATACATTACACCAAGATACCACTGCTGCAAAATACTACTTATATTAGTTGTACAGCTTAATTAAAATGTAAACATATATAATTAAATGTATAATAAACGTAGTGCTTTTAATATTTTATTTTTCTCTTGAGACATTTTTACATACGCGAAATATTAAAGTATTGGCCTGTGTAACATTTGCCTGTCAATTAAGCTTTTATCAATTAAAAAATTATATTTAAAATAATAATAATAGATGAAGCTAAAACTCACCCATCTTGCTGCGAAATTGAGCTCGCGATATAGAATGTGCGCGTCCGGTGTGCGATACCTCGAGTTGTCCTACATTTGGCGCGATGCGGCGCTTCTCGTCCGGTGTGCGACCGCCTTAAGAGTGTAATGGATGATTGAATAGAAAATGGGGGGGTTGAGATGTGACGGATGAACGGGACTTTGCAGGGTTCAAGTGGATTAAATGATTGGTTAAGTGTTGCATGTGTCTATTTTTTCATGGGAAGATCAGTTATGACCACCTTTTATTTAGTATTGCAAGGTCAAAAAATGCATGAATAGATCAAATCTATAACGTGCATCCAGAAATTGATGGTGAATGTTCATTTCAGGCTGACATTTTTAGCTGGTTTGTTCATACCATGATAGAGATAAATTTTTCGCAAGAGGCTTTCTGATTGATTTGCTGTTATCATTCTAGAAGTTCAGCCGTCGCCTCCTGAACCTGAGAAGGAGCAAATTCCTGTCGTGAGGGTTGTGGAAGCTGGTCAGGAAATCATCCAGATCCAGGTGGTAGGACAAGTGCAACAGGTAAGACACTAACAAAACTAGCATGTTGATTACAAATATTCATGGTGCAGAAAAGCATGTTAGTGTCACTAATTAATAAAAAAAACATAACGGTTCTATTGTATTTTAGGGAGCTGGAATTTAAAGAAAAATGTTTTATGCATTTAAGCAAGTCTCAACAATAGGACCAAAAGTTGATATTTCTTTTTGCCTTCCCAACATTGATAAGACAAAGCTATATTGAGCATGTAATAAAAACAGTTACTCACACTTCTGTGGTGTGAAATCAGATCCAATACAGTCGCCACAGCACCGTTTTAATATTTCTGAAAATTCTGTGTCGAAATTGTGCCATGGTTGTAAACAAATCTATTGGATTTCCATGAACTAACAAGAAGCAATTTTTTGCAATTTTCTTGCAATTTTTTGTATTTCAGGTTGAATAAATTATGAGAAAATATAATTCAACAAATAACAAAAGTATCTTTCTAAACCATGTCGGGGAGTAACTAGTTACATGTAACAGAGGTATGTAATTTAATTACAGAATAAATGGAAAAATGTATAATTATGGTAAATTACAGTTACTTATGAAAATGTTAACCATTACAAAGGTGGTTAGATCTGAATATTTTCACATACAGATTTGATTTGATTTCTTTCCCAAATTGCATTGACTGCTCTAAATTAGGGCTGCCCTCAGCTAAGGATTTTTTTGTTGACTAGTAGTTGTTCATTTTGACCATTAGTCGACTAATCGCATGTTTATTAATAAAACATTACAATCATTATAATGAGCCTTTGATTGGCTACATAGCCTAATAAGGGCTCAAGCGCACGCATAAAGCTTGCCACAGCACTCCGGCAGAAGTAATGATTATGAATGTGTCAGGGAAAAACAGTAAGGACGCTGCATTAACATTTTTAATAATTTGATAAATTAGTGCTTTCTTCGCTTTAGGTTTAAGAGATGAAGTCGGCGACACTGACTCATCGTTTCCGCAGCAGTGATGCGCCTGTATGCATGTTTCATTCAGATTACATAATCGGAGTATATTTGTTTTCCATTTTAACTGGTTCATTTTAAAGTAAACATTTCACTTAACATAGATATAGTTTTTCAATATCTGTAAGGCAAAGATATACACAGAGTTTCGCGCTCAAGTTCACAGAGACCGAGATGGCAGAAAGCACATCCTGGTGGCTTTATTTTACAAAAGCATGTTTTGATGCTATATAGGCTTTGCTGCGAATTACTGTACAGCTCCACACTCCACGCGGACACTTGAACAGTGCACATTTTTCTGATTGAACAGCCATGTAAAGTTGCTAATAAATATTTCAGACGATAAGCCATATTTGAGGTCGAAGAATGATAGGCGAGAGTTTGGATGTCCTGCACAATGCACTGTATTACCACAAAGACCAGCCGTTAACGATCTGTCCGTCACTTCACCAATGTGAATTTTAAGAAAACAAATTCTGTGACTAATATAGTTTTGGTTGACTAATGTATAGTCGACTACTAGGGGGCAGCCCTACTCTAAAATATGAGCGACCAATGTTTTAGGAGTGTAGTATACAGAATTGAACTATTTGACAACTCTTAATTTCTATTTTTAGTTTATGTATATGCTTTATTTTAAAAATAATTTTTAAGACTTTTTTTCAAGTCATTGTTAGATGCCAGTATTTCCTGTCTGATTTGATTTCAAAAACAGTATCATAGTTATTAAACTATATCTTATGCTTTTAAATCTGTATTTAACCTCAGAATAATCTCAAAGTAACAAGGCGCTAAAGTCTAATTTTGTGGTGGCTGTGCTTTAAAACTGATGAAGTGATGAAGGATTTGAAAGTCTGACAATAATCAGTGCTGAGCACTACTGTAAGGTTAACCCTGCCTGCCTTAAATGTTTCACAATGAGCTGAAAAACGTTCATTAGAAATTTTGAAAAGTAATCAAATGTAATCAGTTACATTAATAAAGAAATTGAAATCGTTACACTACCCGTTACATCTTGAATAGGGTTACATGTAATCTGTAATCTATTACATTTCCAAAGTAAACTTCCCAACACTGATAAATCTAGATAAATGCTGTGAAAAATGTTATTCATTTTTAGTTAAGGCTGCCCAAATCATTACTAATGTTAACATCTAAAACAATAACAAATGTTAAAAAATTTTAACCTTATTAAGTGTTACATACGTAATATTATTAAAATGGCTAACATGCTAAACTAAAAGCCCCCCCAAAAATAATCTTTGTAAGAAGTAACTTGTACAAATGTAGCTGTTCGGACAAGTACAAGGACATTTGTTTATAAGTTCAGAAGTTGTGTCTCGTTTCACACTAGCGTTATTGAAGCTCCTCTGTCCGTAACAGGTCGTGTCTCAGCCTCAAACTGCGACACTGGTTGAAGCCGACAATCTGATCTGCCAGGCCATCATAAACTCTGGCATCGCGCTGGAGACCGAAGCCACCGAGGCGGCCGAGCAGGCAGAGGCACGGTCACCTAAAGCAGTCCTGCAGACTCCTGAGACTGACGCCCGACTCACTGAGATCCAGGTGACGGAGGAATGTGTGGAGACCGTGGCCGAGGAAACACAAGTGAGTTTCTTAGATTGTGACGGCATGTTTTATTTCCATAAAACAGCACAAATGAGACTTCCAACTATTTTTTTTATCCACTGTAGGATTCGTCTGTGAAGGAGGACGAACCTGTGGAGTCAAAATTATACAAATGTCCTCACTGCGAGCGTATGTTCAAGACACTAACCTACCTGAGGCTCCATGTCAAAGGGCATGTCGGTGCGCCCCATTCAAAGCAGTTTATTCCTTAACAATCTCTAATGTTTGTGGAATAGCTGAGTCTCTGAATGTTTGTTTCCTTCCTCAGGTTACAAGCCGTTTAAGTGCCTAACATGTCAGAAGGAGTTCCTGACGGGCCACGTGCTGAAGAAACACATGGAGACGCACATCAGCGAGCGGCGCTACAAATGCGGAGAGTGCGGCAAGCAGTTTAAAGCCATCGGACACGTGCGGGAACACATGAGAGCGCATTCAGACGAGAGGCCGTACCACTGCAGCTTCTGTGACAAGAGCTACAAGACCAAGGTGAGGTCAAAATGCAAAAGCAATATGCGAACACAGTCCTTCGGTTGTTAAACCACCGCATGTCTGTTGTGTTCCAGAATGCTCTGCAGGTCCACCACCGCACTCATGGCGAGGAAAAGCCATACGTGTGTCCGCACTGCTCCCGTGGCTTTCGGGAAAAGAGTGCTTTGGTGCGGCACATCCGACATCACACGGGAGAAAAGCCCTTTAAGTGCTCCAAATGCGGCCGGGGCTTTGCCGAGCATGGCACGCTCAACCGTCACATGCGAGCTAAAGGTTCATTAACATGATTCACTAAAATAATGCATGAATTAATCATTTTAAAACATGTCTCAACTGAAGTGAATGTTAGAAAACAACTGGTAAACATAAGGAGGACTTATAATGTGTTTTCTGGCATATTAAAAAGTCCTACATACAAGGTGATAAAGAAAAGATTAGCTATATGGATATCCTAAAATTTTATTTTTTATTTTTTATGATATCCAGAATGTGGATATTTGGAATGATTAAATGATTATTAATTTGATTATTAATAAAATTATTAAAATTGATAGTAGTTAATAATTATGAAAATCTAAGCTCACCAAAAAAAAAAACAGTAATGTTGTGAAATATTATTACAATTTAAAATACCAGTTTTGTATTTCAATATATTTTGACATTTATTTCTTTGATGCAAAGCTGAGTTTTAAGCATCATTACTCCAGTCTTCAGAGTCACATGATCCTTCTGAAATCATTCTGATATACTGATTTGCTGCACAATTAACATTTATTATTATTAATTAAAAAATGAACGTTTTGTACGTTAAAAAATTGTTTTGTTTATAATGGAGAATATTAATATCAGAAAGTATTTTGTATTGAATTGAACTAATTTTTAAGGCCTCTCTTGAAATGTGAAATGACAAAATGGACTGTAAACCAGTGTATGGTTCATATAGTTTTGTTGTTTTTGTTAATATTTTGAATTAGATTTCATTTGTAAATTTTCATTTTTTTTCTTTAGTTGTCTACAGTATATAGTATTTATTATTATTTAGTTGTAGTTATTAATATATAAATTTGAATTCTTACTAAATAATTGTAACTATAGCATTTTTAAAAATATTTTCTGTCAAGTAATTGAAAATGTACATTCATGCATTTATTTAGAAGACGCTTTTGTTGAAAGCACCTTATTGTCTGAAGGATCATGTGACACTGAAGACTGCAGTAATGATGCTGAAAATACAGCTTTGAATCACAGGAATAAATTACATTTTAAAATATATTCAAATAGAAAACTTATTTTAAATTAAAGTAATAGTTTACAATTTTACAGTTTTTACTGCGTTTTTGATCCTATAAATACAGCCTTGTTGAGCATAATAAAAATAATGAAAAAGTCTAGCAAAACTTTTACACATATCATTCTGGAATTCTTCTCTGAAATACACTCGAGAGACTCATTTAAGCTATTTTCAGACATGATGAAGTCTTACAGTGTGTGTGTGTGTCAGGAGGCTGTTTTGCGGTGCAGCAGAAGGACTCTGAGGGGTCGGGGGTCTCTGAGGAGGTCGTATCAGACGACCCTCATGCAGTGCTGGTGGAGTTCTCCTCAGTGGTGGCCGACACTCAGGAATACATCATAGGGGTAAACCGATGCACGCTGGGCTGTGTTTGCTTGTCATGTGACTTGATGTGCTGAGGGGACTAATATGTTGTCGATCGTGTGTGTGTAGATATAATGATATGAAAATGATTATATGAACAACATATACATTAAACAGAAAAGATCAATACAATTATTAAAATTGGTGTAATTGATAATGAAGGAAAGTCTAACCAGTTTAATGTCTTTTAATCGTAATCTCTCACCACTTGTTACATTATCATTTAAAAGCTGGAGTAATTTTCTTTTAAATAAGTCTCTTAAACTCACCAAAGCTGCATGTCTTTGCTCAGAAATACAGTGGAATATTATTGCATTTTTGTTTTAATGTAATAGATTTCTTTGATGTAAAGCTGAATTTTCAGCATCATTACTCCAGTCTTCAGTGTCACATGATCCTTCAGAAATCACTCTAATATAGTAATTTGATGCTCAGAAAACATTTTGATTATTATCAGTGTTGAAAACAATTGTGCTGCTTCAT
Source organism: Carassius gibelio (assembly GCF_023724105.1). Classification (NCBI taxonomy): domain Eukaryota; kingdom Metazoa; phylum Chordata; class Actinopteri; order Cypriniformes; family Cyprinidae; genus Carassius; species Carassius gibelio. Next base: position 28,897,889 of record NC_068398.1, on the reverse strand, counting down.
ATTTTTGACATTCTGACCCCAGACTTCCAAACACTAGTGTACATTTAATTATATTTTATACTAAATAATATGGATGGCCAAAACTAAAGATTAAAAAATATATACAATAAAGATAGTTGTTGCAACACAGTGACTATAATTTAGTTTAAAATACAGATTTTATCATTTTTTTCTTTCAGGCACCAGCTGAGGAAGCAGCTCAAGCGGAGGAGGTGGCTATAATTCAATTTTTCTTCATTTTTACAATCTCCCTTGCATCAATGTCAACTTATAGCAAATATTAGCAAGATCTAAATGGAGTAACTGATGTGCTCGATGTGTCTGACCTCAGATGGACAGTCACATCATGAAGGTGGTGCAGCAGATCGTCAGCCAATCACACGGAGGCCACCAGATCATCGTGCGTAACGTGGCCGCAGACGAGACCCCAGGCATCTCAGACTGTGGAGACACCATCACCATCGCCACGCCTGAGAGCCTGACCGAGCAGGTGGCCATGACACTCGCAAACGCCTTGAGCGACGGCACCATCCTCACCACGACATCAGAGGGCGCCGTGGAGACAGTGACCATGGTAACAGCGGAGAACATTGAGACGATGGAGCAAGAGGAGCAGTATGTCATCACTTCCCCCGACGAAGTGGAAATCCAGACCATGGTAGTAGTTTAAGATGCAGGATCTGTTCATTTAATATGTTTCTTTTATTACATGAACAGCCGTGGCATAGCATTTCATTTCAATTTTTGCACTGCAAGGTGGATTCATAACTTTTGCTTATGAAAACTGTTAAAAATTTGTGTTTTGGGGTTTAAACCCATTGTTTTCAAGCTGCACGTTATACTAAAGAACTGATGCCATTTTTTTTTTTTTTTAGTTTTTTTTTCTCTGCTGCATGGCGTAAAATCATAAACGTCTTTCATCTACTCATCATGAATATGTAACATGACTTGTTCACACCAATAACAGAGCCCATTAAACAACTGGCAGGAAACGAAAGTATGAAACATTAAATATATATTTTTTGTACCTCTGTTTTTCTTCATTCATTGATCAGTTCTCATTTTAGCATTCTTAGTAATCCATAACTCCATCCCTCAGTTTGTAAAAACAAACCAAAATCAAATGGGAGTCTATGGAGCAAGACTTTCTGGAGGGTTTAAAAACAGATTAATATACAGGTGCTGGTCATATAATTAGAATATCATCAAAAAGTTGATTTATTTCACTGATTCCATTCAAAAAGTGAAACTTGTATATTATATTCATTAATTACACACAGACTGATATGTTTCAAATGTTTATAACTGACAACGAAGGAAAATCCCAAATTCAGTATCTCAGAAATTTAGAATATCACTTAAGACCAATACAAAGAAAGGATTTTTAGAAATCTTGGCCAACTAAAAAGTATGAAAATGAAAAGTATGAGCATATACAGCATTCAATTCTTAGTTGGGGCTCCTTTTGCCTGAAATACTTGTTGGGTCTGTATAGATTTTCTATGTGGTTAAGGTCAGGTGAGTTTGCTGGCCAATTAAGAACAGGGATACCATGGTCCTTAAACCAGGTACTGGTAGCTTTTGTACTGTGTGCAGGTGCCAAGTCCTGTTGGAAAATGAAATCTGCAACTATATAAAGTTGGTCAGCAGCAGGAAGCATGAAGTGCTCTAAAACTTCCTGGTATACGGCTGTGTTGACCTTGGACCTCACAAAACACAGTGGACCAACACCAGCAGATGACAGAGACTCTTCTGACGTTGTCTGTTGTTCAGGAGTGGCTTGACACAAGGAATGCGACCGATGAAACCCATGTCTCTCATACGTCTGTGTGTAGTGGTTCTTGAAGCACTGTCTCTAGCTGCAGTCCACTCTTTGTGAATCGCCCCCACATTTTTGAATGGGTTTTGTTTTGCAATCCTCTCCAGGGTGCGGTTATCACTATCGCTTGTACACTTTTTTTCTACCACATCTTTTCCTCCCCTTCGCCTCTCTATTAATGTACTTGGACACAGAACTCTGTGAATAGCCAGCCTCTTTTGCAATGACCTTTTGTGTCTTGCCCTCCTTGTGCAAGGTGTCGATGGTCGTCTTTCGGACAACTGTCAAGTCAGCAGTCTTCCCCATGATTGTGTAGCCTACAGAACTAGACTAAGAGACCATTTAAAGGCCTTTGCAGGTGTTTTGAGTTATTTATCTGATTAGTGTGTGGCACCAGGTGTCTTCAATATTGAACCTTTTCACAATATTCTAATTTTCTGAGATACTGAATTTGGGATTTTCCTTAGTTTTCAGTTATAATCATCAAAATTAAAAGAAATACACATTTGGAATATATCAGTCTGTGTGTAATGAATATAATATAATATACATGTTTCACTTTTTGAATGGAATTAGTGAAATAAATCAACTTTTATTTCTAATTCTCTAATTATACGACCAGCACCTGTATGCTGAATATAAAAGTATAGATGTGCTTTTTCAGTAGAACTTTCCATGAACTTTCAGTTATAACTTACTGACATATTTCCTGCGCGTTTTTTGATGTTTCGTTGTTTATGTTCCTAACAGGAGTCCGGAAATATTTTTGCCCATTGAGGTTAATACGCGTTTTTTTAATACGCACTGTGGTGACCATATTAATGTGTGTAATTCACCATATAAGAAGTGGCAGACACATTTCAAAGTGTATTTTAATGTTTAGGGCCATTGTAAGTTTGTAACAGGACATTTTTGCTTATTTAAAGGAGTCATGAACTGCCTCTGTTTTTTGTTTTGTACTGTTCTCTAAGGTCTACTTATATAATGTTATCAATATTTTTACATCAAAAACATAATGCTTTAGAAGTAATAGGCTGTTTTCTGTCCTGTTTTTAACCCCTTCATCAGAAAGCTCTGTTTGAATAGACGTGACGTAGAAGCAGGAGTTGATCTCTTGCAGAGGGCGGTGCTTTTTTTTCAGTATTTTTTGAAAGAAATCAAGAGTTCAAAAGATTGAGCTTGTGATTGATGCAGTGTGTGTTTCAGTCTATAAAGCCACATGGGTTATATATTCTTGAGAGTTTGCAAGCTTGAGGTTGATGTATTTTTCTTATATCCAGTGTATTTTTTCAGTCAGCGGTTGATCGAGGTGGGAGACACATTATTTTGGCAGATCGGGGGCATCATGAAGCTCTGGTCACCTTCACTATCCCATCAGCTCATCAGCACACATGCTGGAGTGCTTTGCCCCTTCAGGCCGTCACATATGCCCATATATAATGGCATGTTTCTGTTATTTTCTGCTATAATTAAATCCCTGACCTGGCTTGCAAATGATCCATTAAGAAAACGTGTACCCTCTGGTTTGACAAGTTTCAGAGTGATATTAAATAGGATTATTAAGGGTCTTCTTGTACTATGCAATGCGTTTTTTAAGATACTGGTTTTGTTTTTGAATTTTTACCCCTATATTATAGCCAGCAAAAGGATAACAGATCCACAAAATCAAAATAAATGCAAACCAAATTTTTGTATTAATAATGAAGACCATTATTTGTTTATTTTGACAATTAAGCACAATTTAAAAAAATAAAAGAATTCATTTTCATTATTTTAATACCTTAATGTTTTTGTAAAAAGGTTAAAAGAATGTGTTTTGCATTGTTTGTTTTATGTTTATTAAAAAGTATAATTTTATTTTGTGTCAAAATGAATTAAAATGTAACTTTTTGTTTTATTTAGTTTCATTTTACATTAAATTTTTTAGTTTGAAATTTACTTTTCTAGTTTACTTTTAACTTTTTTTTTATTTTGTGTTTTTACATTTGACATTTGTTTTATTTAAAAGTAAAAAAAAAAAAAAAAAATATATATATATATATATACATATATATAGTTTTGTTTTACTTTTAACATTTGTTTTATTTAGTTTGGTTTTATTTATATCTTTTGTGTTATTTCAATTTGATGTTTCCTTTTGAGACCGAAACATTTTTTTATTTTATTTTTAATACATGTTTTGGAGATGTGCCCTTTTATTCAAAGTTACTTGCTGTATATTGATCTACAGGGAAGTAAACTAAGTACGTATTTTATTTGCTTCCATATACCATAAGGTCACAAGTGGGTTCTGACTGCCAGCCCTGAGCATCACAGATCTTCTAATTACTTTTTGACGTCATGCTGCACATGCTATTAATATCATATTAAATCATACCTATAATTGCAGAGTTGGAGGTTAACCATTCCTGGTGTTCTGTGCTTGAATAAGAAACAGTTGGAAGAATGATAGCGAATCAGATTCTTAGCTTGGGAATTGGAGTTAAATGTACCAGACTGCATCTAACTGTACCACAGCATCTCTGAGGATCTGTAATCAGAGCGCCGTCCTTCGCTGCTCTGACAGGCAGTTTCTGGGTCACTCCTCAGCCCTGAGAGAGGGCCCGATCCACCAGCATCACACAGAGAGAGAGAGAGAAGTAGAGGGAGAGGGAGGTATTTATAGAAAAATGGGGCTTCACTGTACCTTTCTCTTGCAAAAGAATCATTAAAAGACCCAGCTAGCTTGTCCCAGATTTCTGCTCTGCACTCTGCAAGAGGGTTTGGACTGGACCAACTGCGTGGAGATGTAGAGCCACGGCTGCAGCCCTCTCCTGATCTTCACTGGACTGGAGCTGGCTAAACCTGCCGGACTGACTGATTTTTGGTAATAACGGAGCAGTGACTTGGTGAGGAGGTGCTGACCTGAGGTGACCTCTTACAGCTCGACTTCCACACAGAAGACCCAGAAACCATGATGAGAAGATTTCTGAAGAGCCAGAAGAGCCGTTTCTCCCTGCGCCAGAGCCGATCGGGATCCCGCAGTGCCTCCAAAGATTTCTGTAAGTTCACAATACAGAACACAGAGCTCTGTGAGGTGGGAACTGAGAACTGATTTTATTTTAGAACATATATTTTATTAGACAGTTCAGATGTTTATATATTTTGAACCTTACATTATATTAAATTTAATGCAGACATATACATAAACAAATTTATATGTTTCCTCAATTCCACAGACCCGAACCCTAACGTGCTGAGAGATTTCCCACTGAATATTGGTGCGTGAAGTAATTGCTTTACCATTTTATTTATTTATTTATTTTTTTTTGTCTGTTATTATGTCACAAATTCAATTACAACAGCAGGTTGCAGCACTACAGTAGGTTATATGATGGAGTGCTGAAACTTAACTCAACTGTTGGGTGAAGATTTTTGCTTAAATTAAGGTGGGGATTTAGGCAGTCTTCCAATATTTTATTTTACTTAAAAATACTTTTATGTAAAAAAAAAAAAAACATACTTAAAAAATGTATACAGTTTATCAAATTGGAAAGATGTCTTTTGGAGTGAACATTTATTTATTTATTTATTTTCAATCAGATATATTGTTCACTATGTTGTGAACATACATACATACAAAACTTAAATCAATTTTATTTTAGAAATACTAAATAAAATGTAACTCTATTGGAAGCTCATTCTCAAATCTCTCTTTTTTTTTTCTTTCCTCTTATCTCTCATGTATTGATTTTTTCCAGAACTGGGTCTTCCAGCAAATAACCAGGGCTGGCCAGAGGACTTTGGCTTTAAGCTGGGTGGAGATGGTCCCAGTTACATCCTCTCTGTGGTGGAGGGCAGCAGCGCTTACATGGCCGGACTGCAGCCAGGTGACCAGGTTCTGGAGATCGACGGGCAGGACGTCTCGTCCCTCAGCACTAAAGCCCTCATCGCTCTGGCTCAGACCCTCAAGACTGTGCCGCCCAGCATTGGCGTTGTGTCTAGAATTGAACAGGCCAGTTTTTCTTCACTGACATGCCATTTTAACTGTTTAATTACAAAACAGACTTGAATTCAATTTCATTTGACCTAATTCAAGAGAAAAAAAGCAGTTCATATGGTTGATTACTAAATAAAAAAAAAAAGTTTTGTCCCATATCACCTCTTAGATTCTCTCTCTATATAAATACAGTTGCCATAAAAAAGTATTTGCATTGCAACACATTCATTTTTAATCTAATTTTTTTTCTAAAGAAAAAGAAAAAATGAAGGTTTGAAGCATGAGGTAAGAATTTCTTTCGAAAGAAGTCTCTTATTCTGCTTTATTTGATCGCAAATACATTAATATTGTAAAATATTACAATTTAAAATATAGTTATTTCTTCATGTAGTTTATATTTGCATAGATTTTAAAATCCATTATATATTATGCATACAGTATTGTTCAAAATAATAGCAGTACAATGTGACTAACCAGAATAATCAAGGTTTTTCGTATATTTTTTTATTGCTACGTGGCAAACAAGTTACCAGTAGGTTCAGTAGATTCTCAGAAAACAAATGAGACCCAGCATTCATGATATGCACGCTCTTAAGGCTGTGCAATTGGGCAATTAGTTGAATTAGTTGAAAGGGGTGTGTTCAAAAAAATAGCAGTGTGGCATTCAATCACTGAGGTCATCAATTTTGTGAAGAAACAGGTGTGAATCAGGTGGCCCCTATTTAAGGATGAAGCCAACACTTGTTGAACATGCATTTGAAAGCTGAGGAAAATGGGTCGTTCTAGACATTGTTCAGAAGAACAGCGTACTTTGATTAAAAAGTTGATTAGAGAGGGGAAAACCTATAAAGAGGTGCAAAAAATGATAGGCTGTTCAGCTAAAATGATCTCCAATGCCTTAAAATGGAGAGCAAAACCAGAGAGACGTGGAAGAAAACGGAAGACAACCATCAAAATGGATAGAAGAATAACCAGAATGGCAAAGGCTCAGCCAATGATCACCTCCAGGATGATCAAAGACAGTCTGGAGTTACCTGTAAGTACTGTGACAGTTAGAAGACGTCTGTGTGAAGCTAATCTATTTTCAAGAATCCCCCGCAAAGTCCCTCTGTTAAAAAAAAGGCATGTGCAGAAGAGGTTACAATTTGCCAAAGAACACATCAACTGGCCTAAAGAGAAATGGAGGAACATTTTGTGGACTGATGAGAGTAAAATTGTTCTTTTTGGGTCCAAGGGCCACAGGCAGTTTGTGAGACGACCCCCAAACTCTGAATTCAAGCCACAGTACACAGTGAACACAGTGAAGCATGGAGGTGCAAGCATCATGATATGGGCATGTTTCTCCTACTATGGTGTTGGGCCTATTTATCGCATACCAGGGATCATGTATCAGTTTGCATATGTTAAAATACTTGAAGAGGTCATGTTGCCCTATGCTGAAGAGGACATGCCCTTGAAATGGTTGTTTCAACAAGACAATGACCCAAAACACACTAGTAAACGGGCAAAGTCTTGGTTCCAAACCAACAAAATTAATGTTATGGAGTGGCCAGCCCAATCTCCAGACCTTAATCCAATTGAGAACTTGTGGGGTGATATCAAAAATGCTGTTTCTGAAGCAAAACCAAGAAATGTGAATGAATTGTGGAATGTTGTTAAAGAATCATGGAGTGGAATAACAGCTGAGAGGTGCCACAAGTTGGTTGACTCCATGCCACACAGATGTCAAGCAGTTTTAAAAAACTGTGGTCATACAACTAAATATTAGTTTAGTGATTCACAGGATTGCTAAATCCCAGAAAAAAAAAATGTTTGTACAAAATAGTTTTGAGTTTGTACAGTCAAAGGTAGACACTGCTATTTTTTGAACACACCCCTTTCAACTAATTGCCCAATTGCACAGCCTTAAGAGCGTGCATATCATGAATGCTGGGTCTCATTTGTTTTCTGAGAATCTACTGAACCTACTGGTAACTTGTTTGCCACGTAGCAATAAAAAATATACTAAAAACCTTGATTATTCTGGTTAGTCACATTGTACTGCTATTATTTTGAACAATACTGTATATTAAATGCACAGAAATTTCTTCCTGTGAGTTCCTTTGAGTATATATTCAATTATAATGTATTCCTGTGAGTCTTCAATGTCACATGATCCTTCAGAAATCAGTCTGATATGATGAATTAATATTATTTTCAGTGTTGAAAATGGTTGTGCTTTTTGCTTTTACAGAATAATTTGCATGGAGTCATAACACTTTAAAGAATCCTACACACACACACACACACACACACACACACACACACACATATATATATATATATATATATATATATATATATATATATGATTCTTTGCTAGCTTGAAAGAGCAGTACTTCTTTCAAACAGAAATATTTTGTAACATGCTTCTTGATAAATACACTTTTAAACAGTGGTGTAAATATCTAAAATAATAATTTAAATAATAAAATGTTATATAAAGTGCCTTTGTTTTGTAAAAGAGACTTGGGATCTCTCCTAGTTTTCCTTTGCTTCTGTAGTGCAAACCAGTGTCACTCACCCTTATCCACTTTATCACCGCAGATGGACATTGCCCCGGGGCCTGATGGGCGTTTTGGCTTTACTATAGTGGGAGACAGTCCTCTGCTGGTGGAGGACTGCATGCTGAACTCTCCAGCCGGCCGGAGTGGACTGCGAGCTGGTGACTATGTGATGGAGGTGAATGGGATCCCAGTGAAACAGCACGAGACGGCGGCGGCCATGATCAAGGCCTCTCAGGGACGTACGCTGCGTCTGGGTGTGCTGCGGATCAACCGCTGGCAAAAACGCACCAGCAGCAGCATGAAAGAGACGTATCAGAGCAGAGACATGGTGAGGCAGGACCGCAAACATAAAGCTCTGGAGTTCAACAAGAAGGTCAGTCTCAAGGGGCACGGAAACCTGGCTCACACTTTAGTTTGGAGACCAGTTCTCACTAGTCACTTTGACTTTTGCCTCTATACATTTTTACTAATTTGCTGCTTATTAACAGTTAGTAAGTTGTTAAGTTTAGGTATGTGGAAGGATTAAGGGAGCTAAAATATGGTTATACAGTATAAGGCAATGATATGTGCTTTATAAGTACTAAGAAACAGCCAATATGCTAGTAATATGCATGTTAATAAGCAACTAATTAATAGTGAGAATCGGTCCCTAAACTAAAGTGTTGACAAAAATTGTTACTCGAACCGCAAAAAGTTAGTTTGGACTGGTTAAACATCACACAATTGCATATATTCTTCACCAGAGTTGGTGAAGTTAAAATGGTCTGTTCTGAATTTTTTATAGGTTGAGGAGATTTTAGGGGAGGAGCCTGAGGTGAAAGAGAGGCTGTTTGATTTGCTGAAACAGTATGCAAATGAGAGGGATGTCGAAGGTCTGGCATCTACACTTCCAGAAATACTGCTCACCGAGGAACATCAGCAACTGATTGACAGCATCAGGTACCAATGAGCTTTCATGAATCCAGTTAAATGATCCGCCTCCCTATTTATGTATTAACTAATTTATTTATTACAAATTACAACTTTCACTTACATTTAAAGTTTTCTCTTTGTGTTTGGATGGGTAACAAGCCTGAAGAATATTTTATTTTATTGTTTCTAGCTCCAGATAACAAAATCGTCAGCATGAGCCTATATTTTAAATGCTGAACTGTATTTTGTTTCATTTTGTTTATAATAACCTCAGTAAAAATATTTCTGAGCAACTTACAGGAGCCTATATTTTAATTTAAACAGTAACAATGACTAATAAACGTCAAGTAATTCAATCAGGATAGCCCGTTAGGATTTAAAGGGGTAGTTGATTGTCCTTTCTCTTTTTTAACATTAGTTAGTGTTTAATGTTGCTGTTTAAGTATAAACAATAGCAGCAAAGTTATGACGTTGAAAGTTCAATGCAAACTGAGATATCATCTTTTGAAATCTTGATAGTTTAATGCCTACAAAAATTACTAGTAGGGACTACAACAAGCTATTTCCTGGGTTTGTGACATCACAAACCCTGAGATTTACATAAGCCCTGCCCCCGGGAACATGCAACAAAGTGGGTGGGGCCATGTTGCATCACTTTAGAGAAGAGAAAGAGTTGTTGCCAATGCCGTCAAAACTAGGAGTGCACAAAAAAAAATCGGTCCCACTTTATATTAGGTGGCCTTAACTACTATGTACTTACATAAAGAAATAAGTACAATGTACTTATTTTGTTCATATTGTATTGTAAAACACTTTTGCTGCTATTGAGGTGGGATGGGGTAAGGTCAGGGAGAGGGTTGGAGGTATGGGTAAGTTTAGGGGTGGGTTAAGGTGTAAAGTATGGGTCAACAGTGTAATTATAAATGTAATTACAGAAATTAAATACAGATGTAATTACATGTAGTTTTTTAAAAGTATAAGTACAATGTAAAAACATGTATGTACACAATAAGTACATTGTACTAAATTATTAATTAAAATGTAAGTACATAGTAGTTAAGGCCACTTAATATAAAGTGGGTCCAAAAAATCTATTCATATATGAATTGGGATTCTGTATTCTTACGTTATTAATCCTGTTCAAACACTTCTTACAAAAATAATACAAGACAATCTTGTATTCTGCTGTATTAAAGCTTTAATCAGGGTAAAAAAAATGTGTATTAAAAGCTAACATAAGCAGTAGCATTTACAAACAACACCATATTGAAAAGCATGAAAAAACAGCAAACAAACGTAGCATTAAGAGCCGCACTTGCACGGGTTCTGCGCAATCCTCTTCACTAAAATCCTCTACAATACAACCAGAGCATATGCCGCTGAGGTGAGGGGCGGGATGTTTAGACGTGCACTAGAGGCGGTTTAGCCAATCACAACACACTGGGCTACTAGCTAACCAATCAGAGCCCATTGCCTATTTCTGAGGGAGGGGCTTCATAAAAGAAGGAAATGATCAGCACGTTTGTCAGAGAAGGTACAGATCGGTGTGGAATCAGGGGGCAAGGAACTCGACCGGAAGTTGAAGTCGGGTGGGGGCTGCCATCTTTTAGCAGAAAAGCAGAAAAACTTCACTTGCATTAGCATTCCCATTGACTCCCATTCATTTTGGCGTCACTTTGACAGCGAATAACTTTACATCTGAGGCGTTTAAAGACTCCGTTTGTCCATTATTTATTTCTAAAGATACACAACAATGTATAAAGGGCTCCATTACCTTCTATGTTACATTATGGCCCCGTAGAAACAGTTTTTGTAAAAAATAGGCTAACGATTGCGTCATAACCACTCGACTCTCTGTCGCATTACCGTACAGACAGGAGGAGAAGCTCACAGGCAATTAACTTAATATGGCGTACTGGCGTTACATTTTAAAATACTATACAAAATAATTAATCAGAATACTTACTCCTGCTCACTCACGCCAAAGAACTCCCCGCTCAAGCTCGCCGTCTCTGCAAGATTAACGATGGCAGTTTGCACGCACAGCTACTAGAAGATCTACATCTGTCAGACAGGTTGCTGACGTCGTCAAGCTTCGTTTGAGTCTGCGCGTCAGAAACGGAAGTGCTAAAAAATGCTAAAAATGGGCTTCACTTGTCTCAATTGAGTTCCAATGGGGTCGCTGTGTCCATTTCTTTTACTGTCTATGTGTGGAATACAGGAAAATTATGTGAAAAATAATGTTTCTTTTTTATTAAGCATTAACACATGCTAGACTGCCTAGAAATGAAGCCTAGAAAAAAAAACAGTAAACCACTCCTTTAATAAAAATGAAGTTCAAACACATCGGAAGAAGGTAGACATACATGAGGATTCTGGATGCTTCTGTTATATTGTGAATCAGGATTGTGTTGAGAGATAACATTGTTTCCTGGAAAAAGTCCTCGCATATTTTTTCATCAATAATTTTTATTAAAACTATGCTATGAGGTATTTAATTATTTCTTTTAGACATTAACAATTAGTTTACATAATATTTGATTTTAATATTTTTTAGATTATTTCTTGATTTTTACTTATTGTTAATTTATTATTATTCGATTTAATATTATTATTATTATATTTTGTGAAAATAAACTAAATAAGCAGTCTGTCCCTCTGATAGGTTTGCATGTGTGGGTTCTCTCTCACTGTAATAACTCGCTGATGAGGGTCTTTGTCAGGAGAATTCGATGCGTCTCATAGCTGAAATGTGTTCAGTTACACTGACGGAGCAGTTTTAACAGCAACCGCCTCATCACTACCAGTGAGGAATCATACCTGTGAGGTTTACTCGATAAAATATTGTTTCATCAAGTGCTTATCAAATATGCGTGTAAATATTTTTTTACGGTAAATACTTGGAAACTCTGAAAATGGGACCACTTTTAAATCACCCTTACTGCCATGAGGAGTGATTTATGAAGAAGAACAGCATGCTCCAGATACCTAGATTCACACTTTTCATCAGCTTGTTCTGATTAACCCATGACAGCCTTGTATTATCGGGAACCATGAACGCCTTCTTTAGCAAGTAAGAAATGTTTTTTTGTATTTTCACAAACCTTTCTTTTTAATGAGATGATTGTTGCATGTTTTCACAATGTTTTATGTGCGGTTTAAGCACTGAGAAACTATTGGTGATGGTATTATTTTTGAATATGATCAGATTTGACTTTGAATTGAATAGAGCGAAAAGTAGTTCAGACTGTGGAAGCCGTGGATTAAAAGATTTGAAAAGTATATATATATTTTTTTATCTTGCAATACAGTTGTTTTTTCTTGCAGTTCAGAATTGTAAGCTTTAAATTTGACAATTTTATATTTTTGTATTTATGTCTAATTCTGAGTTTACATCTTGCAATTTTGAATTACAAGATATAACCCTCAGAACTGCAAATTGACATCTCACAATTCGTGTCAGATATCAATTTAGAATTTGGACGTATTAACTGGCAATCCTATTGAAAAAAGTAATTATTGTAAGATATCGAATCAGAATTCGGACTTTTCTTACAATTCCACGTTAACATCTCACAGTTCTGACTTTTGTTGCCAAGTAATAAAAATGAAAAGAAAGTATTGCCACTTTTTTATCTCACAATTCTGACTTTTTTTCCCAACTGTGAGTTCATCTTTCACAATTCAGACTTTTTTCAATTTTTATTGTGTTAGTATCTGCAATTCAGACTTCTTTCCCTAGCAAATGCAAGTTTTTATGTAGTGTAGAATTGCGAGAAAAAAATATAAAAATTTGGTAATTACCATTTTTTATTATCTTATCCCATGGCAGAAACAAGCTTCCATAGCAGAAACATGTAGACTGAATGCATCTCAGTGACAGCGTGACCTTTCTAGCTGCATCAATATCACTTGCATTTGGCATGAACCACTGCATTTTCACTGTCCACTCCGGTACTGACCAGCTTGTGTGCTGCGCTTCGTCCCAGCAAAAATCTGCCTAGTTCTCCCCATGAAACCTCCCTATTTTTAAGCAGCCTACTTTTTCTAATAAACCTCTCTTAGGTTCGTGACTTGCCAGAAGTTTGCACAAAATCCACACAACTTTCTTGCTTTAATGTTTCCACATGAGGTACAACCCAACTAAGAGGACTAAGGGACCTTGCTTAGAATTTTTTGGGAATTGTTTCTTTGTGGCTTCAGGTTTTGCATTAAACTACAACTTTATATCTGGTTGATGTCGGCTGTGCAAACTCTACTTTTGTCTTCGTGTCTTGAACTTGGATACGTGAGGATCTTCTAACTCGTGCACAATTATATGGATTGGATTGAGGAAGTCATGCTGACCTGTCTTAGATTTCCAGTGGGACTCTTTCTATTTTCTCACTCTCTCTCTGTTCCTGCTCCACTCTTTCATTCTATACTCTCTCTTCACATCTGAAGCAGCTGCAACTTTGCCTCTCGACTGCAGTTGAAGGCATCTGGTCTATGGTCCTGAGACTCCTTTTTAACATTAAACTCCCCAAGGCAACCCAGCACGGAGATATGGGCGACCTTGCCAAAGTTGACTCGGTGATGACGTCATTGCTCCTCAAGTTGGCATCCCCTCATCTGGATACTGGAGAATAATGGCTTTTGTGATCGTCCTCTTCTACTATCTGAATGGTTATTCCAGCTTTATGAAGACTCCTGCACTAAGATCAAGAACATCTCATCATTTTGTTTGAGGCGTATCTTAATTTAAAAGAGAGATGGGGCGCGACAGGGGTTTCTCCAAGCCTTTTCGGTAAGAAAAACCTTCTAGGATCACAAAGAAACTAGGTTCAGAAATTGAGGTTTAATCAAATTTTTAGATAAATTGTAGAATTTATGCTCTAGAAGTTAATGCAATATTAGACTTCATATACAGAACAAATCGAAAAGACATTCAGACTTTCCATTTGTTGTTACCATTTTATTTTAAAATCATATTTACTCCTCACTTGGCCTTGTTGTTGAGCTTGCTTTCTTTAATAAGGTATTTTCCATTATTTTATGTAATTTAAGACTTGTTAAGAGAATGTTAATCAGTTTGTAAATGCATGGCAGGCTTTGTTGATGTGAGTAGAGGCATTCCCAGATACCAAACAGGCTTAGAGATCAATTACATGTGTTAATAACATCTTTCATTGTTGAATAGTTCTTCAGTCCCACCTTCATTCATTTTAAAAAGTGTGTCCTTGATCTGTGTTTCCCCCCCTCTCTGACATGGGGTTAATTATAGATTTCCTGTGACCTCCTTCTAATTGAGGGCATTCTGAACTAAATAAAAGTTAACTTTTGAGTGAAATGTGGATTTAAGTCGAATTAGGAGGATATTTGGGGATATTTTCGCGAGTGAATTCACTGAAGAGAGCATGTTATTGTAAAACTTCCATGACACAGTAGTACTTGAATACATTATTGGTTTGATCATGTTTGATTCATAAGCTTTAAATATTGGTTTTAAGTTAGCATTCGTTTTCTTGGATTGGATTGTCTCAGTACCGCTGTTGGACCCTAACCCCTTCAGATGCAGGAAACCCAGCGTAAGTTGCGTATAGAATGGCTGTTTGTATTTACAATTGCTAAAATTGCAGTTTGTCGTCGAAGCTTCACCTCAGTACGATGTTCTTGTGATTACATTTACATCACATTTGAAGGACCTCTTGTTTTTGCACCGTACAAAATTTTGGCTCCTGGTTGGCTCGCCATTTGTTGTCCAAAGTAAGATTTGTGTCCTGAAGCAGTGTTTGAGATGATTGCAGCTGGAAGATTAACCCAGAACTGAAGCTCTTGAGCTGCTTCTGGGCTGTTCGTCCCCTCATGATGCTGTGTGTTGTGACACTGTCCTTCATGATGTATGGGCTCATTCCTTTTTATGGCATCTCTTTATTTTATGAGTCAAAATAGTCTAGTGGGTAATATATACTATTTTGGTGATATATGATACATTTAATACTTCAGGTCAAATTTTTCACTCACAGATTGGGTTAGTAACCTTTGGTTTTAAAGGATGGTGAAAATGAAAAATTCAGAGAGGGCTTATATCACAGAGAGCTAAAAGCGCTCTCTCTTTCACGTTAATCATTCATCCTCTCGGGACTTCAAAAATGCCCATCAGACATCTTTCTGAAGTCACCTGCTTAGCTTTTGAAGTTGATCAAACAGGGTATTTTTACCCACCTCTCTACACAGGACAGAAAACAAACACTTTACTAAATCACATAAGCTCTTGTTTTTCTTTCATAGCAGGTCACAAACATCTCCGTAATCTGGTGTAATTATAGCAGACTTTCTCATAGCTGTCCCTCCTCCTCCATTTGCCTGTGTGTGTCTCCATGCAGTGTTTCTCTCAGCAGGCTCACACACGCCTGAACAGTTTCTCCTCTGTGACTCCGTCTGCTGTGTGTGTGCCATGTTTGTCAGGATCTTCATCCCTAAGAAGCACAGGCAACGTTTTGATGAGATGGTCTCCCAGAGTTTGATGAGTCGCTTGAGGGGCCGAAGTTTCAGCGAGCACAGGAATAATCGGCTACGGCGCAGCCGGAGTGAAGACCACCCCGAACGGCTGCTGTCTGTGTCCACTCGAGCCAGCTCTGTGCCCCGGACCACCAATGAGGAAGTGGTCATGCCTCCTGCCCGTGGTGTCCGTAAGACCACCTCGCTCATCGCAGGCCATTCCAGCTCCTTCTCTACCCGCAGGTCAGTGGAAGAGTCACAGTGGGAACATTTACACTCTTTTCTTGTCTGCTTTTTTTTTCTTCCTGCATTTGTTACTGGTGTGGTAGAATTTTTAATTCCCATTTGCTTTCCTGTTTTGTCCTTTGATGTTATATAATTTCCTGATTCATATTTTTGTTCATATTTTGAGTTGTCAAGTGTCTTTAGTAGTCTCCTTTAATAGACATCTACATTCTTAAGTTTTATGTATTCCAATAAATCAGATAGATAGAAGATTTCAATACGTATAGTATTTAATGTTTTATTTTATTTAAGTTTTTACATGATTTATGCTTTTATTAGTTACATTTTATTTTAAGGTGTTCCTGTTACAGTGTAATTAAACATGTAAGTAAGTAATATTAATTAACACGTAACATAAAACAAACTTTTAGGGTTTGATCCAGGGTAAGCTGCATGTAATTATTTATAATGTAGTTTACTACTATAAGAATATGGAACGTGTAAAAAAGAACACTTTAAAATAAAGTGTTAACCTTTTATTTTATTTTGCTATATTTTCATGTTTTTTTTTAATTAATTCGATTAATTTAATCATAGTACTAGGTGATAGATGGATAGATCAATTGATGACTGATGCATTGATTTAAATGCATTTATCTCTTCTTGTTGGATTTCCGATTTCACAACAGTTGTGGGCTGGTAATTATGTAGATTTTATGCCACTGAAATATTTCACTCTTACAATTCATGTTATTTTCAGTCATGCTATTTGACACCTGTGAATGTGTGACAGTGTAAATATGACACATCAAGATTCGTCCTCTTCATTATAGCCTATATTATGCTCTAAACGTTACTAGACTTGAGTACAGTATTTCAAAAGCAGGAATTAATTCTCTGTTAAAACCTGTGTCCGATGCATAAATAGGAAAAGGTGGGAGGATGTGAAGTCCTGTCAATCATTAGTACAAGACACACTTATTGATATGTCTCCAGGAATGCAGGTGTAGTTTCTTT
The DNA here is from genome assembly GCF_023724105.1 of Carassius gibelio. Classification (NCBI taxonomy): domain Eukaryota; kingdom Metazoa; phylum Chordata; class Actinopteri; order Cypriniformes; family Cyprinidae; genus Carassius; species Carassius gibelio. The sequence goes on along the minus strand of NC_068398.1, from coordinate 28,880,911 downwards.
TTAATAATGTTGGAAAACTGAACGTGTGGCTTTATTGCACTGAAGAATTTCTAGCTGTTTGCATAATGACAGCATATACACATAGATATTCTTTAAGCATATGACTGAAATTCAGAGCTTGTCTGACTATATGTGACCCTGAACCTCAAAACCAGTCATAAGGGTAAGTTTTTTTTAAAATTTATATGAATAAATAAGCTTTCCTTTGATGTATTGTTTGTTAGGATAGGAACAATTTTGGTTGAGATACAACTCTTTGAAAATCTGGAATCTGAGGGTGAGAAATAATTCTAAATATTGAGAAAATTGCCTTTGAAGTTGTCCAAATGAAGTTCTTAGCAATGCATATTACAAAACAAAAATGCATTTTTCATATATTTATGGTTGGAAATTTACAAAATATCTTCATGGAACGTGATCTTTATTACTTAATATCCTAATGATTTTTGGCATAAAAGAAAAATGTATAATTTTGACCCATACAATGTATTGTTGGCTATTGCTACAAATATACCCCAGCAACTTAAGACTGGTTTTATGGTCCAGGGTCACATATTATTAACACTTACTATAAAGAACACAACAAACAGTATTGATTGTATAAAATCTGTAACATTTGAGTTTGAGACATTTTGTCCCTGTTCAGTAAAATTACACTCTTGTACTATGATTATGTAACATTATGCAGAATCTTCATTATGCCACATTTTTTACTTATATGGATACTATATATACAGTTGTGCTCAAAATTATTCCTATCCTTAGTAAACATGATCAAATAAGGCTGTGAGGCTGTGTATGTGTATTATATCTATATCATATAGATATTTTCCAGTAATATTGAATTAATATTATTCTAATAAATAAATATATTAGTTAATCTACATTATATACAAATTCTGCTTGACGTCTATAGGTTGTATTCACTTGTTTTTAAGATGTCACTATCATGTTTCTCTAGGACAGTACGGGTGTACAAAGGGAACCAGAGTTTCGGGTTTACTCTGCGTGGCCATGCTCCAGTCTGGATCGATTCTGTAATACCAGGTATGAAATGAACATAAAATGGTCATTATTGTAAGTTAAGTGTCTAATTTCGATGTTGAAACATTTAATATTTATTTAAGATGGATTAATTAATTTAGATTGTTGTTCTATAATATTATCCACTTACTATTTTCAAACAGTGATTTTTGTTTTCATAAGGGAAGTGTGTGTGTCCCGTGGTGCATTTAATTTTGTTGACATCAAACATAACAAGGCTATTTAAGAAAGATTTTTTTTTATTTTTTTGGACATGAAACAAGTGAAGGGGAGTGAATTATCAGGCATATAACTGAAGCAGATGACGTGAATGCTAAAATCATGAAAGTTCTGTCATTTCTGACTCATGGCGCCCATTAAAAAGTTAGGCGGCAGAAACTGGCAGTGTGCAAGAACAGCAGGAGATGAAAGAGAGAGAGAAACAAGAAGACATAACAGAAGACTCTCCACAGGCTGAGTCAGAGGGGCACAGGTGGTAGAGCTCCGACTTTATCTAGCACAGATCCTTTTAGATTCACACTTTTCCCACATCCAGCCCTCAAAAGCCAAAAAGGGACATCCATTCTTGGGCAGGAAGTGACAAACACCCAAGCTTCTTCAGTGTCTCGGCTTATATATCTCACGTCATTACAAAGGGCATTTCATGAACACAGCGTAATCTCAGTTGGAGCACATATGATCTGCTGTCAGCATTGACTTTCTGCTTGGTTTGTTGCCATTCCCCTGCAGGCAGCCCTGCTGAGAAGGCGGGTCTCAAACCTGGAGATCGCATCCTGTTTCTCAATGGGTTGGACATGAGGTGAGCCTTGGGTTGCACTGGAATACATTGCTTTTATTCTAATGTGGGACTGAAATAATGTCTAAAGCAAGAAACACTATTATTATGCATATGTGTTCTTCATGCTCATTATCTTATAAAGCCCAGTGCATACTGTGCAATTTTTGGCCTCAAAAAATTTGGTCGTCTAAGAGAAATTTGGAAAATCTTAAAAGATTCCTATAACCCTAGGCTAAAATGTGAAGTTTTTGATCACCAGTTTGACATGTTTACTGAGAGCCAATTAATGGCCGTTGCGATCGAATTTAACCTCAGATGAAATTCTGGTGTCCGAAGATTTGCCGCAGTTCAGCAGTGTGACTTCTCCTACGACGAATGTCAAACTGTCTTTGTTTTTCAAGACAAGGCATGATCAAAATCAGTGCTAGAGATTTCTTCTAACTGCCATAAACTCTGGCGCTCTCGTCCTCCACTCGCAGAATTCCTATGATATGTTGTCTTTGCAATGATATGCGCCTATGTTTTCAGCTGGGGGTGTAGTGCTGCTAACACCATACTTCATAAATACATCGGTATTGCTGTTGTTCATATACTTTTCATGATAGCCAACATTACAGCCCCATGTGTAACGCAGCTCAGAGTCACTGAACATGTATGGGTTGATAAGGTAAAACTCCGGACAAGTTTTCTTGTGCGCATCCGTTTTTATCGCGCCTTGACTGTTGTATATTCTGACATTAATGACAACTGAGTTCCCACAGTGTGACATGATCATCATGTTCGTACAAGCTGGCAAGCAATAATCATGAAGGACTATTAAAAATCGCTCAGTGTGAGTCAACATTGTGTATAGTTTGTATTTTTGTACATCCCCTCAGGAGCTGTTCACATGAAAAGGTGGTGTCCATGCTGCAGGGGAGTGGGGCAATGCCCAGCCTGGTGGTTGAAGACAGCCTACCGGCCTTCACCATGATCGAACCTGAACAAGTGGAGGTTTCTCCACGCTCCCGTGCTCCTGTGCTTAGCTCCCTTCAGTGGGTCGCTGAGATCTTGCCTCCCAGTATCCGTGTACAGGGTCGCACCTTCAGCCAGCAGCTTGAGCACCTTCTAACACTCCAAGAGAGATACACCATCTGCAAGGCCCTGGAGGCCTTCTTCCAGCACAGGTGAAGGACATACCCATGATATATTTTAGTGAAGGAACGAAAAAAAAAGAAAGAAATGATATTCTAAGATAGAAATGTCTCCATTGATTCTCTGAGAACATTCCTGAACTTTGTATGAAACCTGATTTGATTCATTTTTCTTCCTTGCCATTAGAAATGTAGACACTTTGATTGTGGACGTCTTCCCTGTGTTGGATACCCCAGCAAAACAGGTGATTTGGCAGTTTGTTTACCAGCTGCTGACCTATGAGGAGCAGGAACACTGCCGAAACAAGATCTCACGATTCCTTGGCTATAAAGTTACATGTGAGCCCTTCAGTCTGTATAGAGTATGAGTACATACATGTATGCATGTATTTATTATTGGTAGTGTCAACAGCAGATCCTGAACCTCCAGCCCATGAGCCTCATAGGCGCAGCAGCTCCATGAAGGTGACAGGAACCACCTACAGGAGCAGTGTGAGGGGACGCAGCTCAGATGATCTGGTTATCGGCACTCACTTGGGAATGGGTAAGCTGTCTTCAGACACTATGTTGTATTACACATTGTAAGGACAGCGGTTTTCAATTTTTTGACGCCATTGATAAGTATGTAGCTTTTTTAGCAAATTGAAATCAGAGTTAATAGGCTATTTTCTTACTTCATGAGGGATTTGCACTGAGCCAGTGGAGGTGGCACCTATGAGACTGACTCCTGGAGAGAGACAATCAGGGGATGGAACATCCCTACCAGAGACACCCAACAATCTGACTAATGTGAGCTCTTTTCTTTGAATTTACAGGTTTACAAAAATTTTAATGTTTGAGTTAGTGCACTGTTTTCATATTAACAACCTTGTCCCTATGCTCTATATAGCTGTCAGCTGTGTATGCTGAGCTGGAGAATGTCTATGCCGGGAAGAGATCCAAATCCCTGAAGAGTCGACCTCCTCCAGCTCCTGAAACTCTGGTTAACTTAGACGTCTTCCAGCATGCTTCCTCAAAGTCTGTCAGGACATACTCTTCCTCTCCATCTGTTCGGGCCACTTCAGGTATAGTCAGTTTTTTATTGGCATCGTAGCTTGTGAATTCTAGAAAAGCCTTGACATCCCTTGAGTAATAGGTAGGAATTTTGTCTGAGGCAGTCTTTTATCTTTTTAACTTTGCTTTTCCATTTTCAACTCTCAGGTAGCCGCAAATCTGCATCAGCACAGCCTGTACCTCCGCCTCCACCACCTCCTCCACAGCCTGACTCTTGGATGCAGGAGCCTCCACTGAGTCCCCAGTTCCCCTGCTACCCTCCAGGTCTTACCTCTCAAACCAGTGCTGAGTCCAACCCATACATCAATTTAGACAGCCCACCTCTCTCTCCACCCTCTCCTCCGGACTACCCACCTAGTCCACCCATTCGGAAGAAGCGCTACACCTTCTCACGTCCACCTCGGACCCCTGACACAGATTTATTCATGGAGGCTCTTAGCGAGCAGTTGGGACAGCAGTTATCTGTGGATGACTTTCTGTCACCAGAGAATGACTATGAAGAGGTTTGTATATTAGAATGGTTAATTGACTTGATATTTGATACAACATCAGTGGCTAATCTTCATTGGTCTATTGCAAAAACTCAATGCTATTTGTATATTTCACTTCAAAATAAAACCAGGATATTGTCCAGCTGACATTCCAGAATGAGGAAGAGGAGGTAGAGGTAGAAGAGGAAGAGGAGGAGGAGGAGGAAGAAGAGGGTCCATACTTGCCTCCTGAGCTAAGCAGTCCAAGTGAAGTACACAGTAGCAGTGAGGATGCCAGCTCTCTTACCTACTCCTCAAGCTCAGAGCACATTCCTCCACCCCCTATGACTCCCCCTCCCCCTCCCCCAGTCCAATTTAATGACCCCCCTACCCCTGCTCGATTCACCCCTGACCATGCACCCCGACAGCTGACCTTCCGTCGCCACCCTGGACCTCCCCCGCCGCCTCCACCAAGAGCTAACCCACCTCCAAAAAGACAATCCATTCACAAGGTGTTGCCCACACGTGATGAGCTGATGACGCAGCACCAAGTCCTTCAGGAGCACCACTCCCTTCCAGTTCAACCAACAGCCAGCCACCCTCACCAATCTCAGCAGCAAATGCATCAGTCTCTGCCCCCTATGCCCTCTCCAGAAATAAACCAGTCACCCATCCCTAGTCATGCAATATACGAGATGCACCATCAGGTTCATCCAGCTCACCAGGCTCACCAACACCAACAGGTACAACAAGATCACCAGATGCATCCAATCAATCAAAATAAACCAATCCACCAATCTCAGTCTATTAAAGTGCACCAAAGACACCACTCACACCAGAATATTCAGACTCAACTATCTAGCTCTATGGATAGGCTTGATAGGATTGAAAGAAAGGAATGCTCGGATAGGCATATCTATGGCATGCAGCCCCAGCCCTTGCATCCAGATCAACAAGTACACCATGCTTATCAGATGCATCAGAGTCATCAGGCTCACCTCTCAAGCTCCATGGATAGACTTGACCGACTGGAGCAGATCCAGCATTTGGAACGCATGGAGCGTATGGAGCGAATTGAAAGACTGGAGAGGGTGGACAGACAAATGCACCAGGCACACATGGCTCAAGCAGTTTCTCAAGCTGTTCAACCATCTCAGCAACAGTACCACCACCAGATGCACCAAGCTCCTCTGCCATCCCGCCACATTCACCAGATTGAACATATACACCAGGTACAGCCAACCCAGTCAGCTCCTCAGTACCACCAGATCCACCAGCCCCACAAACCTCACCAGACCCAACAGATTCTGTCAACCTTCCAGCCTCATACTTCACAACAGCAACAACAGCAGCTTCAGCATATGCAGCAGCAACAACAACTTCAGCAGCAGCAACAGCTTAAGCAGCAGCAACATCTTCAACAGCAGCAACAGCTTCA